>NW_008825574.1:737060-741200 GCF_000699105.1 Pygoscelis adeliae | reverse complement strand
GGAAGAGGTACGAAAGCCTATGCTATCAAGCATAGTCACCAGACATTTGGTAAAGAAAGAGGTTGAACAATGAAGTGACAAAATTTGTTGACAGTAGTTATTCAAGGTTAAAGGACAAGAACTTACCATGAAGGGATTAGAAGGATTTTACCATTCAGAATGACTGGACAATAAAATGTCATTAAAATCAACGTAGATATCTGCAAAGTGCTGTAATGAGAATACACAAATCTAATTTCAAGTACATGTGTTGGTCTGTGAGTTGACTGTTACCACACAGAGAAAAGATTTTGAGGTTATCACAGAGAAATGCCTGAAATGTCATTCCAGTGTTCAGCAGAGTTCAGAAAAGCAAGTAGAATAATTGAGGAAGCAATACAGACCAAAGCAGCAAACAGCATCAGGTCAGTATAAAACGCATGCACCATGGGTGCTGGGTGCAGATCTGGTTCCCTGCCTGGAAAAGCAGAGAGCAGAGCTGGAAAAGAGGGGAGCAGAGTACCAAGGGCAGTTCAAATCCCCGAGTACACAGGGATGCAGGAATGGCTGAACAGATGAGGACTCCTAACCTGAACTGACACAACTGTGCTGGATGTTTATAAAATCCTGAACAGTCTGGAAAAGCTGAATGGGGATTTACTGCCCAATGCCTCTTTCAATACAAGAAGTTGGGATCCTGAGCAAAGCAACCAGATGGAGGTTCAACACCAACTGGAGGAGATACCCCTTCAGAGGAGAGGCAAACGAGCTGAGGAACTCTGCTGACAGAGGATGCTGAGCATGATGAAGGATCACAGCGTTCAAGAAGCAATTGAGCAGATTAATGAAAGAAAATGTTATCATAGTCCATAGGCCAGGACAGCACCTGCTGTTGTCCCGTGCTTGGTCTCCATGTGATCCCCTGTAACCTTCTTGGGGCCTGTGAGGGCAGCAGGTCATGGAACGCCTGTGCAAGGAAAGATTAGGATTATACATCCCATAAAAGACAGAGCTGAGGAGATGCCAGAAATTATATAGAGAAAGTAATCCAAGATGAACTACTTACTCTTTCTCACTACACAGGAACTGGCAAGCTCCCAGCTGAAACAGGTCACAGGTGTAAAATCAACAAAAGGAAGTACTTTTCCACACGAGATACATATGCATATATATAAATACATATATATAAAATTGTGGAATTCATTGCCACAAGATACTGCAGAGTATAAATGGGCTTAGAATGGGATTAGGCAAATTCATGAAGGATAGGCACATTTGTGGCCATGAAACACGATCCTGTGGTTGCCAATTTTCTATTAGAAGCCAAAAAGTGCCAATGTGTTGCAGCTCTAGCTAATTCCTCCCTGGCCCGAGCAACTGAATACACATTCTTAGGTTTCTATAAACTGTATAACATTCTGCATACTTATTATAAAAAGTATTAAGTGTAAGCTTATGGTTTCTGATATATTCTTAGCCTTTGATGGAGAATGTGAATGCTATTTTAGGGCATACTGTGAAGAAGGCACTTTGCCAAGACAAGCCTTTGGTGCAGACTCTCTTCTTTCATCTAGTATCAGGGCTTTCCGCATTCCAGTATTTCCACAATTTTTGTGCCATCGACAAACTAATGATTAACAATTTATATTTTATTTTTTTCTTCACTGCTAAAACTTTCAAAATGTGCATGGCCAGGAACTGATTGCTTCGGGCTCTTCAGTCACATCTCCTCCTGTGAGCATTCCTCATTTACCATTACACTGCCAAACCCGTGTCAAAACTGTCAAGATGCCACCCTCCGATTTATTTAATTTTTAGCATGTTTGCTTGCATGTTTCTAATTTATTAAGGAGAATGTTTGGTATTAGGCAATTAAAAGTCTAGCTGTAGATGGTATTAATAGACTATTACTTTTTTTAATTGAACTTGTCAGCTATTCAAAAATATATCAGTTTAACTTGGTATTTTCCATAAGTTCAGTGGGGATTAGTTATATTTGCCAGTTTTAATTCTTCACCAACGTGCTGTATCAGTCATTTCATTCTTTTGCTGTGGCTAGTTGTCAAGATGAAGGGCCTATAACTGTGTATCTTCTTAAATACTCAAACAATATTAGTTTTTTAACAGATCCCTGAACTTTTCTTAGTTCCAAAACGTCTTGAAAACCAACAGTAATTATCTGGACAGCTTCCTGGCTGGCTCCTACAAAATTCTCAGATGCAAGTTATCTAAGCTACTGATTTAAAAATGGTGCTATGCATTGCCTTCCATGATCAACGAGAGTTAATTATGTCTCACCATCATTTAACATGACAATGTCATCTATCTTTTCCTCTGAAGACAGAGGATGATGATTTATAAAAAATAGTGCTTTTACAATTTCATCATTTCTAGTAATAGACCAATATTACCATTAGGATTGTTTTAATTCCAAATACACTTACCAAAAAAAACATTTTTAAAAATTAATTATGTTAGGCATAGCTTTCTAGTTTCATCCTGACTGATTCCCCTTTTAAAACATGATGAAGATTAGTCAGGATTTTGGGTTCTTCTATGCTTATTCTTAAATTTGTTTGGCTTGCGATTATCTTCTGGCAATGAAAAATACTGCTCAACTCAAACTGAAATGATAATTTGAAATAAATATGAAATGGAAGAAAGGACGCAAATGAGTCAGTACTGGTGAGAGCTTTCTCCCACTTCTGACCATGGCTCTGATTTTCAATTCCTCTCTCAAATTCTCCCTACCTTATTAAAAAATCATATATATAGTTTAGTAAATTAATAAGTTAGTTCTGGAAATTAGTTTGGGGAAGGGTGAATTTAGTCATAAGGAGGCCACGCAGAAGGGATACAGCACCCATCAAAGTGCGTCCACACAGGAGCTAAGCAGTGGGATGGAGGCAGATGGCCACAGCTAGGAGATGCTGGAGGAGGTGGAGATGGTCCGCAGTTCTCTGAGGAGGTGGGAGCCAGACACCAGCCACCCATCCCCAACATCCCCAACGTGCGGTGCCACCCTTCACGCTACGGCAAGGGAAGACAGCTATTAAGACTGAAATATGTCTTACACCTCAGTCACCCCTTTTAAGTTGCTTGTAATTGCCTTACCCAAGTTCTGCTGGATCTCGAATCCTAGCTCAGATGACATGTTTAAACCTTTCAGCAAATCCATCCTGCCATTTTGCATTTTGCCTGGGCATAAAAAACCATAGACATGTCATACAGCTTTCCATCACAAATTTTGCAGAGGCATAACAAATTGTATTAGAAGGAAATAGCTCAGTCAGTTTAAATTAAGAAGTTCTGTTTTCCTTAATACTGATGACCTAAAGATTTTAAAATTTCAGGTAACTTAAGTGTTCAAGAAATTGAGCTTATTAGCCTCTGTATAATATTAATGCTAGATTTGGTTTTCCTTTCAGTTAAGTTAGTACATTGAATAATATTGATGTTTATCATTCTGAAGATGGTCTCAGAAATACTCTCTATGAAATTAGTAGAAATTTTGCTATTGACTTCAACAGGCCCAAGGTTTTACCCCTGGCAATTAGCAGTCATTCTACTGTATAACATGGCTCCCCGAAGGTCGGCAGAGCTCAGGGTAATTATAACAGATTGTGTAATCAGGCTGGCAGGACATGCAACCAGCAAGGAGAACCATGTCTTCCCTTTTGTTTTTTTAATTTTAAAATAAGATATTTCCCAAAAGGAAGGGTAAATTTAAATGAATACATTTTCATTATAAATGTCTAAAATGCAAGCTAATGATTAGGATGAGTTACAGAAAAAGATTCAACAAAACATCATGTTTGAAAATATTTACATGTTCTATTTCATCTCTAACGAGGGAGAAGATGATGTGCAGTTAAGGCTGCCAGGCCAATCTTTAATATGACTTGAGTATTCTCTCTAAAAGGAGGGAAAAAAGAGAGGGGGTGGGGGGAGGGACAGAGACAGAGACCGAGAGCCCTGTGGGTGTAGGATGGAGTCAGCCTTAAATGAGAATTTACTTTAGCTTTGCGAGTACATTAGACAACCACATTATTTAGAAAGACATTGCCAAGGTCGCCGAGCCCCAGACTCACTTCCCTTCCCCCTTACGACTGTTTGCTAACTTGTGATGATTCCTAATATTCTTTTGCCTTCCTCCCAAAC
>NW_008825574.1:733462-737019 GCF_000699105.1 Pygoscelis adeliae | reverse complement strand
CCCTGTTACACCACCGCCAGCCACACAGGTGAGCCCCCCCAGCAAACCCCCAGCAGCGTGTGTGTGTGAGTGTGCGTGTGTGTGCGCGCGCTACGCCAGGCAAGGGCAGAGGGTGCAGCCTGGCCCTTCCCCTGGCCAGGAGGTACGATGGCAGTGCTCACACCCAGCACAAACCCTAAACCCGATTTTCACGGAACAACCCCAGCGGGCTGAAATAGCTGTGCATTTGCTGGAATTCAGAAGCAACTCCAAAAAAAACCCCCAACAGACCCATGTGCACGCACACCAGGGGGTGGCGAGAAGAGGCTTCGGGAGGGAAGGGAAGCAGATGGGACATTTAATTCAGGGAACAAACTAATTTAAATCTTTCAAGGAGTTTGTTATTATTTCCAGAGTGTTAAGAATGCATTTTTTCCCTGCATATAAAATGCAACGGCCCTGCTCAGAAAAGCTTCAAGAAAAAAGTCCAACAATCAGAATGAAGAGAAAAAGAAGTCCAGAATGTTTTGATTATATCCTTTAAGAATACTATTATTTATATATTTCACGGATTTATATAAATAATCATAAATGTGCAGTTGGTGTAGGTCTCTTGGGTAAAGGCAAAAGCAGGCAGATTTATAAAATGGGTTTATGTGCCAGGGTGATTGTAATGGCTCCTTCTGTCAGGTAAACACATAATTAGGATGTTTTCAAATAAATGTATTATGCACATGATTGAAGCCAATCCAGGCTGCAGTATAAATATTATGCTTTTTTTTTTTTGAGTTGTATAATTACATATCTACCCATGGAACTTCTCGCCTGATAGGCATCTATTTATGCAACACCACACTGTGGCTTTTCCACAGGTGCTGTAGCAGATACTTGCTGAACATGCAGCCTGGCTGATTTTTAAAGTGCAATATCTCAGCTTTCTCTCAAAATACCAATTCTGCCTCAACCCCTTTTTGCCTAATTGCTTCTTAGATTTATTGTTTAATTAAAACTGTTCTCAGGTTATACAAACAACAAATCCCAATAATGTGTGTTTTTTCCACATACAAATTATTTTCCAAGGGGTTATGTATCTTCAGCTTGGGAAAGGATTCCATCCTTGGCTGGGCTGTCATTGCCAAGTGCAGCCTCGTGGTCAAACTTGTATGTTGAAGTTTATGATGGCAGCATGACAAAGCTGTATCTATAGAGTCAAAGTGGCAATACTAAATGCCATTTGAAAGACTGATGCAGTCTTTAAGCCCATGCAGTAAAAACTCTTCTTTATTTTATAGCATTTTCATATGGAGTCTCACAGCACGTCTGGTCATGCACTAAGGAAACATAAATAAGATGTGAGTGACGAGTTGGATGAGGAGGCACGCCAAGAAGACTCTGAGGGACATCACCTCTGTGGCAAGCCTTTCCTCAAAGCCTTCGAGGCCTAGCAGGGTCCTGCGGGGACACGTGGGGACAGCATGGGGACACACCGCAGCACTGCCCACGTGCTCTGCAGCATCGTCTGAACTCCTCACTAACAAACTGATGTTTCTGGACATCTACCTCCCAGCTTCAGAGCTGAGGTTTGAGCTCCAACCCCTGTTTGGCTACTTTGGACAATACGGAAACCTTTGCTAAAATCCCTGCACGTGGGGAAAGTTCTAGGCAGACACTCAAGTTTCAGCAGCACGACTCTGCCCCTCAGGAAAAAGTGGTGTTCAGATATAAACTTGCATTTGGATGTTTTTATAGAAGGAACACTGAAAAAATGGAAAGCTTTTCTGTAAGGAGCATATGCTGCAGTTCCTGGAACACGAACCCAGCTCTTGCGAGGATTCTGGCTGTCTCCAGCCTTTCAATATTAAAGGGCTCTCTAGCAGATTAGAGCGGCATAATAAAAGCTAATAAAGATGAAACTGGACAAATTCAGACTAGAAATTAAGATGCCCATTTTTAACAGAAATAGAGTAAACAGGTTCCGAAGGGATGTGATAGATCGCCCAAAGCCAGAGCCCGCCGAAGGCATGGCAGCGTTGCCAGCAGGTGGAGTGGGCTCGCAGGTGGGATGGAGGACAGTTGGGAGAGGGCAGCTGGGCTTAGGGAAACTCCCTGCTGGAGCAGGAGGCTGGAGCGGGCAGTGGGATGGGGAGGACACTATGAGCAGCAGGCTGGAGGCATAATGGCAACCACCTGGAGAGAGGTTTCTGGGGGCAGAGCTGCCAACTTCTGTATCCCTGTGACCTTCTCCTATTTCCTTCTCCATCCTCAGCTCATGTCCCTTGGGTAAGGGATCTTACTCCAGCCCAGCCTCTCCCAAGTGCTGTAGGTGTCCCCTTTTTACAGCTTCCGTGCTCCCCGTCAAGTAGCTCCCTTCTCCCTCTGGTTCCCCTCCGGCATCTGTCAGTGCCTTCAGCCTGCTGTGGAGGGGAAGGCTCAGGCTCTGCATCCTGCTGGGTAATTGGGATAGAGATTCGGATAGGAAACAGGAGGAGAAGAGGGCACTTGTTGCCAGGGTTGGGATGGGGGGATTGCAACTGCTGCTACCGTGAGGGGCTGCCTCCCTGCTCAGAGATGGGAGAACCGGAGGGTGGACATGAATCACTCTCTGGCACCGAGGTTCTCTCTCCTTTTGTCTCTCTGATGCAATGTATAAAGAGATGAAGTATATCCCCAATTCACCCCAGTGCTGGCTGTGCTGTGCCCCAACAGTAACGCAAAGCAGGTTCCTGAATTTACAGCTGCTTTACACGGCCAGCGCGGAACGTAGCAACCAAAGCGTGCAGCACTTTAGTCCTATGGCTGGAAGCACTGATATATGTTTTAACCTAAGGAAACCTTTTATGAAATTCAAAGTAGGCGCAAAGCAATACCCTTTACATTAGGCTGTAATTTTGCATATAATTTAGGCCAGCATAAACTATCACTGCTGCAGAAAGAAATGTCAGTTGTCCAACAGCAAAAGCATAAAGGAGCCCTGCCGTGGAAAGCAGCCCTGCCTTCCCACCGCCACGGCTCTTCAGCCCAGCCCTTGCACACCTTCACCTTGTGCTGGTGCCAGCGTACACAAGGCTGCAAGGGAAAATGCATCGAGATTAAAATTTGCCTTTTTTTGCCAGATTAGTTTTAATCCAGAACTGTCCCCTGATTTGATTCACACTGCAGCTGCTTCTGTTAATGCAATGGAAAACGTGGTATCAGGTAGGAATAAGATGATGTGGATGCTTCTTTTGGTGGTGACACCAGCTTTTTCTGGGTTCAACTTGTATGTGAAGGTCAGGTCTTAAAATACTGAGTGTGCCTGGCTATGCGTGGAGATCCTCCTCATCAGGAAAACAGGGAAAGGCTTGTCTCAGTGGCAACTCTGATCTGCCCCAGATGCTGGGGAAGGCGGCAGTGGGTGGGAGGAGGCATGGAAGAGAATGGGCTCATCTTCCTCCTGGCTGCCTGAGGCAAATCCACACCCGACCAAAGCAGTTGAAGCTTGCTTGTCTCCCCTTCTTTGCAGTTTCATTTTTATCAGTTTTGATTGCTCTAAACCAATTCCTAAGACAGTATATGATGCTATGGTGCGCCACAGGAAT
>NW_008825574.1:731704-733185 GCF_000699105.1 Pygoscelis adeliae | reverse complement strand
AATGCCCAAGGGAACTTATTTGTACAACTTTTTTACAGATCATTTTGTATCTTACGAGAGTGAGATTTTGAGTGGCAGTTTAGTTTCTTGATCACCAGTTCAAATTGTTTAAGAATTTAGGGTTCTTTACTTGCTTTTTAAAAATCACCTGGTTTATTACACCTCACCTCCTGAATGCAGTTGTTCCTTTTCTTTCCCACTCAGAACTGTCTGGAGGATAGGGAGAGCAGAAACTGAGTCCATCATTTAAATCAAATATGAATTTGATGATCACACTGTTTTCTTTCAATGTCCTTTCTACAGTGGAGTTCTTACTGTAATTAAAAATATAAAGTATAAATGAGAGAAAAAAAACCGCTTTCAAGAAGCTAAGTTCCTCCTAATATCCCATGGAATGAAAAGTAGAAAAAAATATATAGGATTATAATTTTCCTGGTTTTGTGAATTTGGGGGGGGGGTGTACTTTGAACAGCATCAGCAAAGATTTTGGGGAAACAGGAACACAGAACTGTTTAGACCAGACCAGACCAGACATCCGTGTAGCCCCATGTCCTGCTATGACCAAGCAGCATTTGATGCAGAGGAAAGTGTAAAAACTGATGGGACACGTGAACTGCTCTGTTCTCAGCACGTTCCCAGCTTGACCTCTAATAGTTAAAGGCTGACTTGCACCCAAAACCAGAAGACAGAATACTGCTGGATGGTTTTAGTCATTAAATATGACAATGCCAAATATTCTTGGTATCAGAGGAATGTAGCACAGAGATAACCTAAAAATTGTGAAAACCTTCAGCATGTCAGCAGAGAACATTGAAGGGATGAAAGAATGAAGATTGCGGGTGACACCCCCAGCCTCTCGGTCATAGGGAAATCTCACAAACTGAAACTTTACCCAAACAAAACAAAGACTCCAGCACAGCAGGCACAGCCCTCCTTCTTGGGAGAGAATGGGGAGAGAGAACAAATCACCCGAGCCTGACATGAGTCACATCACTTCATGCATGACTGAAAGGTGCTCAGATACTACAGCCATGAGCCCAGGCCAAGAACCTATATAAAGAAAATTTGGCAAGTGACGTGCTAAAGCTCTTAAAAAGACTTTCAGGTGGGAAAATGTGGAGTAGAGAAATAAAAGCGAGGGTGAGTTCAGTACCTCTGTTTTGAAGTTTGACCTGGAGCAAGGAGAGCTTGGAGATACGGAGAGGATGGCCAATCCCCAGGGCGGCAACTCAGCCCTGCAAGTGCTCAGCAGGAGAGTGCTTTGGGGGCTTTGTGTGTGTCTGTGCGCCTGTGTGTGTGTGTACGTGTGTGTGTACATGTGTGTATATGTGTGTGCAGGAGGGAACAGCAGTGGAGAGAGAAGAAGACATAGACAAGCCCGGGGAGCTGCTGGGACAAGGCTCAGCAGAAGGGAAAAGGCAGGCAAGGCTTGGTTTAGAGGAGGGCTGAGGAGGAAGCCTTGCAGCTCTCCGGCCCGTGGT
>NW_008825574.1:724996-731662 GCF_000699105.1 Pygoscelis adeliae | reverse complement strand
AACACGCCTAACCCTTCAGTCCTGGAGAAATGCCATCTCAAGGTGCTTTTAAAAACAAACACAAACACCACTCTGTAATATTTGCAGAGTGACTATTGGAGGCGACTCTCCCACACTTTGAACAGCACTGCAGAAACCCTTTATTCCCAAATTTGAACAAAGTCTCTACCATGTTTATAGCCTGTTCCTCACCCACTTTATTGCTCTTACTTAAACTTGCAGACAGTAGTCTTCAAAGTTGGGACACATTTTTCAGGAACAGGTTTCCACATCCGTTGCTCTGAACATCTTAATGGGAACAGCGTTTAGAGAAGACACTGGTATTGTCACCACAAAAGCAACTGTTATGCTGACGGGCTGCACCTTTCTGCTAGAATCGCAATGGACAGGTTAGTTAAATTTAAACAAAATTTATTTCCTGAAATTCCGACCATCTTTAATAGGAAAAGCTATAACCTCCCTGATGCACGAAACAGCCCTTGCAGCTGATGTCTGAAGCCTGCACCTGTTATTCCAAGAGGTGACCTCTGAAACAAGAAAGCCATTCTATATAAACAGTGAGCTAAGTGACTTTCCCCATGTCTCCTCAGATAACACCCAAATATCTTTTCTTGTCAAAATCTTGCACTTGTCCCATACTAGACATAGTAAATCATGACAACCGGTGACTTATTTGAAGGCTGGAGCCCAAAGCAAGAGGTGCTGGTGTTGAAAGAAGTTTAACCAGTTGCCAGCCTCTAACATATTAAGCCATAAAATACAAATCTATTTTTACAAAAGCAGTTTTAAATGACCTGTCAAGACAGCTGATTCCCGCTGGGTTCTTTCTTTTTTTGGGGAGGTGGCAGAAGGAATGAATTAAAGAAAATCATTAGGGGATCACTTCAGTTTACTTCTACAATACATGCACATCCCACAATAGGGTAGCAAAATTCTGGGAAGCATTTAAATCCTGTTTGAGCTTATGAGATTAAGCATCACATATCCCTCATTCCGGCCTCTTTCCAGGTGCGAATCCTGCCCTGTGAGTGCTGTGAGGATTAGTCCCACAGACTGGAGGAGGACTGCTGCTCCAGGCTCGTACCCACCACCGTGGGTGTTCATCACAGCACGGTCACACTTCACAGCGCTGCCACCTTCCCCAGCACCGTGGCATTCCCATGCTGTTCACATGGACTGACGACTGCAACCTTGTCTCTGGGCAGGGCTCGGATACTGAGCTTCACACTGAGAAAATTCACTGTGGGCTGTAAGAGGAATAAGTACAATTCAGCCATGAAATTCTACTTCTGCCAAGTTCACAGCTGCCTGTCGCACTCCAGGCCAGCTCTGGTGCCTGTAATACTTCAAGCAGGAGATCCCAGCTTCCACATACGTAGCTGGGCAGGCCCCAACCCCCTCCTCTGTGCCATTGCTGTAGAAGACCAGAGTGCCCAAATTCTTCTGCTTGATTTCTTTGCAGACCTCAGCTGCAGAGCGGAGCTATAGTAACCGTGCTGTGCCTGAGGGCTCCTGCCACCCTTCCGAGGCCACTCTTGCCGTTCACACAAAAGGCTGAGATTATCTGATGTGGGGGCAATACTTTATTCCCATCACCTTTTCAGGACTACAGCTCTCAAACACTGAAGTAAGAATACGGGACCCCCCATTTATTGCACCTTGAAAATTTCAGACCCGATCTTCTAAGTTAAAAAGAAAATTTGATAAACAGCAATAATGTCAGCTCCTTTGGGGATATAAACGTCAATCCAATATATTTGTCCTGTTTGCCTGTCATCTATTGCAGCAGAGACGCGGTCAGGGTGATCCTTCTCCCGGTTACACTTACTGTCTCTGCTCTCTGAATTACCTTTTTATCTTAGGTGGCTCATGTCAGAGGGTGCTGCTGCGAGCAGAACCAAGGGCAGAATCCGTCCTGCCATCAGACCTGAAGTCGATGATACCGTCAAAGAAAAACACTAGCTTTGTAATCCTACCAAATATTAAAAGCTGGGAAGAGGCGGAGTTCTCTGAGGGAGGAGTTGCCGTTTGGGCAGAATCATTTTTGGTGCTGGGGAAGAGTATTTCGGGATACTTGCCTTGCTTTAATGTGAAACAGTCAGCATTACTTCATCTGCTACTTGGTTGCGAGCTGAAAATTTGAGGTGGATTTTTATTGCAGAAAAAGGGTGTGGAAAAGTTTAGTCAGCACAAAAGTTTAACCTCGCTAACAAGGTCTATAAATTTGCTGCAAGGATAAGGCAATACCACTCCCTTTCCCGTCTCAATGCTTATAAGGACAAGCATTTAATCAAAACCCACTCTTGTACACACGAGCTGTGTTAGTGGCACTCCTCATCTACTTACAACACAACCTGAAGTTTTGAAACAGAATTACTTTTAAGGTCTCTGAACATAGTCTCCAGTATTTTCTTAACTGTTTCATGGCTTTTTTTAAAATGCTTTCAACATATTCTGAAAACTAAATATAAAAGGACCCAGGACTAAAAATTAATATGAAAAAAAAAGGATTGGCCTGAGATTTTGTTTCCAGAAGCTCCTGCTTTCATTGGTGTGAAAGCAAGGAGGGGAGCTCTCAGTCCCCAGATGGATTTTCTGACAAGGCTGATATCAGCCGAGTGCTTTGATCCAATATCAGGAATCGCTTCTTTACAGTTGCCAGGAAAAAAAAAAAATCTTCTTCCCCAGAGCAAGTACAAAAGCCCGGTCACTTTGCAGACTTGGGCCAGGCTGGTATCACTGCTGCTGCCTGACTTGGGTCTAAGTGCTAAATCCATCCCTTCCTTCCTAGGTTGCCATGATCTGAAAGCTTGTGCTTTGAATTTTCCTCCCCGGGTTGCTGTGCTCTGAAAGCTCGTGCTTTGCATTTCCACAGGGCTACAAAAGCCCGTGGGCACCGACCGGGCTTTCAAACCCGTTTGAGCCGACCTGTCCTCCGGCACATGGCACTGGGGCCGGTGGCTGATCTCATTTCACTGCTCCGCCACACACTCCTGTGCGACATTAGCTAAGTCAATTAGCTTCTGCGTGCATCCGGTTTTCATCTCTAAAAGGGGGACAGTAGTAATTTCCTACCTCACAGAAATCCTGTGAGGATAAATATATCAGCTTAGGAAGTGCTCAAATACTAGTGTGATTAGTGTTCCTCTCCATCTCTTTGACAGCCTGTATTTTGCAGCCTGAAAGCCTGTGGTCTGCCAGACCGTAAAGGATCGGAGCTGAAGACCACCAGAGCAACTCCTGGACTGGCTGAGCACAGATGTCATTGCAGTGAAAGCCAGAAAAATGCAGTTTCTCAGGGACCTGACAAGAACGGAAAGAAATGCAGGAGAGGCAAACTCTGGCAGGAAACAGAGGGGAGCAGAGACCACTCCAGCAGCAAGCTCACTGTATTTTGTATATTGTTTGCTTTAACTTACATGTACATGATGCATTTTAGTCTTTCCATTACCGTTCATTTAGGGTTAGAAAAGGACAGTGAGATGATATCTCTGGGGTTTGAACACGTGGAGACCGTGCTGCAAAGGATCACTCATCTCTAAATCTGCTTTTCTCAACAAGCGATTGCATTTCAGGAAAAGTCTTCCATGGGACTCCATGGCCATTAGTACTCCAGATTTTGGCCCTTAGCAGAAGCAGGAGGTCATTTCAATTTCAGTCTCAGTCTCGGTGACCAGCATTCCCAGGGCCTTCCTCTATCATAGTTTATTCAGTCCGGAGCAGAAAACTTTTCCCATTTAATAATGCCCAAAATATATTTACACACCAGGAACAAATTGTCAGGTGGTGCTTTTTTTTGGTTGGTTTATTGTTTTTTTTCCCCCAGTGAACTTACCTTTCTCGTTTACTATGAGGAGGAGGTGGTAAATGAACTATGAAAATTATTACTCATGTTTATGTACTTTGTAGGACCTAAGGCATCAATCAAGAGGAGAGCTTCACTGTGCCAAGCACTATGCAAAGCTGCAGTAAGAGACAGCCCGTATCCTGACCAGATCTGGTCAGGCAGCTGAGACGAACGATGCAGAAAGGGAAAGACACTTGTACCTACTTTACAGAAAGGTACCTGAGGAACAGAAAACTTAATGGGCCTTGGCCAAAAAACAGAATTAAGTACCACTTTAGCATTGTGACTGCGCTTTTATTACAACACCGGCTTTTATTTCTTCAATCAAGTATGAGCTGTAGTAAAGCAAAATTAAGGATAAGTTGTTATCCTCAGCTTAAAGATTCTCCAGTCTAGACAATCTAGTGCTGTGGACAAGGAAACATGAGGGCTGTCTCTCCAAGGCTGCGGTTCCTTCATTTGGAGAACAGAAATGGGCAACATGGATCGTTTATTATTATTATTATTTGGAGCAAAACAGAGTATTCTAATAATCCTGTCTTACAAAGGAAATGAAAGAGTCTTGGGGGTAATATTGAAAAAATGGTGGGCAGTCAGTCATGGCCATATGGTCCTCAAGCTGTGCTGTCAAGTAGATCTACAGATGGAGATGTATTATCTTACATGAGCACCAAGTTGAGCATTGCACTAGGCACTTGTGAATCAGACCAGGAGACCTGACAATACAATTGACAATTACTATAAAATCAGGTGAGAAAAAGTCATCAGCAAGAATACTCCCTCAAAAAAAAAAATACAGTTGGAGAATGGACGAGCTTCCGACAGGCTCTGCAGCTTACAGATTCAATCCAGAGCATTTAGCAAGTTTAGCAACACCTGAAATGAGAAGGGAAGTTGTTCTGACAAGTCTTAAAAAATTCAGAATCCCAGTCTTTTGATTTTATACCAATTTATTATGTTAAAGGCAGGCAAAACCCATCCCACAGTATCTATACCCTAGCTGGCTATCAAGTGGCACACATGACAAGAATATGGGTCTGTACATTTGCTCTGAAGAGCTGGATCAAAGGGAACGAAGAGCTACCAGGAGCAGTGACCTCCAAGCCAGGTGCTGCAAATTCACACCAAGACTTTGCCTCCCAAAAAGCTTACCACTGAAACGGCTGGGCAGGCTGGAGCCATGCAAGCTACCGAGATGAAACAACAGGGTGCTATAGATAAACTGGTGGATCAAACTCAGGGCTTTAGGACTCTTGTCCACCTCCTTCCAGAATACAGCTCTGGTGACAACATGCCAGTGTATCCTGTACTAACCAAACTGCTGAAATGGATGCCTTTCCTTTGAGGAACAGTGCCCCATGACTGCAGAGTCCTCAGACAGGTATAGGGGTGACAAACCGGCCACCCTGTATTCAGCGGAGCACAAGGCACCAGTGCCGACTGGGCTCACATTATTCGTAGCCAAGTTTTTACGTCATGAAGGCATGGAGTGCATGGGGGAATAACACAGAGTTTTGGGTGGTAGCTGTATGTGAAAACTCTCTGTTTCGTGATTCAGATGATTAATGGCTTACGCCCATGGGACAATCATTTACCTGCAAGTCTTGACTAGAAGCTCCAGGGCATCAGAAGTTTATGAGGCAGTTCTGTGTCAGTCACATGAATCCAGATTTGTGAAGGTGTTTAGTAACCTGCACCTTTACGTGTCTAAAAATACCTTAAAAAAAATCTGTCCCATAGATTGGCCCAACATTTCAGCATCTCCACTCAAAAGGTCTTCAGCATCTGATAAGGTTAGTAAAGGAGTGTTAAGCCACAATCTTCCATTTTTCAAGCAAACTTCAAAAACCTGCCACTTCCACACTAAATGAACAGGGGTCGGGTTGATGTGACCCACCTTAAACTTGCCAACGTGGCTGCTGTGCGAGCCGGGGGAACAGCTCTGGCGGCTCCGTGAATCCCTGCTCCGGAGTAGGGCTCTCCCGTCTTCCCCGTGGTCTTGCGCTCTGGAGCATCCTGAAGTAGATCCAAATTTTAACACAGAGAGTGGAGCCCATGGGCACTTTGGCAGTGCTGCGTGGCACTCGGCCAGCACCACTTACTCTAAGCTCCATGGCCTCGCTGTTAAATGCACAGAAGGGCTGTTTTGCAGCAACATTTGGATATTGAGTAGGGAGGAAACATCCCTGGAACCAAAGGCTTTCAGTGCCACAGCTTCCTGCCGTGTGGCGGGGGCGTAAGACTGGCTTCAGGTGCTCATTTTAAGGCAGAGGCGAGTGACGCACGAGGGACCGGGCATCGCATCCAGGAATGTGAAGCCCAGAGCTCCTCAGAGTGCTGGAGGCAACCACCCTGGGGCAGAGGAAGAAGCTCTGCAAACTATTTGGCTCTTACCACCACCCTGGCTGAAAGATGAGAGGACAACGGCAAAAGATCCTCAAAGGAACACAGTTACCATGCACGAGGAGAAATCCTAGAGACCACAGAGGGGAAAAAAATTAACGTGCGGTGGGAAATGCCAGAGCCACCCCTGCACGGCTCGTGGAGAATGGCAGCAGAGCGAAACCACTGAGCGCAGTGGTGTTGCCCACGCTGACGCAACCCCAGCGCCTAGGAAGGGTTGGGCAACGAGCCAAAGAGCACCAACACAATCGGTGCAGCTGACTGGCTTAACCCTTCCACTATCTAAAAAGGCCACAGACAATCCCCCTCACTTTCGCTATTTCTCAGTTCAGGGCACTAGACGGGGAAGAAGCAAGGACTGCCGTAATTAAGCAGCTGAAGCAGCAGCGCGCTCGCCGACTGCATGGGCTGAAACA
>NW_008825574.1:714409-723340 GCF_000699105.1 Pygoscelis adeliae | reverse complement strand
GGTGCCGCCTCCCAAAACCGGGGCGGGGGGTGGTTCCCCCCCCTTCTCCCCCGCCCGCCCTCCCGGACGAGCGCGGCTGCAGCCTCCCCGGGGCCAGCTCCTGCCCCACAGCCGCCTCCGTAACCTGTTGGGCCGCCTGCCTGGTCGGGAGCCCCGGGGGGTGCCCGGGGGAGCGGGCAGTTCTCCCCCGCGGGACACCCGGGGGTGCCAGGCTCGCGTGGATAGGTGCTGGGGTGGGTGCAGGCAGCCTGCGGTGAGCGGGAGTTGAGGCTGAAGGCGAATGCTGCAAACGGGTGTGTTTGCCTTCCTGGTGGTTTCGGCACCCAGAAACTGTTTTAAGACCCAACTTCACGCAGTTCAAATACCTGACGTAAATTAAATTTAATGAAAGAATTTCTGCGCTGTTAAACAAAGATCTGTTCCCACAGACCTCTTGTGTGGAAAAGATGTTCTCTGTTTCCAGGAGACTGACTGGGGCAGCTGTTTTAAAGCGTTCTGGAGTTTTGTATTTATTGCAGATGTAACCAAATGAAGCTGTATTGTCAGTATTAAATAAAATGTTCTCTTGTCAAGTGTAGAATTGAGCTATAAAAAGTGATTTAGTCTGAAGATAACCGGATAATCAAAGCTGCAAACGTAAGTTACATTGAATATTTGCTGGTTTAGAGATCTCTGAAGGCGGCTAACTTGAACAGGGACGGTGAGCAAATAGAGTTTCCTTATGCTGCTTGTATAACCACCTTTGTTCATTTTTCAAGGTAAATGTTAGAGAAATGACAAATTTAATTTGAGATTACTACGGTCCTGTGCTGCAAACGACTTATCTCTGTGTTTGGTTACCGGGTGATTGTTCTAAGCCTGCCAGTGTGGCTTTGAAAACAGCTTTTTAAATAAAGTCCATTGCACTCCTTATGATAGTGCAGGAAACGCGTGGCTCACAAGAATAGTTTTATGGAGGGAGCAAGTGTACTTTAATCCTGATTTTATTCTGCTGTGGTGGTTTGCCGTGGGGCTGAGGACGTAGGAGTAATTGATATCCGTACGTTGAAGCACATGATCAGCAGTCTGAACTTTGTAAGCAAGAAGTAAAATTTGCATGGCGAAACAGCCGGTTTGTGATCTGGATGTGTGGTGGGTGACAGCGCTGGATTATTTAACTTCTTAGTTTCTGCCTTTAACCCACCATCTTAATGTGTGAGTTTCTTAGCTTACGTCACTGGCATGCGTCCTGGTCATTGAAATAGGATGCAGCATGACCATACACGTGAAGGGGTTAAAACAGCTTATGGCCAAAGAGTTAATGCATCACTTCAGCTCAAGAGATTTTTATAATTCAGCTTTGTTACAAGTATTGCCATCTGCCCTTTTCTTTGCATGTGTGCGTCCATAAATATATCTTGGATAAATACTGGTTGGGGCCGTTAGCAAAATAGTAGAAGCCACAGACAACATTTTATTCTCATGCATGTTGCCAGTGAAAATGTCAGTTTCTGGGAAATCAAAGTAGAAGCTGTCCTACGTTGTGACTGCATTTGGTTGTGGGTTGAGAGGTATGTAGGTATTTTTAATTTTTTTTTTTTAAACTAAGTCCTGCTTTTGGGAACGTGAGATAACTGTCATTGGCAAAAGCAGAGAAGACAGTCAAAGCTTGTGATTATAAGGAGAAAGATCTAAGCTTGTAACGGAGAAGAAATGTTTTCCTCTTTGTGTCCACATAATGCAAGGCTGTGGGAAGATATGCTTAATGAGGATGATTATTGCTGTGGCTTTCCATAAATCCACTTGTAATGGAGGCTTTGTATAGTTACTTCTGAATCTGTACATTTAAAAACTGCAAATAGTGATAATGGAGTTGGCTAATAGCAGACTGTCAAGTAAGTGCAATCCTTGTGATAATGTTCAGTCATAGATCTCCATTTAAGTATTACTTTTAAGCAGAAAATATTTTTTGTAGGTCATAGTATATGCAATTTGGAGGAAAAAAATTGTTGCTGCCTGTTCTTGAATGTTAACCAGCTAACTTTAATTGTGCAAAGGGTACTTTTTCTCTCCTGCTTTTTATCAGCTATCAGGTGATCTACAATTCAGTAGATGCATTTGATTTGAATTTAGATAGTAGAAAGGGATAATAATGATAACAACCAGCTTAAAAAAGCTGGCTGAAGAGGTCTACCCAAGCAGTCAACATGTAGCTGTGTGCAAATTAAAGTTGGGACTTGAGCCTTTTGAAGAATTGTAAACTTCCCCATAAAGCATTGGAGTGAGCTGAACGCCACTAGGTGAGAGTCTGAGCTGATCTTGTTAGTAGTATTAACCAGGACAAACCTTTCTGTTTCAGTGGTTTTTTTCAGTGCCTCTTAGAAGCCAGGGTTGAGAGTTCAATTACTCAGGTCCATTACACAACTTAAAAATAAAAGGTGAAGGTAAGACAGCAGGGAAAATTTTTAATGTGTTATCTCACCCCAGTACAGAAGGATGTAAAACCGCCTATTATTTTCAAGTAAAGCACTCATAATAGCTACTGGATGTTTTATATAGTGTTTTGAATGAATGCAGTTTTAACTTATGTAGCTAAGAAACAGCTTTTGAAGAAATCTGACATGCGAGTTGCTTATGTTTATGTTTGGAAGAATTCATTGAGAAATATTTGTGATGCTCACCATCATTCCGTACTCTCCTTTAAAAGCAATGCCTTGGCTTTCACCTTTCATGCAGTTTGTGAGGGCTCCTTACGTGGATTTACTTTTGCTCAAAATCTGGCCATAAAAGTAAGCTTTGTTTCTACAAATTGTAGTGCAGCGTTCAAATCCAGAATGTATGCTTCCTTTCCAGTAAAAAACTTATAATTACATGGGGTGGTAGCTAACTGGAAAGTATTGCAAAACATATGTAAGAATACTGTCGTACAAACTCTAAAACTGACAAATGACTCACTGCGCCAGTGCTATATCAAAATCTATCTATACACAAGGTTTAAATGACAAGTTTACTTTAGGCGGGGAGTATGCAATTTTCTTGTACTCTTTCTTCATCTAATGTCAAGTGAGCTTAATGAAATGGTATATGTGGGCATACAGGAGGCACCAGTTGTAGAGGTTTAATGAGCAAAGGGAACAAGCTCTGCTTGGCTCTATTTGTGAAGATGATAGAGATGTAACTACTCTGTATATTAAAAACCAAGTCCATGGCACTGATGCATGTCTTGAGACATTTGTTTCTTCTAATGTACCTCATCGTGATTTGTTTATGTGCATTTACTAACATTTGTTCTATTTCTGTTTTCTATAGGAGAGGGTACTTTGTTTTTTAGCAGGATACATATTTATCTTCACATATTTGTATTAGTTGAGTTTCTAACTGGCATTTCAGAATTTTGGCAATATTTTTGTGAATATAAAATTCAGGTCACTGCCGAAATGAAAACAGGATGATGTTCAGCATGGGAAAGGGGCCAATGATTGTAGATTAAAGAGGAAAAGACTGCTTTCCACTGCAACAACACAGGCTTTATTTGTGCCTGTGACTTTGTGATTGTGATTTATTATGAGAGGCTTCGCAGAGCTTTGGAGATACCGCCCCCCCCCCAACAAACAAACAAACAAACAAACAAACAAACAAACAAACAAACAAACAAACAAACAAACAAACAAACAAACAAACAAACAAACAAACAAACAAACAAACAAACAAACAAACAAACAAACAAACAAACAAACAAACAAACAAACAAACAAACAAACAAACAAACAAACAAACAAACAAACAAACAAACAAACAAACAAACAAACAAACAAACAAACAAACAAACAAACAAACAAACAAACAAACAAACAAACAAACAAACAAACAAACAAACAAACAAACAAACAAACAAACAAACAAACAAACAAACAAACAAACAAACAAACAAACAAACAAACAAACAAACAAACAAACAAACAAACAAACAAACAAACAAACAAACAAACAAACAAACAAACAAACAAACAAACAAACAAACAAACAAACAAACAAACAAACAAACAAACAAACAAACAAACAAACAAACAAACAAACAAACAAACAAACAAACAAACAAACAAACAAACAAACAAACAAACAAACAAACAAACACAAACCCAGAAAACAACCCAGGACGTGTAAGCAGGCAGTGACATTCTGTAGCTGAGAAGCCTGTGTGAGCTGGGAGGAGGAGAGGGAAGATGGTGGAGTGGAGGTATCAGGGTCTTGTGCCGTTACATTGTGTGTCTCACCTGTATGTCTGTGGATGCTGGGGTGCCTGGCAAAACTCCCATGGGGAAGCCTAGCCTGCAAAGCTAAGGAACCCAGTATCCACTCAACCCTAGGTGGAAGACTTTAAACTCTTCTCAACCTCTTCTTTTAATTTCTAATTTAGCCATAATCCATTCTGCCACAAAGCCTATCCCTCTGCTCTCTGTTACTCGTTGTCTTGGCTGTGGGGGAGACGTAGTGCACGTCCTTGGTCTTTGCCTTGTGTTGTTCAGGAGAGCTGTGGTGACCAGCGCCTGCAAGTGTTCTTAGTGTCTGTAGGAAGGTCAGAGTCTTCTCGGGTTGTGAAAAGAGGCCAAGGAAGGGAAGCTGGAGCACTTGCTATTTAATGTCCCTGGGCACACAGTGTATATACGCCTTAGTGGGAAAAAAAAAAACAGATGAAACAGGTCTTGCTCCTCCAAGGACTCTATTATCTGAGAACTTTTCTAAAGATCAAAATACAGAGACAAGTTAGGATTTTTGGAGCAGAGGATGGAAGCAATGTGTATAAAAAGCCTGGTTGAGAGCAAAATTGACAAAAGCATCTCCTAATACCTGGCCTCGGTACTTGGAGGAAGTAGCTCTGTTTGGATGCTTTCATTAAGTGCAATCCACTGTGTAGCTGAAATACAGCAATACCATTAATCTGGAAGGGATAGGGTGGTCCCACTCTTATTCTTGTCCTTCAGCAGGCATAGAAGCTTCCAGTTTACAACCTGCCCAAAAGACACTTATTTCTTGGCACAAAATTTCAGCTGCAGCTGGCAAGTGGGTAAGTACTTTCTCCCAGCCTTACTGGGAAAGAGAGGAATTATTTAGGTTGGCACAAGAAGTTTATAGTTCGGAGTTGTCAGATGAAATTGAACAGAGAAAAAATTTGAAGGCTGGGCATGTGGCATCGCTCTTTCAAAAGCAGTGCTGGAAATCTCATCAGCATTTGAAACCAAACAAAACATGCGTGTGCTTGACCGTGACGAGGAATTATCTGTTGGCTTCATAGGCCTCTCTTCCTTATTTTTTTTCTGCAAGTGTAGTGTTTGACACTGAATTGCATGTGTGTATACAAAGGATAACATCTGTTCTATTTTATGAGATCCACATAGCATGGTTGCTTTTTTATCCCTCCAGTGTATGGATTCTTCTCTCGTGTGTCATCCTCACTACTGAAGGCAGCCGGGCACTTGAGCTTTGTAATATCTCTTCTTTCTTCAGGAGCAGGAAGTTATTCACGGGATGGTACTTGATTCTTCAGTCAGATTTTCTCACAAAATTAGGTCTTACAGTGTTTTGGAAAAGCCATTATTTTTCTAGAGGGTTTTGTGAGTAGGGATGGAAGAGGGATGATTGTGTGTGTCTCTTTCTGGAGGAGTTTTGGTAATTGTTATATCAGCAGGTTAGATTTTTTGCACCAACCTAGATGTATTTCATAGGATCGTTAATTGGGAAGGTAAATTAGATCTGAGAAGTATGAAAAAGGCTGGTCTAATGTTTGGATTTTAGGTTGTGTTTTTTTGTTTTTTTTTTTTTACCTGGCAGATCTTGTGCTTCTGATATTTTATCTTGAAGTAGTAAAGAGGATCCTTTTGGACACAGTGTGTTAAGAATGTGTTGAGGTGTTATGTACTTGGAAGACATGAGATGGGGGAAAGGAGGAAAAAGTCACCTTGTTTTTGGATGAAGTTGTTGCCTTTTTATAAAGTACTGTTTTCTTCAAATACAAAGGAGCTATGTTTGTTTATATCTTAAGTAACATTTGTTTCACCAAATTTGATCAAAGGTTTAGTTGTTGCAGAATCAATAATCTCTTAAGGAAAAACCTGTAATTTATGAATGTACTGTCCATTGTATTTTAACTACTTGTAATACAGAATTTGCAAGATTACACAAATTGACTAGAAGATGCACGCAAAATCCAATAATACATTTTCCATGTCAAAGCTCAGTGAAATATGAAACATAATTACCATAAACAATGAAAATTAGCCTCTTAAAGCTATGAACTAGAAGGTGTGGAAATAATTTTGTAATATATATTCTCATTGGTTTTGTTGAGACTGTTCTTGGGCACCACCAAAATTCCTTTACAGTCTTATGTATTCTAATCTCTGTGTTGTTACGTAGTAAAAAAACGTACTTGTAAACTTGTATTTAATCTGAGGAGGAAGCATGCATTTTTGAACATGCGTTTTAGATATTGACTGTCTCCTCACTATAGCCTTGTTTGTGGGTAGCTTGCAATTAATAAGGTGCAGACTTGAAGAATTCCACCTAGGGAGACAAGTATTTCAGCAGATTGTAGAGTTACTGCTTTAATTCTGCCTCTTGACACGAAGATAGAATTACAAACTTTTGGAGGAAAGTTTGTCACCTTCAGTATAGTTGTGAGATGGAAGTCTGTTGCTAACAGAGTTGCTGCTCTTGTTGGTTTGAGTTTTCTCTGGATTCTGCTACATCTTTGGAGCCTGTAAAACTACACTTTATGCTTTGGGTGTAGCGTTAAGGTGGAGTACCTGTTTGAGGTCTTTTGGCCTAGAAAAAGGCATTTTAGAATAGCCCTTCCATTAACCTAATTTCCTGAGGTCTGTCCCATTGCAGGGGGTTCATTTTAGCACAGGTCAGTAGGTGCCGGATCCTACTTTTTCACCTAGACAGGTCAAGACAGGGAGAGCTCATGGAAGCCTGTAGCATGGCCGTGATGTTAGCTGCTTTTTTTGGGTTGATGCAAAGTGTAGCTTTCTGTAACTCGTAGCTGGATTTTGGATGAGACTGAAGCGAGCGTGGGCTCTCACTGCCCCCGCGTTTGAGTGGGCAGGTACCATCCTTTGCACAGAGATGTCCATCTCCTGACAGCGAGCATCGCACTTTGTTTTTCTTTCTTTGCTGCTGACTTCCCTGGCTACCTGGGTCTGCAGGCAAGGCCGTGACGGCAAGGGGTGCCCTCACCTGTGCGCAGGAGAAACGCACAGAAGTGTAACGCGTGTGCCTCAGTCGTAAAGCTTCAGCAGCTCTATAGGAGCAAGCTGTTGCTTCCGATAATTGTGCTCGGTTCCTACTATGTTTCTTACCTGAAGCTTTTTCTTTGTAAACAACGTAATAATACAGCGTGCTGCTATACGTGGCAGCAGGCTGTCGTGCTCTTCTAGTGATCCCCCGCCCTGGTGTCAGAAAGCTGGGCATCTTTTAAGAACTTTTTTTTTTTTCTGAAGAGTGATCAAAGGCTTCTTCATGGGCCAAAACCATCTAGATAGATGGGCAAACGTTTGTCTTAAAATGACTTGCACAGAATTACTGGGATCAGCAACTTGACTGCGGTGATGAAAAATGTCTTTAATACATTAGGAATCATGAATTGTATTTTGTTTGCTTAGATCGTTAGGTGTTCGGGGCAGGCACCGTGAATTGTATGGTGTTAAAGAATACATTTCACAGCAGTTACGTTGCTGGAAAGCATTTGTAAATGTAAGTTTGAATTAAAGATGTATTTTTTTTTTTTTCCTTATTAAACTTTGACGAGTTGTGCTTTGAAGACCAGTGAATTTTTGATGCTCTTAAACATTGTCTGCAAGGAGCAGGTGAGGGATCTATTCACCTCCTGTTTTTCTTTTTTTTTTTTCTTTTTTTTTTTTTTCCTTTGAGCTGATACCTCTATTGTGTGTTGGTTTCGGATGTTAGGAGAAATGCAGACATTCTGGTTTTAGCGTTTAGGTGATAGGGTGGGCTGACACAACTGTGTCGGTTATAAATGGAGGATGAGCTGTCAGATACTGGTTTTCTTTGTATCTGAAGTGAGTTAACAGCCTCTTGGATTCTTGTTGCACAGTTTAATTAAAATAAACACTATAATGCTAATCATTTATGTATTTTTGCCTGTGGGTGAAGTTTTAAATTAGAAGTAGCTATACTTTGGTGGAAGTGGATTTTTTTATTATTATTATAATGTTGCCTGTTTTCAGTCTGGTAATATTTCTGTGAGTGCATAAAAAATATTGCTGTGCAGATTTGTTTTTGTTTTCTATTACCTAATTGTATATTCTAGTAACAATGTAATTATTACTTTTAACAAAAACTGCCTGACTTGAGTGTTTAATTCCATCAGACTCAAGCAGTCACTGATGAGGTGATAAATGAAGGTTATATGTAGAAGTGGATTTGCAATTACTCGCAGCTTTGGGAAAAACAAAAATGATGTTTTGTTTCTGTCCAGTGACTAAAGTTGAAAATCAAAGCAGCACACCAGATTTTTTTTTCTAATGACTGTGGTTCAAGGTCCTTTTTGTATGGAGAAGGGTTTTGACTGAGTTCACCTCTTGGCTTTGAAGTTTCTGTTGCTTGTTAATGCAGCACTCCTCTAAATCTTCTGCTCCGGACTTCTCCCTGAATGGATTTTATGGAAGAGCTCCTCTCCCAACCCTTCATGTGTCTCGCAGCTCCCCGTTCATCAGGAGGTGGAGTGGTGACGGCATTTTTACAGTGCGGGCTGAGCACTTCCATTCACTTGTGTTTATTTCATAGAATTAAAACAAGAATAAGTGTTTCGCTTTATTTGTTGATGTCTGATTAGGAATTAGTGGAAGAAACTGAATTGCTGGTGTGATTAACGGTAGGTTTTGTTTCTGATGTATGAAAGGACTCATTGTCTGAGGCTTTTCCTCCATCATG
>NW_008825574.1:709763-714364 GCF_000699105.1 Pygoscelis adeliae | reverse complement strand
CTTGAGGCTCCTCGTCTTGTTTTCCTGCGTACTTAATCATACAGCTGGAAAAATTTCCTCTTCGAAGGGACGGTTGCTTCTCGTGCTGAATCTGCTGTCCCATTGTAGGGGCCTTGCTAATAAGGTGGGCATTAGTTCGGGGGGGGTCTAGGGGAGGGAGGGTGGTTAATCTGAAATCTGCAAACTGATCTAATTTATGCTGTATTTGGGTTTCGAATCTGGGCCTGATGGTTTTGTTAACACTGTCTATTTGCAGCCACGGCTGGAGGAAGTGAGCTGCCTCATTCTAACTTTTAATTCCTTCCAAATTTTTGTTAGATCAACTTTCTGTAATTGCTGATGTAGTACTTCTGCAGGGAGGAACTTATAAAATTGCTTTTGAAAACATACACTGAGCAATTTTAAAGTTCGAGGTTTGTAGAAATGTCTTCATTTCTAAAATACGTAGCAAGAAATTATAGGAACGACTGTTCCTCTTTCAGAAAAACCCTGGAAGAAGCACAATACCCTACCCGACGAACACTAGCCTTTCTCTTCCTCTGAATCAGGTTGTCATTCCAAGGTCTCAGTGTGATTTAAAAATATAAAATAAGCTCCCCTGAGGAATCTATTAAAAATTATTTGGTTCACTGAACATTCAGTGCACGTTCAGTCTTGGAATCCATTACATGCCTGTAGAAAGACTTTAAAAATCCTCTCCAACAAAGTTGGTCTGAGTGTGTCCCTTTGGCAGGTGGGCATGAGGGAATTTCATTGCTTTATTTTTCAAAACAGAAGCGTGCGGAATTAATACTGCTTTTTATTATAGCTGTCTGCTAGTGCTACTGTATGCAGGGGTCGTATGTCAGCTCTGCTTTTGTAGTAGCAGCTTTCCCTGTTCCTTTAGTTGAAGTCTGTAGTTGTGGAGCTCTGGAAATAATTGTGAAATGCTAGGTTTTTTTCCTTTGAATTCAATTTGTAAAGCTTTATTGCCTAGAATTAAATTCTTATCAGGTTGAAATGGTGCATAAATTCTTGTTGAATGGAGACAAATGCTATTGGAAATCGGTGAAACTAAGCTATATTTTAATCCTAGATTTATTTTCATTTCTGTTGTTGTACACTGAAAACACTTTGCATCTACTTTGTCCACCCTTATTGGTGTTTCCTTGTTCTGATAATTTTTAATGGTTAAGTTTGAGAGACAACGTGTGTTAGATTCCCACTTACAGTGCGGTTGCGTGCTGTGACATGGGTTATATTTCCATGTACCTGGTGTAGGTGTTGTCAGTTCCCATCAGCGCGTGCTGCCTTTGTGTGCTGAAGAGAGTTGTCATGTTATTCAGCAAAAATATTTCTTTTGGAAGAATTTTCCCATGTTTTCAGCTCATGATGGAGAACTGTGATGTCTGCTTTGTTGGTTTTTGTATGCAAATGTTCGTGGTTGCTCAGAGCTTGGTAGCTTTTCAGAGCCTTAAAGTCAGGTAAGGACTTAAAGAAAACACAAATAACGGGCAATCCCTCTGGATATGCAAGTTTGTTTAATTAACCCACCTGACCTGCTGCATTTGAGAGCAGTTAAACATTTGGACAGTCAGCAGTCCCGTTAGTCATGTTTCATTAGGTGATGGCCTCCTCCATTTAAGAGTTTACTCTGTTTTGCTGCTGTTGCCAAGCCTTGTGCGATCTTGAAAGGGAGCGGTGCGTGGGGGGCATGGCGGGTGCTTTTGGGGGTGTTGCTGAACCAGACTCCCGGGAGGATCTGGGGATGCATGTTGCTGCAACAACATCATCTGCAGTGGGTAGGGGATTGGAGGCAAGGGAGAAAATTGTTAATTGCGATTGTCAACACCATAAAGGTTAGCTGGTAGATAAAGTTACGAACCTAAGCAGAAATAGCAACGCTGCCCTGAGAAGTGTAAAAGACTTGTCAAAACCTAATCTAATCTCCTGCATTAACTGTACATTGCAATAATGAATAAATGAAATTCCAGCAAGCAGAGATGGTCCGATTTTAATAACTTCTCAAAAAATCAAAATGAAGTATTGTACTGGAAGAGGCATATCACGGTTATCCAAATTTCTTTCTATAGAATCATTTTTAATTTTATGCAAGCATACACTAATGGTTTAAAAACTCATTTGTCTCCTTGTCAGCAGCTTGACCAGTATTTTAATACAAGAGACGTGGTTTTATCTTGAACTGGTCTTGTTTTTCAATGGCTGTTGCAGCCAGCTGGAAAATTGTTTGACTTTTTAAGTGCTGTGGTTTTGATGTGGTGTCTACTGTAAGAAAGTAAAATTATGTAAAACCAGTGACGCTTTCAGTTTTTGTATTTCCATTTTGATTCAAGGGGAGGGGAGCAGGTGTTGATGCTGAAGCACTCAGTCTTGCCCTTTTTCTGAAGATCTGTGGTAACTGTATTATGACTAGGTAAAATTCCTATCCTTGCCAAAATCTGAGGAAAGTAAGGAGGAAATAGCTGCTGCAATTCTAACTTGGTGCATTTCTGGATGCATTGCTGAGGCTGTTCTGGTAGAAATATGGCTGGTAAATTTTATGGGAGAAAAAGCTAGCACAAGAAAAACCTTCCTGGGATGCAAATGTGGTTTTAAAAATGCTGATTGTATCTTTTTGTCTATTCTGGCAAGAAAAGAGCATGATTATAATGTGTTTTCATCATACAGGTTTTGTGAGTGACTAGACAGGATTGAGCTCTGAATTCCTGACTTTGGAGTGTCCAAATTGTGCGTAATTAACTTAAAAGTCAGTTTTTGGAGACTCAAATGTTTCACAGGAAAATTAATGAGAAATTTAGTGTGATGTACTACTCTTTTCAGTATGCTTTTCTCACCTGAAATTACCGAGTTATAAATATTTTAAATCGAAAATGGTTCTTAAACTTTAGTCTGAAATGACCTATGAACAAGTATTCTCCTGTATTTGTGGCCTCAAAGTGAAAAATGTTTTGATTAATAGAACCACTAGATTAGTTTTTATGGTAGTTTGCTGTGACACAAGTGTAGTTTCCAGGTGTGCTTAAAAGGTGTAAGTTTGGCAGACTTTCTGCTGTATCTTTTCACCTAATTGCTTTGAGTTTGCATACAATCTTGTTAATTAAATTGTTTTTGCATGACTGCTAAAGCATCGCTGAATAGGTAAAAAGTGCTTTGTATGGATCAAAGGGTTCGTGGTTCGGTATCAGTTGTGTTGGGGGTGTTGGGTGCTGCTGTTAGAGGAGGGCAGCGTGGTGTTGCTCTGTGCCTGCCCGTGGAAATGCAGTTGCCTGAGCCATCGGAAAGGAAAACAAAATAGTTTGGCTTGGTGTGAAATAACTTGCACCGCTCGGTTTTGCAGTGCTGTCTTTTGTGTGCATCTACGTGAGGAGCAAGTATGTTTGCAGGGTGGCTTTCTCTGTTAACGCGTTCTCACTTTGGTCGGGGGTGCAGAGCTGCCGGAGGGGATGACACTGGGTGTTTGTCAGGTTGTCATGCTGCCTGCTGACGCTGCGAGACCTTCTCAGAAGGGTTGTCTTGCTACAACCATTGTGGGTAAGTGGAAACGAATGACCTCAGAGGAGGTTTTAAGGCAAAGGCATCACCGCGAAGGTAAGTCCAGGAGACCAACCCAGCCCAACAGCCGTGGGCTCAGTTTTCCGAGCACTGGCCATGACCTTGGCTGTGCATGGGCGAGCTACAAGAGCTACTGACAAGCCACAGAAATCCTGGGTGGATGTGTAGCCTCTCGCTTTGTTTAATAGTGGATTTTTTTTTTTTTTCCTTTTTCAAGGAGGGATAGAGAAGACGTCGGGAGTTCCCAGCTACAACGCTTTTCAGATCCTTATTTGAAAGTGTTTTAAACAAGGGACATCAGAAGCTGAGATACAAAGCAACCTTTTGAAGTTAAAAGTGGGTCTGCATGAAAATGAACTGCTTGTCTGTGAAAAGAGTCAAGTGTGAAAGGATAGGATGGTTTCACTAAATGAATTTGATAGTCTGAATAAGTGTGGCGAGGCAGAGAGGAGAGTCTCTGGAAAGGTCAGGACTGAGCATGTGACTCTAGACGAGGCAGTGGAAGGACATGAAAGGGATTGAGTGGAAATGCCTCGGTTTACACTTTTTTTTACTTAGAAGCAATTTATTTATTTTGGTGAAGGTGGTCATAAAAAGGGAACTTTAGAAGCTTGCCGCGGAGAAGTGGGGAATCTGACTCCTTTGGGATCTTGTACCTTTTTCATTCAACTTTTGTGTGGTTTCAAATAGCTAAAAGATCAAAGCCCAGAGGAACTCCTTGTTACGTGTGCTGTCCCATTCCTAGGACTGCTCTATCCTACACACTCTCTGCAGTTGAGCACTTCAGCAGCTTTTTGTCCCAAGTACAGCATTTCTTATTATTGCTGGCTCGTTTTCAGTGATCCATGTAACTTGCAGATTTTATCGAATCATAGAATAGTTTGGGTTGGAAGGGGCCTTTAAAGGTCATCTAGTCCAACACCCCTTCAATGAGCAGGGACATCTTCAACTAGATCAGGTTGCTCAGAGCCCTGTCCAACCTGACCTGGAATGTTTCCAGGGATGGGGCATCCACCGCCTCTCTGGGCAACCTGTGCCAGTGCTTCACC
>NW_008825574.1:698618-709292 GCF_000699105.1 Pygoscelis adeliae | reverse complement strand
CCCCCAAGTCCTTCTCAGCAGGGCTGCTCTCAATCCCTTCATCCCCCAGCCTGCATTGAGCCTGGGGGTTGCCCTGACCCAGGTGCAGGACCCTGCACTTGGCCTTGTTAAACCTCATGAGGTTCACATGGGCCCACTTCTCCAGCTTGTTCAGGTCCCTCTGGGATGGCATCCCATCCCTCTGGCGTGTTGACTGCACCACTCAGCTTGGTGTCATCTGCAAACTTGCTGAGGGTGCCCTCGATCCCACTGCCTATGTCATTGATAAAGATATTAAACAGTACACAATTTTAACTCAATTTGAGATGTGTTTTCTAGGTCCCTGATACTGATTAAAAGGATAGTGTAGAGTGTGTGATACCTGCATTTGGTGTAGATAAATGTGAGATGATTTGCATTGGTAGCAGGAAACCGTCTGAACTTTTCATACAAAGTGACGGACTCTAGGTTGAGTGTTGACTGTCAGCACTCGGGGTGGGATCTTGAGACTGGTAGTAGTTCCATCAAACCATCAGCTCTGTGCTTAGTAGTGATCAAAGAAAGCATATCAAATCTTATGAAATGCTATGAAAAGAGTAAGGAATAAGATACAGAGCATTATTATGCCATGTCTAAATCCATGGTTTGTCCACACATTAGATACTGTTTCATCTCCCCTTCCTTTCATCTCAAGAAGAATACAGAGCAGCTAGAAGTGTGGAGAAATGCAACACGGGTCATTAGAGAGCTGGAATGGCTTCCACGTGACAAATGACTGGGAAAGGGGTGGTCGAAGAAGGATGCGACAGAGGTCTGTGAAATCATGAGTGGCTTGAAGAGGGTTTGGCTAGTTCATCTCCCAGTGTAAGAGCAAGGGAAAGTCAGCTGAACTTTGTAGGAGCCAGGTTCAGACCCCGGCAGGAGGAAGTGGTTCTTCACGTAGGGATGGTAAGCCTGTGGAACTCTTGGAAAAGGCTTTCTGGGGACTGCTCAGCGGATAAATCATGCCAGTCTAAGGAAATCCCTACCAGTAAAAGTACTGAAGGCTACAAAGGTGCTTGGGGGGAAGTGCAGACGTGCTCATCCTATTCTTGCTTTTCTCTAGCCCTGTGCTTACAGGCTGTGTTGGAGACAGGGTATTAGGCTAGCAGGACCTGTGGTGTGACCCAGCACATCCATTTTCACGTTTGTGTCCTGTGCTTTGCCTTGAACTCCATGAACTTTGTGTCCCCAGTTTGCTTAACATAGGGCAAGACCTCTGCAGTAAAGCCTTTTCTGTGGAACTTATTTTCTTGAACAAGAGCAATGAATAGATAAGCTGCAGCTGGCAAAAGCTGAAAGGAAGAAGGGGAAGTTGCTGCTTTCCCACTCCTGTTCACGGTTGCTGTAGCTTACCTTACGCTATTTTGGTGTTGGGCCATTTCACTGAAGCAGCAGAAAAAATAACTTTGGGGGGAGGGGAAGAGCTGAATAGCTTTCTGCTGGTTAGTGGATTAAAGCAGTTCATAGGTGCTGCAAGTGCCCAAGGGGATGGGACTGCACAGCCCGAGACAAGGGAGCGAGGCATTCTCCTTTTTACCACTAGCAAGCCATGAGATAAGTCGGATGTCTCAGGGCACAGCCCACCCATCTCCCAGCGGCACAGTCTTCCCTTGCTTACACTGACTTTGGTGATTGTTAAAGCAAGTTGTGGAAGGCTCCAGCTCAGTAATACAAAAGAAAACTGTCAAATTCTGTGCAGTCCTCACAGTTTTTAGTGAGCTTAAGAAGATCACAAATGGTGCTCAAGTAGGGCTTGATGCCAGCCAGCATCGGGTAGATGGCAGCAGCGCCCAAACAGGCATGAGCAGTCCCTTTTGCAGCAGTGGTAACCCCCCTTGCAAAACCAGACTGCTGCTGATGTAAGGGTGGAGTTGCCTCCCACAGTGTGGTAGAGGCTGTGACTCTCCTTGCCATCAGAAACACCTCATCAGTGTTGTCACCTGCCCCAGTAACCTTGGGGTGCTCCGGAGTGAAGAGGGCACCTAAGCGTGCAGGTGGGCAGAAGTTCTTTACTCACTTTGCATTGAGAGAAGGATTAGGAAGTGTTTTCCAAAAATGACTTGAGAAAGGGAAGGTGGTGGGAATTAGAGCTGGAGCAGTTTCTTCCTTGGCTTTTGTGGGTGATAGCGTGGAGATGGTGCTTGCCCAGGGAGAAGCGAAAGCCAATTCTTCTGCTGCTGTGAAAGTGGATTGTTTTCTGTTCTGTTAGAATGAGTGCTTTTGTGTACAAAATGCTGATCAAGGCCTTAACACATTATTAGTGTGTGCAAAAGAGCAATGTTTGCAAATGTGCCCATTTTGTTTTAAAAATTGTTTTTTGACATCAGCCCCCCCGAAAGGCTGTGAGAAGCTGTGATCTTCAGGGCTTTTTATTTTTATTGGATAAGAAGCAAAAAAAAGGCCACTGTATAAAATGAAAAGGAGATCTGCTTTTAGCTGAAGGGAGTTACCTTGTGAATGTCATAGACATCTATGAGCAGTAACAGTGGTGGATAAAGATTTGTGTTTGAATTCTTCCAAGAGAACTAACATTCAAGATTGATAGAAAAAATGTTTTTACTTTTACAAAATATAATACAATATTAATGACTTGCAACGATTCTGCAAATATCTTCATCTTTCTGGGTAGATCTTTCTACCTTACCTATTTCAAAAGAGATTTGCTCTACTGCTTCTGTCCAGTGTTACATGTCAAAATAATTTTTTTTTATGGACAGGCCAGCAAAATGTCGTATAGACTTTTTTCTATTATCATTTTAGTATGGGCAGGTAAGTAGCACTTTCTACAGGACTAGAAAATTTCCCTGCTTTTGCAAAGCTGTGTAAATAGGCATATCTGTGTCCTACTTTTCAACGCTTCTGTAGTGGTTTAGATTCTCACAAACTTAGATTTTGTTTTTTTCAGAAAGCTTTACAATTCATTTTTAAAACAGTGCTAATTCAGTGTGTCTAACTAGCTGAAGATCATTAATAGCTTCTCTATTCAGTACAGTTACACAGTAAAGCTCCTTCTGGAGTGATGCTATTAAATAATTCACTTATTTTCCTCAACTTCTTTTTCTGGTGGCCTAGCTTTTAAAATCTTTACTAAAATGTTGTTTGAAATCCTAATCTTATTTCTTCCTTAAAGATTAATTCCATTAGTGTGTAGTTTATGGAGGAAAATGTTCTATTATGGGAGAAACATACGTAACTTTTATGATGGATTTTGAAAACGTCAGTATGAATATAGGCAGGTCTGGTGGTAGAAGATGACTGTAGAAAAAAACCACGTTTTGTTTAGCTCTTAGCATGTATGTGTTAGGATTGTGGATATTAAAGTAGGTAAAACAGGTTACATAAATGGAAATTTGTTTAGAGTGGTGGAAAGTAAAAACATTACCTTGATGCACATTTTTTAATTATTTTAGTTATAGTCACAAAACCTTTGCAAAATTTAAAGTATTCAATGAAGGGAGCAGGTCATACTGTGACTTTGACAACTGTTTATTTTGAGGAGAGATTGCTTCCTAAACTTCTCCCACAGCCACCCTATCAGGACTTACTTTTTTGCAGGGGATGTGGCCTGGAGTCATGGTATGCTCAGGCATCAGTCATGGGTCCTCAGCTTGATTTTAACCTGGGATTTGCACTGGCTCATTTCTTCATCTAGGGAACTGGTTCGTGATGAGTGATTTGCAATACAGTAATTTCTTCCATGTTGCCTGATAGCCTCCTTTATTTTACTCCTTGGTGCTCTACCAGAAATAACAATTAAATCCAAACCTTTGCCTGCATTTTACTGAGGGCAGATTTGAACAGACTTCCGATGAGATCTTTGTTCTTTCAGGATCATTGTGGTGTTCTGGATGTTTTCCAAATGTGTTTAACTGTCTTCAGTCCCTTTTCTCCTGGGGTGCACAGAAGAAACGGGCATTTCCTTGAGCTCGGTGACAGTTTGCCCGGTGGTGGTTATCAGCCTGCGAGGACTCTGGGTGAGGGTCTGTGCTTGTCCCATTGTCCTCAGCTCCCACTGGATACGGTTAAAGGTGTTCCCTCGTTCACGCTGGTGGGGCATGACTTTGGTCACGCTGTGTCTCTGTGATGTTCAGGGTTGTCCCATGGAGAGCATGGCCTCAAGCAGCAAACTGCTCGGTTGGGAGCCTGGGAGAGGTCTGCAGCTGGAGGAGAGTCAGTCTTTTGTCCAAATTAGGAGTTGTCCCAAACCTCTCTCTCCTCAAGGCCGGGACTGAGTTTCGCTGGAACAGACGGATGGACCTGTTCTCCTTCGTGCACCTTGTGCTTCAGAGCAGAAGCTGCCTGGTGTACCCAAGACATCAGGAGGGCTTTGCTTGGCCAGGCAACCAGATCCTGTGGGTGAACCTCAAGGTTGGTTGTCCTGGTGGCGTAGAGCTCCAGTGTAGTGGTACCTGGCAGCTCTCGCAGTGGACAACAGCACGTGCTTAGGGGCTGTGTTGGGAAGCAGCAAACCCAAGTGACGTTGTTGGGAGGACATTCTCCACCTGTGCTTCGTGCAGGGGTGTTTCTCATGATGTTGAAGAGCAGCTGGTGAGAGCTCTGCTTGCCCCATCCTGGGCACGGAGCTGCTGGCATGAGGCTGCGCTCAGCAGGGCTACTCTGAATCTTTATTCCCCTGAAATACACGACTTCTGGGGCCCTTGGAACCGTGTGTGCATGTCACACTGCTTGCAGACACCTGCAGTTCAAATGAACGTTTTGAATTCTGCTCAAAGATGGGAACAGAGGTTACTTGCTTGTGAGTGGAGTCCTTGAAGATGCACAGACCGCATGTGTTTATTTGTCCTCCTGGGCTTGCTGGGGGGACCGGGGTTGGAAGGTGTACTCCAGTCCCAGCCCCTCACACCATGCCTTTGTGCACGTGCATGCAGAATCAGTGCTGGTAAATCTAAGGAGGTCTCTCCTCTGGAGTGCTTTGTGGTTGCCCAGCTTGTGGGCGTAACTGTGGGCTACACGTCTGGTACCTTGGGTTGGTAGTTGTGTTCTCGCTTACCAGTTCTCCATCAGGTGTGCTCCTTTCCCCGGTCTGTGGAGTTGCAGCCGCAGTGCTTGCACGCAGGGTTTCACAGCTGCCCCTTTCCACCTGTATTGCTCATTCCAAAGACTATTTGTAGCTGCTAATGATGTGCTGCAAAGACTGCTGCGGGAAGTGAAACATTGCCCGATTGTGTATTTCTTTATTTTAGCCTGGAAAACAGCATTTGACTTATTCACAGCATGATGCAAAATATTTATAGTACTTGAAATGCTTGCAGATACATGTTGCAAGCAACAATATAAGCAGTGTCTTAAGCCATGTGGAGCGGTTTAATCTATCTGAAACTGCTCCCTGGGTAACTTTTTGATTTTATCAATATAGAAGACTGACTCAGGGTAATTCAATCAATGTTACTAATTTTTAAAGTAATAAAAATACCATTTGATATACCTCCAAATTGGTCAAAATAATTCTGCTGGAACAGAAGTTCTTCAGATCTCAAACTCCAGTAATACTCTAAGTAAATAATAAAACGCTATTTGAATTTTATTTAGGAGCTTTACATAAGGAGTTAAGAGATGCAAGGAAAGGTGGACAATGATGATCTGTGGCTGGGAAGATTGCACGTGAAGAGAAGCTGAACTGTTTTGCATCAGAAAAAGGCAAATCAGAAGGGGCATAAGAAGTCTAGAATGTAATAAATTGTTTAGGGAATCTAGGTAAGGAGACTGTTCTTGTGTTGGGAGACAGAGAGGAAATCTGAAACACTTCGAAATTGGTCAGTTCAACATGAGTGAAATGAAAATCCTTTTTACGGTGCGTGCAGGGAGACCGTAGCAGGCGTTTGTATGGGAGGCCAGTTTTTAAAGTTCAGAAGAAGGTTAGATATTTATATGGGTGTTGGGATTTGCAAAAACATTTAAAGAAGAAACAGAATACCATACTTCACTTTTTTTTTTTTTTTTAGCAATCCCTAACTGTTAAAAGACTAGGATGAAGCTTAAACTGAACTAGGCAGTGTTCTCTCTGTTGGAGGTTCTTGCATCTTCCCCCAAGCCCCGCAGTGTCTGTGTAACAGGTGGGAGGTGGCTAGGTGGGCTTTGAGGCTGATCCTGCCTTGCTCGTAGCATCCTCTGAGGCTGGACATCTTCTGCACCTCTCCGAGATCAGCAAAGTGCAATTCATAGACTACTATGCAAGTAAAAATTAGTTAGAGGGCATAGCCTTCCTGTGGGAAGCTGGCAGATTGTGTTGACTATTTGACAGGCTTTTTTTCTGCAGGTATAACTGTAATGGATTTTAATATTTAGATTAATATCAGTATCTGGTGTGATTTCTGCTGAGTTGGTGCAGAGATTTCTGTTGACTTCTGTGTACATTAGGTCAGGTCCCTTAAAATCAATCCCTATATATTAAAAGGTCTGTCTACCCTTACTTGATAATTTTATACTGTTGAACGAAAATATTTTAAATAGTAAGCAAAAATCTTGTATATTGTTAATCGAGGAGGAATTACCTGATTACCATGATCCCAAAAGTCTGCCCAAAAGTCTTGCTCAGCTAGCAGTATTTTTAGCAGTCTCTGTCTCTAAAGCAGGTCACATAGGTTCTTTTTAGCTACAATTTACTACTAAAATCTGCTTTGTTTTGGGAACACTTCATTCATTTATCAGAACTGGGGCGTTTGCCGAAGGTCATCTTGGAGGAAAAAACTGTTTTTAAACCTTGAGGTTTAACCTTGGGAAATGTGATGGCAAAAACTCAATGTGCCAGGCAGAACTGAGGTTGCAGTCACCCTGACAAAAACTGTCAGAGCAAGTGATGATTGAACAGAAAGGACAGGAGAAAACAGAGGACTTGAAATTTGTGTGGTTGATAACATCGTTATGTCCATCTTGAAAACCCATATGTCAGATAATCAGTGTCCTTGGTCCACAAGTGGCAAAATGGAGTTGTACAGATTTACCTTACTGCAGCTAATATTAAAAAGTTTGGATGAAAATAATAATAATAATAAAAAAAAATCCTGATTTTTGTGATTGCAGGACAGCAAATAGGTCTTTAAATGGGTACGTCGGTAGGGAAAAATACATGTTTCTTTAAAATCTTTGGTCTAATCCACAGTTCAAAATAATATATTTAGAACTAGTGCCTAATTCTCAGTGGAAACTGAAATATTTCTGGCAAAGTTGCCACCCTTCTGTTCGTTCCTCTTCTCCCTCTTGTTCATAAGTAACCTGAAAACTATCTTGTATTTGAGAAAATCACCAGCCACAAGATCACTGCATTGTGGCACTGTTTGTGCCAAACCAATGGCACAACCTCTGTTGTGTTGCAATAGGGGTGTTCAATAAACATCGCTTGGCGAAGTTATTTAAAAGTTCTGGTATTAGTGGGTTCTGAAATCTCAGTGTCTAAATATGCTTGCAGTGTTGTTTTCTGAATAATGCATGCTCACGAAATGATCCGTACTGTGGGGAGACAGGCTGGCTGTACACCGGCTGGCTAGTCCAGCACCGCAGAAAGGAATGGGAAAACAAAGCAGACACAGCGGCTCAGATAGTCTGGCTTTCAGTTACACTCTACATTTTTCCTTTAAAAAACTTGACTGAACTTGGTATGCTACAGCAGCGAAAGAAAACCAGAGTTCTTGCCCTATAAAGTTTACACCTAGGTAGACAAAGTCCTGTGACACGCCTGATACTAAATGCCAGGGTAGTAGTATTCTGTTTTGAGCAGTTCTTTGGCATTCATGGTTATTGATATGTATCGGTGTTCGAGCTGTGCAGGGAAAAATGTGGATTTTGCATGGAGAGGACAGATCCTTGACACTGTAGCAGGAGAAGGTTTCGTGCCTGCTTGGTTTTTCAGCCTCTGTCCCAGTGATGAGTGAACTTCAAAGCCAGCCACCCGCCGGGAGGTGCAGTGCCACTAAGCTTGTGTTTCTTTGCTTTGCTTTTGTTAAAGAAAGCTAGAAATACATGCTGCGTTAAGATACAACAGTTAATTAAAAAATCTGAAAAATAATCACAAATTTTAACACTGCATGTGTAGTGTTTCTTTTCTTTGTTTACTGCTCCCGTGTTCTGTAAACAAGAGGAGGTTTACCTTCCTCTTCCTCGATACATTTGTTATGAAAATTTTGCTTGGAAGAAAATAAATACCTGATGATTTGCTGAGAAATTCACAACCTTCAGCCAGCTTGAGAGCTACCTGGACTCATTGTTTGGCCCTGGTGTAGAGTTGCTTTGCACTATTTATATTCCTGTGTTGCCGGGTCCATGCAGAGGTGTTCACAGAACAAGCCTGCGGTATTTCCTGTGGGAGACCCTTCAGCACGTCTTCAGCTTTCTGCTGCTAATCTCATTTGTGGGAGTGAACTCTTCTTAAATGGTCATTTAAGTCTCTCTCGTGGGTCTGGTTGTAATATTGGGGCTTTAGAAAGGCTGTTACAAGGAAGCTTTCACACTCTTATCCCTATTTTCCTTTGTTTTTAAACACGTCCACCTACTACCACACACTAGCCTGGATAAGACCTGTCTCTTCCCCGTGGTATTTGCATCCATCTTAATACTGCAGACTTCTGTGATTATTTTTTCTATATTGCTTGCTACCCAAAGTGGGCATGTTTAGCTGTTGCTTCTCTCTTGCTTGATGTGGCTTTTTTTTTTTGCATGTGCAGCCAAGGTTTCATTAATCTGTCTTGCCACCAGATCACACTGCAAACCTTGTAAGAATTTCTTGGCTCCTCAGTTTGTCACTCCCACTGAATATTTCTTTCAGATTATTTTCCTGTTGGATGTCTTCGCTGCACTTTCCCAAGGAGAACCTTCTTTTTAATTGCCTGCTTCTCAACTTTCTCTGTCCTCGCTGGGGCTTGCAAATCCTAAATTTAGTATCATCCACAGATTTCAAGAACACACGTTTTACTTATTAACTAAGATTTTTTTAAAGTAAGAGAGTATATAAGAAAATTCTCTGCAACCTTGAGAGATACTTTCAAAGATTCAGTATATGATTTTCATTTTCTTTTATGTTTTTTTGTACATTGTTCCATCCGCATCAAAACTGGTTTCTTAAATAACTTTGAAACTGTATCATATGATACAATCAAATGGTTTACTGACATCCAGGTGTATTTTATCTACTGTGTGCTTGCTATCAACAAACTACACTTCTCTAAAAAAGTGATGGGCTGCGTCAGATTTTGTGCATACTTTATAAACCTAATTTCTCATTCTGGTTGAAAGAAGATAATCTATTCCAGGAGTCTTAGGGGCTGATTTCTCCTATCTTAATAGAACTGTTCTTTTAGGAGAAGTAAAATTTGCTTGCTTGTATGATAACAATTTTCGTGTGTTTTCATCTGTGAAGTTGAGGTCTAAATATGCCTTTCATCTATAGATATTCCATGTTGTAAGGGAATTAGTGGCTATATCTACTAAGCTTGTTTGCTAATTTGTCTTCACTGGCTCAACTCCTTGGAATAAATGATATTATGGAGTGGTTCTGATATGTATGTCTACATTTCCTATGTCTTTTACTTGTAATTATTAATGCCCACTTGTAATGGCTGTCAATTGGTACTTTACTGAGGTAATACAGATAAAAGCACGGAACTGCAGTAGTGGGTATTGCCAGGAGTGCTTGCTGAGAATAGCTGTCTGTCATAATTTTGATTTCTCTGTGTTTGAGTGCGTATCGTTCTCACAGTAGATGTCTGAAATTTTGAGTTTCTTTGTGGTGCTGTTCATACTTGTCGCGGCTAAGTATCTGTGTGTGGGTATATATGTGTGTGTATATATTAAAAATGTTTTATAAGTTCATAATTACATTCTGATTGTTCAGCCTTTCCTTTATTTTCCCTTTTAGATTTTAAAAGGTGGTCAGTGTAGCAAGCTACTTGAGTTTTTTTTTTTTTAATTCCTCCTCCTTCATAATTTATTAATGGTCCAGCCTATCCTTGTAATGGCCACAAAGCATTAGCTCGTTTGGCTTTTATGCTGTGCTTATCTTTCCCTGCAGGCTGTAACTGGCTGTGTAATTCTTGTTAGGGTGTCCTCCTCCTCCTCCTCCTCCTCTTCTCCAGTATAGAGGCTTATTGAGACGCAAATCTTGGCGTAGTCTAGCTGGAGCCCACATTGATCACGTCTCGGTTCTTGCATCCTCGCCTTTGAGAAGGATGGACTTACTAAACTTCTGGGTTATTTTGTAGATCTCACAAGTTTGTTCCATACTCTTAATCCTTTCTTCCACCTAACCTTATTCTGCTTTTAATGCCACACGGCTTTTGTTCCTAAAATGACACTCCAGGACTCTGATGGACACCTTGAATGGTAGTTCCCAGTTCACCTGTGGGCCAAATCCATATAATTATTTGGCACCAAAACTTTTATTTTCTTGCATCACTGGTAACTTGTTCTTGTTGGTAGGAAGCCAGTTCAGGACAGTTTCCCTTCTTGGGAGATCTTTCATAGGTCTGTTAAGTGCCATGCTTCGTGGACTGTTGCTGCCTAATTTTATGTGTGTGTGTTAATCAACAAGAAGTCAATCTAGCTGAAACCCTCTGAGCGTGGTGTCTGTGCTCTGAGGGTGATGGTGTTTGGTCTGGGAATGTTTTGTTGTCTCCACCACCCAGTCCTGCAGGCCTGTGATGA
>NW_008825574.1:687698-698573 GCF_000699105.1 Pygoscelis adeliae | reverse complement strand
GTCTTAAATTCTTTCCTTAAACATACCAAGCTTCTTCTGAGTATACAATTTTTATTCCTCTGTAGTTGGGTAAAACTGCTTTAGCCTTGTGTCTTTTGTAGCTCAGATTTCGTTTGATAGTTAAGTGCCGTAGTCTCTTTTATTCATAATATATTTCATTGCAATTCTCATTTGTATCATCTCTCTTGGTTCTGCTGCTTTCTGGGTTACTACCTCTTATTGGATACATGTGTTGGATTATTTTTTTCTGCTTGTGTTTTTCCAGGTTGAAACTGATACTTTTTTTTTCTTTCTTTCCTGCCATAATATATAATCTCATAGTCTCTGGTGGTAGCTTTCCGTTTTGTAGACTCTCTCAGAAAATGTAATTGCAAGGTTTATTCCCATTTAATACAGCCAGACAAAATTCTAATCCCTGTGGCAATGTACTGAATGTATTTGTCGGTATGTAGCGTAGCTAACTATTTTAGTCCTTCAGCCATTCTTCAGACCACATCATGGACTTGGGTAGTTACAGTCGTGCTGCTTTGGAGCTATGTTTTCAGAAGGCATTTTTGTCCTACTGTGTCTACCTGTTTCAAAACTAGGAGTACTTTAGATGGTGATCTCCACTTCTATGTGAAAATGAACATAAAGGTTCAAAATTCTCATGCTGTGTAGTTTGTTGTGTGAAGTTTGAAGCGCAGAGCTTTGTAGCTGAAAGTTAAAAACTTTTTGTTTCTTTGGCTCAAAGTACAGCCCCTAGGGGCTTTCTGGCTGACCTCACATGCTAAAAATGACCGTGAGCGTTGTGCTGTTCGTAATTACTCTCTTTTGGCATTTTCTCTTTTCTTTAAGAAGAAACACCACCCAGTTATGAAAATATAGAATTGACAGAAGAAAGTGTTGTGACAAATAAGAGAAGGCTGTATTGCCTATCCTGCAGGAGGATGCACAAGTCGCAGTGGCACCGACCCGCTGTGCCCTGGGGAAGCTTGGAAGCTGAACTCTGCTCTTCCAAGCGTCAGTGAAAATAGCACGTTTTTGTTAAATCAGGAGAAAATGGAGTTTTTCAGTTAAATTAAATGGACCTCAGATTACTTTTTAACTGCATGGAAAATTGTGCCTTGCTTTAAGGCCTGAAAATTAAATATTAAATTTTTTTTTTTCCAGGCATTGTATTTTTTGCTTCCAGTACTTAAAAAAAATAATCAAATTGCTGAACTTGGGGAAGGTGTTTGTTTACCACCTGGATTTAGAGTTAGTAGAAATGTTAAATCAGCTGTAGCTCACTCTACATCTGCAGACAAAACAGTATTGCCCTGGTTTATTTAGTGAATTCCATTCGTGGCCTCATTCATACACTGTTAAGCAACTGAAAGATTTATTTTTCTTGTACAAGATGGAAAGTTCATTTTCTACTGTATATGAATAAAAATTTCTTGAAAGATGATGAGACTGTTTTGACGTATGGTAGCTAGATCTTTAGTTTAAACCTGATGGATTTAAAAGACAAAAATATATTCAGATAAACCTTTTCCATTTCATGTGAGCACTTTGAAAGACTTAAATCTTTTAAAAGTTGCATACTTTTGAGCTCAGTTTCCATCCAAATTCAACTGGAACAAGTCAAAAGAAAAAAATGTAGTTAGTAAACAAGAAAGGGAAATTATGCTTGGTGTCAGATCTAAAAGTAAAAATGAAAAGTATGTGTGCATATACACATACATGCATGTACATGAGCAGGTAATACAATTTACGTGGATACTTTAACCATATAACTACTTTTTTTAAATTATGAAGTGTAGGTTTAGAAGCAAATTAATGCTCACTGGTATCAAGCAATCAATAAGAAACAGCATTTCTTTAGGAAAATAGCTGGAAAGCACAAGAGCAGACACAAATTAAAATGGGTTATTTAAATCGTGGGAGGGAAATCCATTCTGTTTGTCACCTTTTTAAAAACCCAATCATATATATACTGTTGAAGTAAATGGTATAAAGTATTGGTTGGTAATTTTTTTCGTAGGTGTTTGGTATGGAAAGTGGTCAAAAGGTGAAGAATGGATCTGGTGTGATCTCCAGAAACCACACCACTCCATCTGGTGTGATACCTGAAATTAGGATTGTGGCTTGTGGTTTATCATCGCTGAAAATGTCTTCTCCATCACTTGCTTCTTAGATAACCTTTGCATTTCAGCAGTCATATGGTAAGGATTTACCTCTTGAAACAACTTAGCCAGTTTACAACAGGCAGCTTATATACTGATACAAAGCTCAGGTAGGAGCGGTGGTTTAGGCATGGCAGAAAACTTTGTTATGAAGCTTAGCTTCATAAGCTAGAAAAAAAATTTACGTTACCTGCAAACATTTAGCTCTCTGCTTGAATGTAGACGCATGTAATGTATGCAGGACCATGCCATGTAGGTATTTCAGAGAGAAGCCCAAAGTGTTGATTCCCTTATGTTTACTGGGGGGTTGTGTGGTGGATGCTATCTGGAAAGCTCACAAAAGGACATTATTTGGAAATTTTGCCTTGGTTTTAATTAACCAGAGCTTTTCACTGAACTACAGCTGTTGTTCAGCTGCATCGAGGGGGGCTTTCTTGCAGTCCTCAGTCCGTATTGTCAAGGTGTGCAGAAACCGAAGCTTCAGCTCGCTGGCTTGTGCAGTAGTGATCGTGGAGCAGATGCAGAAGTGTTGATGAAGAGCCAGCACTGCGGGCAATGTGGCCAGTGATTCCAGCTGTGCAGGCTGCTGAGTGCCTGCAAAACTTACAGTGGTTGCGTGTTACTGGGTGTTAGACATGCAGCTAAGGCATGCACTGACATGCAGCTAACATGCATGTTACTGAACATGAGACTTAAAAGCTGAGTGACTCTGAGCTCCTGCAACCAGGTCAGCAAATCCCAGGGTTTGAGAACTGAGGGGCAACACAGGTGGCTTTAGGAAAGCAGTATGGACACAGCAAACATTTTCTGTCTGGTCTAGAGAGCTCATCTCTCAAAATACTTGCTATGTTGATTTTTGTATGAATTTTTGTAGCATAGCTGGTTAGAACATGTGCCCACCAACGCTGTGAATGAACATCTTATACCTGGTAAGTTACGTAGTGATATTTAACATTTGTGATTTACATTGCCTAGGAATGTGGCACAATTTCTGGAGTTCGAAATGCTGTGGGTTTGTCTTATACTTGTTAATGCACAGCTTGTGGTTTAAGTGTCCACCTTTCACCTGCAACCCACAGTGAAATGCTTCTTCCCTCCCCCCCCTTCCTGACCCCCATGTTGCATCTGTAAAAGAAAGAAAATGTATGACAAAGGAAGGCCTGTTTCAATTGTGCCTTAGTTTTGTGGTCTGTAACCTTCATCTGTTCTGTGATCGTAGAGATTTGGGGACAAGGAATTCTTGGGGAGAGTACATCTTCTGTTTTCTTTTTCTAAGCTGGGAAAAAAAAATATATTTTTGCGTATTTTCCAGTCCAGTAACTCGGAAGGATTAACTTTGCACTTTAATAAATAAAACAGCCAAGCAGATTTTGTCCAAATGTTTCTTCACCAGACTTAAATCCTAATCCTGGACTAAAATCTCACAGGCTTCTGGTAAAATTGTTCCAGACTAAAACTTGGCAAAGTAAAAAATCTCTGAAAGCAGGGTTCACAATGGAAATGCTGATGCGAGCATAACTGGAGCATTGCAAACGCGACGCCATAAGAACAGCTTTGCATATTGCTCATGAATAGCTCAGAGGTAAAAGGATTAACACTTCTTAATACTGCTTTGAATCTGCTAGACTTTTTGCTTGCTGGACTCAACACAGATGTTCTGTAGTGTACGTAGGCTTCGTATATTAGCCTTTTATTCTGATCCCTTTTTTCCCCCCTAGCTGAGAGTCCTTTATTGCTGCAAACAGAAGCCTTTGTTACCTCGAATTTCCTGCATCACCTATCGGGATCTGTCAGGAGACAGAAATTAATACCAGAAATGACAATTTGGGCTCAGTGTGTAGCTATTTAATTTGCAGACTAAAGGAACTTTTGCACATTTCGTGTTCAAAGAGGAGGAGGAATGGGACTATCGGTGAAGGAGAGAAGGGGCTGGATCTCTTATTTTAAAATAGTGTACACGCTCCAGTGAGGCTCTAGTGCTGTGGGTAAAAAAACCCCATTAAAAAAAAATAAATCCTGAAAATGAGGTGCCTCTTATTTTGATGGTGTCACTGAATCTGTGCCTGCAGATGTTTGGGTTTCTTCTTGGTTATAGCTAAAGCATTCTGAAGTGAGCATGTGTTTGTGTACACTCTGTAAATGTTGATAGGTTTCTAGGCTTCTTTCCTGGAATATTTTCATCATCTAAAACTTGCTGCTGCCACTCAGCCCTTTTGTTTAGAAATGGTTACCTCTTCCTGTGAAAATGAGAGCAAAGAAAATCTTGAGGATCATCTTAACCAGTTCATGGTTGTGTGTGTATGAGTGCATATATGTAAGCACACATATACATAGATATATAAATATCCTATTGCTGTTGCCATAGTCACTCTCTCGCTGGGCTTTATACCAGCAACTGTGCAGGGAGGTGTCAGCAAAACATGATGTGTTTTAAATATAATCTGAAACACCATCCAGCAGCAAATCAGATGTTTATTAAAGATCCTTTTCCTCCTCCAAGATTTCACTTAATTTGCTTTCTCACAAAAGGGAACAAACTTGAAGTACTTCGGTGTTTAAACAAATAATATTTTATAAAAAGAGTAATATGCATGCTTAAAGATAAAATAGAAGGGCTCTGGCTGGTGATTATTTAAAACAGGTATGGCCCTCAGACAGCAATGGTAAGAAAAGTGAGTATATAGTAACTGTTAATCCACTTGACAACTGATAGCAATAGAAATTATGCTGGCAAGAAAATAGAGAGAGGTTTTGTACAAACATGACATTATTATTTTCTTTGATTTCTTTTTTCTTTGATTTTTTTTTAATAAAACTAAGATAAGTGTGTATATAGATCAAAGTAATTTGAATTATATAACAAAAAACCTGTAGTCATGATTGCTGTAATTCACGTTGTTTGGTACACCTTGCTGTTTCAGAACTTAGGGTCTTGGTCATTGATTACTGGTGGGTGTCAGAGATTTTGATGTTAATGCGTTTGAGCCTGCTACGGTATGTGCTGTGTGTGGTGCTGTATATGTAAAGACTAAGGACGTCATGGTAGTCTCTAATTTCTTTAGCTTTGAAAATTGCCAAATAAAAGAATAAGCAAAAAATGTACATAGTTAAAATTCACAATGGAAAGGGAGATCCTTTAGGAAGATTTGAGTTGGTCTTGATCGTTATTAAAGTTGCTGGTTAATATTTTTAATATAACTTCTGAAGCAGCTTTTATCGAAAGATCTAGGTGCATATTACAGACTAGTTTAGACTCATAACATCTCTGTGGCAAGCTGGGCAAGTATTTTCAAGAAACTGATGTCCAGAGATGCTTGCCATGTTTGCCTGTGCTAATTTGGAGAGCTGGGTCTTGTTTATGCTTGAAGTGAATGCAGATTAAGGTAGGGTGTAAGCACAGTAGTCGTTTCTGATTAATTAAATGTGCAGAAATTCTTTCTCTGGAACAAGAGTGTCTTGTTTCTGGTTAGCATATCCTCTTTGAAATGGCACTCATTACAGAAAACTGCCCACTCGTGGCTTTAATAAAGAGCTATTGTGTGAGCAGGAAGGTCCTTATTACTGAAGCTGGGGGAACAGAACATGGGGTTTCTTGCTCTTGGTCCTTTGTCCTGTCTGCTGGACCGGTTGGTCCAACAAGTGGTCAGACAGTCTTGGGGGATCAGTGGCCGCAAGCGATTGGAACAGAGGCTTACCAGTTCTTACCAGTGTTTGGCAGACGGTGCGTCCGGAGCCTGGGAGGTGTGGTGCCCCTCTGGGTGCTTCTCAGTTATGTGAGCAAACCCTTAACAAAAACTGAGGGACTCCATTTTGCATTGGGTGACATCAAATGTTGCAAGGGAGGAAAGTCTGTATTTTATAGCTGCTGTAGTGAAACCCTACTGCAACTCTACACTTTAATCTTTTTCTGAAAACCGAGGAGACTTCCCAGCTGTTTCTCTGCCCCTCAATACTTTGTTGGGCTAGTGAGGTCTCCTAAAATTTGAGTTAATGTTGCTGTTCATTAGGTAATTATTTTCCTTGTCTTTCTGACTGGTTGTTTAATGTAGCCAAAAGGCTTGTCTTGTTTCTGGGAGGAATTTTGCAGCCCTGAAACAGCCCCTTCTGATTGCCTTAAAAAATGTGCAATCGTTGCTTTCATGTGAAGATGTTGCACAAGTCTTGTCTGTCCAGGTGTCCACCCAGGTACTTAGATGCAGCAGCAATACGGGCTGTTATAAGAGACTTGCAGTTATTGATAGATTTTTATTCTTAGTAAATTTCTGTGTCAATCTGAACTGATATGGGGGATACTCATAAGAACTTCCATTGACACACGAATTAAAGGAGCACCCCTCAAGTGCTGTCTTGAGGTGCGCTGGAGGTGGGTAACATCATCCCTGGCACAACTGTTGTTGGGATGCAACCTGAGACCATCACTGTGGCAGCAGGAAGAAAATGGAAATAAGAAAGGGAGAGCAATGAGATACTTGGATGTCCAAAGATAAGCAGATAACACACTTATAGATTAGTACCTTATAAATTAGCACTTCCCTGGTTTCCTGGACCCTATGAGTGACAGCTTAAATCTGTCTCTGGCAAAAGAACTGTAAGACTCGTGGAACTTCAGGAAAGAAATGCAAGATGAGTGGTTCCACAGGGTCCTACCACTCTTCTGGTTGAGTGATGTTTCCTAGAACAAAGCAAGGACATCAACAGCACAGGCCCTGCTGGCTTGCTGCCCCTTGCTGCTGTGGGTTTGGCTTCCTTGACATTTAGGATTACAGTGTGCCAGCACAGTGCTTCTGCCAGGCAAAAGCAGCCCCTCTGCCCATCTAGTGAGCAACATGAGAGCAGCACTGTATGTCAGTGACCACGGGTTGGACACGTTGGTCATAGATTTTGGTGATGTCAACTGCCGTAGCAATTGATCTGAAATGTCTTAAGTCTCCAACTGTCTGTATAATGGGGGGAATAAAACTGATGTGTTGTATTAAAATTTTTAACATTAAAAGGAAGCATTCTGTAAGTGTAAAGTAATTCATAATTCATCAGGGATAAGTGAATGTCTTGCTTCTCTATTCTGAAGTGGACATTGCTTGTTCATGCTGTGGTCTGTTTGCTTGCAGTCTTTAGTGCTTGTTTGATCACTTAAGCAGCTCATGAGAGCACCCTTATAATACAGGAAAAAAGGCCAGTTTGAGGAGCCCTTGTATAATGTAAAATATTATGACTAGATGATACTACACAGCTCTTTGTCCTTAAAAAATCCTGCAAAAATATTTCTAAGGGTGTCTATGCACCGGGATCAGTGGCAGCTTATGTGCGAATGGAAATGGCTTTTGCTTCGCTGACGTTCTGCTTGGAAGGTGCCACGTCTCTCGGGCAGTGCTTGGCGCGATGCTGGTGTCTCTGGTAAATCTGGGAGGTTTACAGTCTCAAGTGTGGAATGAGAATTAAGTTTTGAAAGCTTTCCACAATGTTTTTCGTGTGATTCCCAAACACAGCTGAGGATTTTACATATAAAATGGGTTGCTGGAAACTCTTTTTTTTAGTAGCCTGTTTTTTTTTATTTAAGGAATAAGTTAGCTCTGCTCCCCAGGCAAGTTATGGTTCCTGGGTTTCCGTTTCGGTTTTGAGGCTGAAGCTGGGTTAAGACTTGTCTGTGGTGACCAGGGCGTGTTCTGGAATAGCTCCTTGTGGTAGCCGTCCCTATTGTGGGATAATTAGTGTGCTTGCAAAGTGGAGCCAGTAAAACCGACTCTCGCTGTGGAATAGCATGTCTGCTGGAGGAGCAGTCCCAGTTGTTTTCCACCAGTTTCTTGCAGCAAAAGCCTGTCCAGTGACCTTATAGGTTGCTGAGGTGGAGGTACAGTTTTTTCCTGCAGTCTTCATTGCTGTGGGCTACTCTCTCTAATTCAATTCTCTTTTCACTGCCACATGTTGCTTAACAATATCTATAGGATGTGTTAGTAATTGTATGTTTTCACTGTGGTAGTTAGCATAATTGAAAGCAAAAGTTTCCAACATAATAGAGTACAGCTTCTCCTGTGTAATGTTTTTTTCATGCTGACATTACATTTTAAGGAGTGCGGTGAAGTCAGTTTGATACTTGGGAGAAGCTGAAAGTCCAAGTGGTTAGGCATCTCATGCTGTAATTTTGTATTCATGGAAGGCCTCAGGTACACAGGAGATAAATGTACAGAACTAATTTTAGAGAGGTGAGGTGCTAAAGGTGCTCTGGTAACATTGCTTTTCACAGTGCAGGTACTCTGGTTTTATTTGGTCAGTAGGAGATAATCAGGGGAACACATGACCATTAAAGAGTAAAACATCATGGGCTCTGGGGTCTTATGACACAAAGGAGAAGAAGCCTATCCAGAGCGATAGGGAAGGGCAGTCTGGATTGGAAAGGTTAAAATCATGATGATCTAGTTCCCGCCCCCCCCATTAAATGAATGTCTCTATTTCAACAGGTACTTTGTTGGCGTTGGTTTAGAAATCAGTAAGGTGAGGGCTGTAGCGAACTTCAGAGGATGGTTTTTGCTATCTTCCTCTGGCAAGCCCTAGTGAAAGAAAGCACAGTGTCTCCTTGTCTTTCATCCTGTGTTTGACTTTCAGAGGAAAGACTTGCTTAACCAACAGTTAAGCATGGGTTACAGTTGCTGGGAGATGAGATTTGAGAAGATGTCTTGAGTGTGACAAGAAATGTAGGTATAGTCTCATAGTGTTGTGACCGATAACAGAGAATCAGATAATGACTGCTAAACTGAATAACAAGCAGGCTTAGCTGACTTTTACTTCTTATGTGTTCAAAAAAGTTGAAGTGGAAGAGAAAGAAGATTGTTTGATCCTATTCCTCTCCATTGCTTTTTGCATCCCTCTTTCTTCTGTAGAATCTCTATAGACTCCTTGGGGTCATGAATCAGTCTGTGCCGGGGTGATAAGTAACTCCAGGGTAAGAATTACTCTGAGTTAGATTGAAGTTCAGGGAAAATGCTTTAGTGTTTCTGTCTATAGTTGCCTGGTTGATTCTTGCTGGTCTTGCCCTTCAGGATGCAGATACCTGCTGTTTGGTTGATGCTTTGTCTAATCTTGGCTCTTGGTTACCACTTCATGACTTGCCATCTCAGATTGGGTTTTTATATGCCATTAGTTCTCACAAAAGACTCTTAACTGTCTTGTCAGGCATGTGTTTGCTGGTGTGAAAGCAGCAGGACTTGAAAAGGTTCATGTGATGCTGCTGTTGAGAATTCAGTGTCCTTACCCTGAGGATGTCAGGCTGCCCAGGAGGTGGGCTATCCCATGGCAATCTGTTTGCCCAAGCGTATAGCTATTGCCTTTGTGGGAAGATAGATATCCCCCCACAAACCTTTAACATGAATGTTTATGCATGTGTAAAAGGTGCAGGTGCACACATGGATGGTAAGTGCTTTGATAAGCCTAGGTAGAGCCATTGCTGTTGTACTTGGCTGATGGTGAAGTTGCTTCTCTATAAAAGAGAAGCACCTGTCACCTATCAGGTGGGTTTTAAATACTGCATTCAGAGGGGATTATCACCAGCTCTTCTGCTCTGGCGATAGAAAAGGAGGACAAGAGAAATTTCAGCTGTTTTATAAGGGAGGAGTAAAGGGGAATCCACTGACATGGTTGTAAAGGTCAGGAACAGCACTTTGGGAATTCTTTGGGATGTATCATTAATCCCTACATTTGGGATTTCATATTTGAGATAGATTTTGAGGTACAACTCGCAAGCTGGAGATGTGCAGTTCGATGTTATATCACTTGAATCGATGCAAGCTGTTCATCATTGCTATCTAAAAAGCCAGTGTGTTGACATATGACAGTGTTGTTATATCAACATGAATTGTTCTGACAGGCTGTGGGAGTTGTGTAGTTTTTTTTTTTTTAAGGTATGTAGCTGTAGACTGGACCACTGGATGACATGGTTGAAATTCTGCTCTTACGTGACTCTTACCTGATTGCTGTTGTTTCTGTGTATACAGTAATTTCTTGAACTCTTTCGGGAAGCTTATTTTGTGGAGCACAATAAAGCAACAACTTGAGTGTTAACAGAAGTCTGGAGTGTTACATGTGTGTGGAAATTGCTGCTACTGTAATGTATTTCAAAGCTATGCTTAAAAAAAAAAAGAAAACAACCAGCAGGAAACATGGATTGCTATCATGGATTTATCCAACCTGAGACAACTCTCTAGCAAGCTTTGCTTGATCTAAGGCTGTTTATACAAACTGAATATTTTGTAGCTGTGTCATCTTGTGAGCTATAGGCCGTACAAATTAAAAGTAACTTTCGGTGTTGCTCCAACATACAGCTTGGCTGGTGACTTACTGGAGAGCAGCTAAAGTGAAAGGGCTAACTTGCCCAGAGCATTTTCTCTCCAGCAGCATGGCCTGTGAGAGCGGTCCTGGTTTCTGAAGTACTGTACCAGTAGACATGTGTTGCCCATGCAGTGATGAGGAAAACAAGGGTAATACGTGCTGCAGGGTGTTTCCTATGCATCTGCCCAGTTTTATTTTTACATGATATATTTATACACATGTGCTATCTTCCCAGTTTAGCTCTGATGCCCTCTAATTCTGGGTATGCAGTTACAAAGAAAGCAAAAATCAATTTAGAGGGAACAACAAGAACCTTTAAAGCTTTGTAGAATATAAGAAATTCCCAAATCTTCAAGTGTTTTGCATGTTTAAATGAATTAGTGCTCCCTAGAAAAGGTTCCTGCTG
>NW_008825574.1:652072-687655 GCF_000699105.1 Pygoscelis adeliae | reverse complement strand
TTGAGAACTGTAGCAAAATACAAGGAGCCTCAAGCTGTCTGATTGTAGGCTTTAAATATCCAGAATGATTCATCTGCTTTTTTGTTGTCCAAACCTGTAGTTAAAAATTACCATATACTTTAAGTAAATTGAAGAAGGGTTGCTGCAGAAATGTGAGAATAAAGTTGAATGACAAAACATCGAATTATTTTCAACTCCTCCTTTATAAGACTGCTCTAACAGTCAAAGAATAATTATTAGTGACCTGCAGTGCTATCCAGAAGGAGTTTGTAATTTTCAGTTAAGTCGACACTGAGGATTTAGCAGCTGCCTATGTAAGAAGAGTGGGCGACATAGGCAAATTGTGAGAATTGGCAGAATGTGGCTTGGATGGTTACTTATTAGGTAAAGGCTGGAGTGCACAAGACAGTCTAAACAGATTGCTGATAAATTAGGACGTACCTACTAAGTAGACTGCAAAGAGAATGATGCTGTAACAAGTCTAGGCACTTGTATCTCAGTTCTTCTTAACCGGTGATTAGCGATGAGCTTAGACTTTTTATATCATCTTCCTCAACATACGGCTTTTGCTGTCCTTCAGCCTTTGCTTGCTGAAAGTAGAGAACAGATGGGAGAAACAATAGCCCTTCGTGTATGACTGAGGAAAGATAAGAGAACTAGGTCTCTCGAACCTGAAAGTAATCTGGTCATACTGCTGCATCATCTGGTACGTAGCTGTGGCATTTGCTCCAGTGTCAAAAGCCCAAGCACCTTTGGTCAGCATGGACAAATGCCTGAGATGTGTCAGTTTCTGTGCAGCTGAGAGTAGCACTTTCCTGTGCTGGAACTGTCTGGAAGGGGTGAAATTCAGAAGAACCCCTTTCTTCCCTCTCCCATCCCATCCCGATTACAGGCAAGATGGGAACTCACAGGTAGTATGGAAGATGTCCTCTTAGATGGAGCTACTCAAACAATGTGACCTCTCCTCATGTCCCAAAAGCTTGAGAAGAGGAAGAGACAAGAGGAACTGCAGGGTTAGTTGTGTTTTGGTCTATGAAAGAAAACATAGTCGCCAAGGAGAGAGGGGATTATGCAGGTTTATCTGTACAGTGTAAGAGGATGAGAAAAGCTGTGCTCCAGCATGGCACTTGTACCTGTGGTGAGCACAGAGTACACCCTTCATGGACTCATTTTTAGCCTGTCATGTAAAAGTAATTAGCCCGTTGCCACTTCATAACTTAAGAAAGAATTGAGCTTGGGCATCAGTTGTGGCTCTTAGGTGGAACAACTAACTAGTTTGCATTCACCACCCTGTATGCCTCAATGATGATCTCTCAGCCACAGATTTAAGTGGTTTGGTAGGTCTGGGAGCTCCATGAGAAGTGGCAGCTTCTTTCTGCTTCCCCAAGCAAGAAGGGGATGTCAAAGAGCTCTCTGTCTTGTGTTTGGTGTCTTGGCTTTTTCCTCTCCCTTCCAAACTAGAGAGTTTGTGTTTTGCAGTACGTCATATGAAATCCGTATACGTAAGTGTCGCTGTGCTAGTAAGTGAAAACTATTTTGAGACCTCTTTTGTCTTTATGGGCATAAGGCGACTGGAGCGAGGGAACTTCAGAAGACCAGTGCTGTGGTTTATCAGGCAGCATGGCTGCTGTGTTTGCATCACACTCAGCATGAGCAGATGTCTGAGGAGCTGCTTTGACTTTGCTTCTGGGTGGCTTATAAATAGGGAATGGGAATAAGTTATTTTTTCATTTGTCATTGTAAGGGAGGTATTAAACAGGGAGTCTACAGTTTCTGAGAAATCCAGTGATGGGTGGACAATAAAAGGAAAAACAGTGAGGGGAGAAGAGATTAGGAACTGGCAACATTACTTGGGTAAGGGTTTTAGTTTGGAGCAGCAAAATGTCTGAACCTGGCATATTTTTTAATGAAAAAGATCTGTTTATGATGACAGGATGACTAAGGAAGAAAAATCCCAAGATTTCTGTGGAGTGATCATGAGTCAGAAATTGCTGGCACTTGGAGAAGCATTCTCTCTGCTCAGCTCCTACCCTGCTCTCCTGTTTTCTTCTCTCTTTAAATGACCATGCTGTGGATTGAGAGACAAATTTGAGGAGCCCTTGGTCCAGTTCTTAAACAGGGCACCTATCGACATTGTTTCAGCTGTCCTGGTGAACATTAACTCCTCTCCTGCTTTCTGAGTTTGCAGACTCAGCCAAGACACAAAGAATTGAATAACCCTTAAAGAATGAACTCCTTTGTTGCCCACCGAGGCATAGCTGTGGCATTGTTTTCACCATGGGCAGGACAGTGAATAATAGCGTTGCAGCTGCTTCACTGAGCTCTTTGCTGGAGGATGCCTTAGTCTCCTTGGACTTTTTTTCCCCAAAATCATTCATGTGTGGAAAAAGATGAAATACATTTGTAAGCAAGACTTCATTATTTTTTTGTAAATAAGAAAACTGAGAGTTGTACTGTGGGGGAAAAAAAAAAACCACCAAACCACACTCTCAGACTTCACTCTGTAGAAATTTGAAGGTATGTGGCAAGGTGTCAGCACTAACTTTTTTCAAAATAAATATTCAAAATATGGACATAGCTTTCTTCTCATCCTGTGTTCTGCATCTGTTATTACTAGTCTGGGCAGAACTTTATCTCCGTTGATCAAGGAGACTGCCCTTGCCTAGGCGGCATTTAGCACTGCTCCATCCTCAAAGCCCAACAAGGAGTAGGCTGCTCATTGCATTGACTCAAAGCATTTACCTCACAGCATTCCACTTTTATGTTTGATTTAGTAGCACCAACTACCTTTTAAAAATGTTTTTGCATTGCTCTCAACTCAGTCTGCCAAGAACTTTTGTCCAGTAGAGTTTAAGCTACTTTTTAAGTGTAATTTAGACATAATTATCTCACCAAGATTTTATCTATTGAGAGCAAGACTGTATTTATAAAGGACTCCTTTTAAAATATTTTCTCAAGTGGATTCTTCTCTGTTTTGCCAGACCCAGTTTTATATGATGAAAGTGATAAGCCTTCAGTGTCTTTGCACAATAGTTCACTGATCATCAGTGTGGTCAGCAGTGATCAAAAAAGAAAACGATTTTATGGATTACTATGAGATGAATAGAAAATAAAACGAAGGCATAACTGCGTTGTTGTCTTAGCCTGTGGTGTGTCTTATGCCCTGAATGATGGTCAGTTTTTAGTCCTCTGTCTAGGAAAAAACTTAGTAGAACTTAAAATTTCAGAGAAATGCAGCAAGGATGACCAGCTGTCTTCCCAGATTTTGAGGAGAGAAGAACGTGGGGGCAAGGGAGATCCGTGTTAAACTTGACAAAGTCCTAACAGAGAGAAGGGTAAAGAGTGGGGACACTTGTTTTCTCTTCCTCACGTGAGGACTGAAGGCCACCATCAGGTTTAAGATGAAATACTTCATTCTATCTGTAGCTTAAGCTGTGAAACACATTGCTGCAGGATGTCTTTGGTGCCCAAAGTTTAAGAGAAGTTCAAAATGTGACTGGACAGGCTTATGAGGAAAAAAATCTTGCAGTCACACAGAAACAAGTTCTGGGAATTAATATGGGTCTGCCAGTTGCTCAATGATGTAGTAAAAGGAATAATTACTGTAGTTTTTTTCCGTGTTTTTTCTACCTAGACAGATTTGGGACCCTGCTTTTGAAGACAGTTTGCAGGTGTGCACATGTTAGTAGAGCCACCTCATCTATCTAATTTAACATCCATGTTTTTCTTTTTTTTGTGAAATACCTTGAGTTACCAGGTACTAGTGAGGAGCTGTGTTTTCTTTTGTGTGTGACATAGGTGATCCTATGGATTTTGACTGTTCTGGCAAACTTGATGCAGAGAAGAGACATGATGTGATGAAACACATTGTTTTAGATGTGCTGGAATCATGAAAACAGTCTGTCCCAGCCATAATTTTAGATACAAAACCGGAGTCTAATATTAGAGAGTGCATACTACTTTTATTTCATACACAAGGCTATTTTAAATTTTTATACAAACAATTCTTTGGAAAGCAACTTTTCAGGTATAAATTATGTTTGTTTCTTTGTGCTTTTTTTAAAAAAAGATTGTTCTACCTATCCTTGTCTTACTGTCCTTCAAAAAAGCCTAGTATGAAAGGAGACCAACAGAAGTGTACTTTTTTTGCTATCACTTAAAACTGAACTATCTTAACAAGACTTGAAGGCCACAATGTGAATACCAATGTTTTTTTAACGTTAAGCATTTGACATTCATCAGTGTTGTCATATCATGCTGCTATCACCACATTGGATTTGGAAGAGGAATGCTACTAGTAATTTGCAGAGCATCATTTAATCATCTTTGTCAAGTAATGGATTTATTATTGATTTCAGGCTTCTAGTTAGCTTAGAGAATGGTATCCTGATTTGCTTTGCCTTTCTTCTTTCCCAGAGCATGTAGTGCCATGCTGCAAATTTTGTAAACCAGCTATGTTAAAATAACATCAGGGTTGAAAATTCAAGTGTTCAGTTCAAGCAGTGAGAATTTAAGCATGAGTGTCATCTGTTTTATTCACTGACTGTGGTATGGTTTTGTGAAAGAAATGGTACCTAGAAGTAAAATAAGGTCAGGAAACATATCCAGAAGAAGCTGGACTATTCTAATTTTGGAATGTACTTTTTTTAATGTTTACCGTTGAATTTTTCCTGTTTTGAATAGCTTTTGCATGTAATATAAGGAATAATGTTCTGTAGTTCTTGATTTACAGAGAAAGTAAGTTTGGAGGAAAAGTAATAGTTCCACAACAAGTAAGTATGCTAAATCCTATGCAGGTTGTCATCAGGGTTGAATTACAGCAGTTCATAGTTCATGGTGGACGAAGAGTAACTAATAGCGGTAGTAGATTGCTATCCTTTACCCATGTGCTTTAAGATGGTGGGATGGTGTTTTTAGATGCCTTTTCTGATTTTTCTGTGTATTGCAAACCAGTATCTTTCATCTAGTCTGAGTCATGCATTAAGAAAAAACAGAGTTAACGCTAAATTTCCTAAAAGACATCTAGGTCGAGGTGAAGAAGATGTAGAGAGGAGGAAATTCCGGGTCTATTAGTTAATCTACCACTAAGAGCATTAGAAAGGCAAACCTTGTTTTTTCCATTTTCAGCTGGACTAGCTTCAGCATCTAGTTGTGGTTTCTGCTTAAAGTTTTCTCCTCTACGTGGTCCATTTGTACCTCTTGCTGCTTGGATAGTGTAACCGAGTGACCTTTGCTGACTTTTTGATAAACAGAAACATTGCTCTTCCTGGTGTTTCCCAATTTACTACAGCTGCATTTTAAGGTCCCTTAGTGAGTTTGTAATCCAAATAATGTGTTCTCCTAGAATTTCATAATGCTAATTTTCTAATCAGACTATCAGGTGATAGTAAATGATGTCCCACTTTGGCCAGTGTGGTTCTCAGCTGTTTGCTGAGCAGCTGAGGGGTATTGAGATTCATCAATCATGAATTTGTTTTTAGTGTTTTTAGTCACTTGGCCCTCACCACATTTTTTTCTATTCTTTCCTGCTGTTATCTGCATCCTGTCTTCTGTTCTTGTGATCTATCAGCATCGTATGCCCTCCCACCTGTGTTCAGCTCAGGTTGCTTTCTCCTCTGCCCTGCTCCTGGGTCCACCTGAGACTGGAGACCTGGGAGACAGAAGTAACAGGGAGGGAGGCATCTTCATTCCTGGTGTCCACTGGGGTTTCTGAGAGGTGGGGGAAGAAATGGGGAAAGGATCTACTAGATCACAAGGCAATTCAGTTTGTTATCTAGATAAAATGTGCAGTCAGGCGGATGCATCAGTGGGAGAAATGGAGTGATGAGCGCGTGGGATGCGGCTAGGGTCTTCTGCAGCTGCGTTGCCAGCCTCCAGCAAAGACTGAGCTAGTGCATGCTCTGTTTTGTGTAGCCACATGCTTCTTGAAGCTTATACAGATGTGCTGGGTCAGTGTTCTGGTGAGTATTAGAGAAGCCACTTTGAGAGGCAAAAACTTAAAGTAAAACGATCTTAACCTGGACCTTAGATGTATGTCAGTGTGCAGACCACATAGAAACAGATTTATTAAAACAGGGGAATCAACAATTAGCCATTTACATGATTCTATGGGAGGTTTAATATTACGGTGTAGCTCTTATTAAGGAATAACTTGCACTTAATAAAATAATAAGCTCTGACATGGCATGGAAAGTGGAGCTCAGTCTGGTCATGGCACAGACCTAAGAAATGGCAATGCTGAAGAATTCAACTGAGCTTTGCCGTCCAAGGTGGCTTAAAGTTGAAAAAGGCCATTTGCATTCTTTTATCTCTGTTAAAGAGGCATTTTTATCTCTGTTTAAGAGGCATTTTACTTTAATCGTGTAATTTAGGTAAGCTGCATTGAATCAATAACTTCTACAAGTAGCAGAATATTTTCTTCCAGAAGAAAAGGATATTTCTGTAGATTTAGATGGTCCTTATTACCAAATTGCAAAATCACTACCATGGAGAATTTCACCCAGATTGTATGTTCAGTTTCCAAAGAGAGGATTTAATATTTTTGGGTGTGTGGGTTTTTTCTTTTTTGTGTTTTTTTTTTTTTTTTCCTTTTCCCCTGGAAATACTTAACTATTATACAACTTGTTTCACAGCATCCTTTTAAACATTCATACCTGAAAGCTTTTATTACAATGAGAAGAATTGTTTGCTTGGAAGCATAGTTAAATTTTCTAGTGGTGCAAATCTTGGTCTAAATCCTGTTTTACCAATAACTTAGTTTTCTCAGTAGAGCACCAGAAGCGATGGGAGAATCAACAGGCATTTGTGCTTAGTTTTCTTCTTCAAACCACAGAGAAACTGTAGTTTCTGTAATAAAGCAGCATCCATTTTGTTATAGAAAACAGTAGGCTTTTAAAATGGCATTTTATTCTCTTTTATAATCATAGTTTAAATGAAAATTGCAAATGAGAGTGCCAAGCTTACGCGAATTTGCCATTGCAACTTCTAGAATATGCTTTCTCAAGAGACAACAGAAAATTACAAGCATGCTATGCTGTCTCAATGGCTGCCTAAGGGGAGTTTTGCCCTCCAATAAATAAGAGTCTACAGATCATAAATCAGCATTTTATCGTCAGCACCAGGTGACTCTCAAATGTCAAGAAAAGGTGCATGATAACTCCTAGATTTCTGTTGATAGCAGTAGCTGCCATCATGTTGTATTAAGCAGAATTTTGCAAGAGGCAAATGTCACCTTTCCTAAATCTTTCAAGTGTATGCTTTGTGCCTTTTTAACTGAGGGTCTATAAATCCAAATCTAAAATTTGAACTAAAATCTTTGTTGAAACCAAGTAGAAGTGTTTGGAAGAGAGGATAAGCTGGAGAAGTCTTGGCATTACTGGAGGAGGTGCCCAACTTGGACTGATGTCTAATAACAGCAAATGTTTCAGTGAGGAGCATGAAGTGATCAGCTGTTCTGCAGCATAACCGTGATAGAAGGGGCTATTGAATGCATTTCTCCTGTTCATTTGTATCAGCCTTTGGAAGTGCCATAAACAAGTCTGTGTAACACCTTGGTAGTGATTTGTATTGTAGAAAGAATTGTTCTGAAAACAGTTTTAGAAACTGGAACTTCAGGGGCTCTATTTATTGCTGAGGTGAGAATTTTTTTGCCTTTATTTAAAACAAAACAACTCCTGCCCCCCCCCCTTTCTCTTTTCCACTTCTGCCACTCACAGCATCATGTCATTAAATTATGAACTGAAACAGAGAAAAGTAAGTTAATTGTGCATCGCTGGCTATCTGGTTAAATCCACTCTTCTGCATTTAGACTCTAGTGGATTTATGAAGATGAAGTAAAGAGGAAGAAATGACATGGCTACTGAGGGAAAAATGAGTAGTAACGTCTTTTCAACAACAGTCTGATGAAATGTATGTTTAAGCTACCTGGCTTTTCAATTACTTGTGAAACAGCATGGGTTGGATGTAATTCTGCTTGCTAGTGCTTGCTAAGTGCTTTTAGATGACCCAGTTTTGGGATTGATATAAGGAACCCGTAATTGTTGAATGCAGAAGAAACACTCTAAAAGGGCTCAGCAAAACTCCTGAATTGGGCTGCATTCTCCAGGAAATGTGAGACTGGTGTTTTAAAATGCCAGATGCCTATTTACTTGTAAAAGTGAAAAAGTGATAGTATGTCGTTAATGAAGTAAATAAGTGGAGCAGATCAATAGGTGACTATTTAAGAGGCTCTTTAGATGATTATGCTACAAAAAGTATGCAGGAGGAAGAAATACCAGGCTTCTGACAGCTAAATCAATAAATCGGTAACGCAGATAAGCTTGTCATCGAGAATCCTACCCACGTGTGAGAAAAGGACCGGGACAAAATTGTTAAAGATTTTTTTCAGTCTTCACCCTGAGCTTTTTTTCCTAAATTGTCAAATCTAACTTTGCTTAAATTTAATGAAATAGAGCAAATTAAAGAAATAAAAGTAATACTGGAAAGCTTCAGTCTGAATAGAATGTGCTTTGGAAAGCTTGAGCCTTTGACATCAGGGTTAGATCAGATATACTGCTCTGCAAATGCAGTTGCTAGCTGTGAAGGGCTTTATTGCTCTTTCTGCATCTTAAACTTTAATATACGCAGTTTCTGTGAAGTAGTGAGGAAGGAATTTTCAAAAGTGCAAAAATTTGCTCGGAACCTTATTTTTAGTGTGCCAAATCCCAATTACCATACACATTGCACATTTGGAGTACGTGAACAGTCTCACCCACTGCATCTTGCCTTATGAATACTTAATAACACTTAAGTGGTTGACTTTTACAGATCCGCACCTTTTCTAGGAGTATTTTGTTTTGTAATGCAACTTCTATCAGTTAAGGTGGTTAAAAGTTCACTAGTGAAGATCACGAGTGCTAGCTAGTGTACTGAAACTATTTACTCCTTGGACAGAGATGCAATAAAAAACTCAGCACTTTCTCTGTAGTCTATATTTAGCCTATCATCCCTCACCTCTGTGGAACGGGTTTTACTTACGTTACCTTGAACCTCATACCCATTTAGTCCAACACAGTGCACAGTGAGGTCAGCCTTCTGATGTGTGAGGGTTTCATTTTATGGTCACACTTGAGCAGGCAGCAAATCATGGGTGCACTTTGGTTCCTCCAGGTTCTCGTCAGCATCCTCAGTCCAGCAATCCTCCAGCATCGCACCTTGCAGCTGGAGCGGAGAGCGCTGTCGTGTTTCATAATCTGCTGTGACTTCTAGGCGTAGGCTCCCAGTTCAGCTGGTCCTCCTGCGTGGTGAGACAGTGGATGAGGAAGTAGCGAAGGCAAAGAGGTAAAATTGATGGGTACTTCTGCAGGGATGGCATTCATGCAGCCTGCTGTGATCCAGGACTCTGGCTGGGAGTCTCCAACTCCCCAGCAGCCATGCTGCCCACTGAGCAGCCGGGAAACATGCACCAGTGCCGTGTGTCCTGGCTGAAGCCAGGGAGGAGCTGCATAGGTGGAGGTAAAATAAAAGGCTTAGTGGCTGGAGACACGAGTTGCTACCTCTCCTTCCCCTTAGGTAGATCCCTGGTGAGTTCACTCTTGTTAAGCCCAGAACGTAACGTCTAGCATCAATTTTATGCTTTATGGTAGGATCCCCGCAAGGTAGAGACTGACTGGTCCTTCCTAGTTAAATAGAAAAGATTTCCTTATCTCTGCAGTGCACAAGCTGAATCTTTTAAAACTTCAGCTTCCACTGCTTCTCTAATATTTTAGAGAAGTTGTGTTGCTGACATGTTTCCCTGTTCTTCTCGTGTGAAACATGTCTCCGCTGGAGGACAGTCTTTGTGGATTGCAGACTTTCTTTCCTCAATGGTTTGAAGATTGTTTTCAGGGAAGTAATTCCAAATATTTAATTTCTCAGTTTGTGGATGGATCTATTTATTGCAACTGTTGGGATTCTCATTAGTGGAAATTAACACAAGCTGTGACATAGCTTGGCTTGACTTTTCCACCACAGACCACAGTTACATGAGCTGGAATAACTCATTACTGAAATCATCTGTAGTTGAGAAGCTTTCTGTCAAGTGGATTTACAGAGAGCAGAGCACAATTACAGCCTGGGGAGTGGTGTAATGCAGAGCAGTTACTCCACTGGAGCAGGACGTATGGCAAGCCATCGGCTGAGCCTGCATCTCCAACTTGACGGCTGTGATTGCCTATCTCCAGTGTGTGCTGTAAGATAGGGTGATGCTGCAGGCGGAAAGAGGTAATGCTGTTACCTGGAAGGAAGCTGATGTAAGAGTGCATTCTTTGAATGCTGTGCATTTCTGATACTTAATCTTACAAGATGTGTTAAAAGTCTGAAAGGGATTAAAAAAGGTACAGTATGATGTGACATCTATAGAGCCTGCCTTGTCTGAGCTTCTGTACTCACTGTTGGTGGCTTATTTCCAAGAAGGTTCAGAGATGACTTAACTACCATCAGTGTGCAAGTGCCTGCATGAGTGGGGAATTTCTAGTGGAGAACTACTTAATTTAGTAGCAGAATGAGTGATAAGGTCACTTGGAGCAAAAAGAAAAATAAGTTGGGGGCCATAAATACCCTTTCACCAAGGAACGGGTATTTGCGATCAGGATGACTGAGCAAAGGTGATTGAATATAACTACTCTGTCTATGTACCACTGAAGATGGTGGCTTGCCCCAGCTGCTGGGTCGGAGGTAGAAGCCCCATGAGGGGGATCTATGCACAATGGTAAAAAGGACTCCCTGGCCATAGGGAGGCAAAATGTAGAGGAGGTTTGCCAGAGCCTATTGGCCTTACTGCCCTTGACATGTTCCATGTTTAGCCTACTTTCTCCCCACCCCCTTTTTTTTTTTTTTTTTTTAAATAAAACCCATGGTGATATGTGCGGGAGATCCTGTCTGTATTGTGATTCTTGTTTACTCCAGTTACTTCTTGGCATCTCAGTCACTAGTCGTTTGCATGCTTTTACTGGGAGCTGTAGTGCTGCCACTTGTTCAGCTCCTGGCACAGTTAATTAAGTGGTAGGCTTGGAAGGAAACGTGCTTCTGTGCTTTTTTTTAAGTGTTGAGAATAAACTTGTGAAAACTGGTTGTTTCTTATGGTTTTTATATATGATGGAATGATGGGAAGGCAGGTGTGGTAATACTATGTATTGATTTTTCATTTAATCAATCCTGAAGGTAATTCTTCTGTATTATGTATTGTTTGTGGATGAATCTACTCACAAAAAGATGGCTAATGTTGTAACATGGCTACAAGAAGTTACTGTGAATGCTTAAATCCAGTGATGTGGTGTATCTGTGAGTTCAGCTATTTGTATTTAGTTGTAGACCTCTTAGATATGATACAGTGGAATCCTCTTAAACACAAATTCCATGTAGCAAGTGACAGAACATAATGAAAGCATAAACTGTTACACAAATAAAACTGTCAGATGCATAATGCTGCAGCTATAAACAGCTGTGTATTTCAGCATGTTCCACAAAGTTTAGCAAGCTGGGTTAGGATGTACATTTTTGGGGGTCAGTTTTGACTGTCATAGAAGAGCTTGAAACAGTATTGATACTTGCTAAAATAAAACTTCCTTGCTTGCAAAGGAGGGCTTTCTTGTCAATAGCTTAAAATATCTGCACTGCTAACAAATTAGTAGTTATCTTTATATTATGAATTGCAATTGAAAAACACTGTATGGACGTTAGGTGATGCAAATAGGAGGAGATACTACATGTCTTTGATACAGTGCAAGATGATTTCTCAACCTGTGTGGAACAGGACTACTAAAGAATGCTTGAATTAAGGGTGAGGTTTTTTGTTTATGCTTTAGGTATTTTAAAATGTATAAGGAAGTATGTCAGCATTGTCAGAAGTCATTCAAAGCAGCTTTCCCATCTGTCCTCCAGAGGAGTCTGCATTGTTGCTGTTGGACTTGGTGACCAGCTGGGCTGTTGAAGGAGCGTGCCCGTTGTAGGTCTACCCTGGGCTGTGTAGCGGGGTAGGGACGACTAAAGGAGATCCTGAATGCTTCTGTGCTCCCTGTGGTCGGTCCTCAGAAGGCGACAATGGTGTTTTACCAAAACCCTCCCACAACTGCAGGTCTGGGCATCTGGATAAGAGTTTTTGGTAAGATCCCAGCACTGACATAACTAAGTGATGTTTTCCTGCTGTGCTGATGTTTTCCTGCTTTGTGCCTGGCACAAACATTTTGGAAAGGATCTTATTCATCATCATTAACCTTGCTCTGCATGGGGATGGATGATGGAGGCTTTAGCAAAAAAAGAAAGACAACCTGTCCTCTGTTAAACAAACATACCGCAACACCATCCCATCAGGCGGTGCCGGTGCCGGCCCCAGCTCTGGGATGCATGTTTAGGAGCTGCTGGAGGGGAGGATGGCAGCGTGTGGCTGCTGTTGACTGTGCCGGTGGGCACCTTGCAGGAGCAGCCGTCTCCGCTTTGCAGCAGCACGGGGCTGCATGTGGTGTTTGCCATGGTGTGAATGGATGTGTCGACACAACTTGAGCGTTCTCCTCTTCGCATTGCCTGTCTCAGCTCAAACTTTTCCGTGATGCAGCTGTATAGATATCCCGAGTCCTGCCTACGTGGCCAGTAACTGCAGATACTCCTTGTGTCTGTGGCCAGATACAAAGCATGTGTCTTGCCAGTGCTGCTGCAGCTTGGTGATCCCTTCTCAGCTCAGCCTGTGCTGTAAAACAAAGCTATTAAAACACGTGTAGGTTTCAGAGACACCTGAAATTTCCAGATGGGATGCTCAGTATCTTACAGTTGGATATTTGTCCTTTGGATGCTGTACATAAAACAAAGATTTTCCTGTACTGTTGTGCTTGTGGCCCACAGATACGTGGTATTAAGAGCAAGACTGTAGCTTACTTTAGTGGACCTAAAACAGATTAAACAGTTTTTAAGTAGCCTGCATTATTTTAACAAGGTGATTTATTTTTTTTTCCTCCCCAGGAGAATTGTTCCTATGTAAAAGTAAAGTAATTTGGATGACTTTTGAAGGCATGCGGCTCATGTTTTACGTAACGCTGAGTTTTCAGGTGACCTGCTTTGTGACCCAGTATCCCGTTCCTCTGGCAGATTTGTAAATGTTCGTAGTACAAATTTGCAATACAGGGCACGCTCTTGGAAGGATGTTTGCTGCCACCAGAATAGGACAGATGCCCGTCACTCTTGTTGCATCATTACCGGCAGACAGTGTGCTGAGACCTTGGTGGCAGGAGGCTGAACTGCTCAGCTTCCATCAAAGAAGCCAAGGCAAGAAGAGCAAGGAGACGAAAGGGGAGGTTTTACGGTGGTGGAAAAGCCTGGTCGTTGGCTTAGTTCTGCTTAGTCACTGTAGACCCAAGATCCTAAAGAGAAGCTGTCTACAAATCTCCCAGAACACCGTCAAGGGGGAAGTAATGGCTGGTGCTGCAGTGGCGGTCCTCTTGGAGGAAGAGCTTTGAGGAAACATGGATATTCCCATTTTGTGTAGTTTATGGAGAAGGCTTGTCCTGCACTGCTCCTGCTCAGCAGGATGAGCAGGTGAGGATCCCTGCTGAAACCTCCAGCAGTGGAGTCATCCTTGAGCTGTGTTAGCTTCAATTATGAAAATCAATCACTAGGGCTTCATTAAACCAAACACTGTATTTTAAAGTTTATAAAAGTTACTATTAGCAGTCATGAAGAAAGATCTGTTTGTTTTTGTGGATTATATTAAGTGTAACATTGATTTTGACTTGAAAGTGTCCAAAACCAGAATTTAAGGCAAATAAAATGGGCACGAAGGGACGTGTTTTGCTTGCATTCATAAAGATGGTACTTCAGGGATTTATATGAAATAGAAAACCTTCTGCAAGTTGCATGAAATGTAATAAATTGTGCCTGAAAACGCCCCCAGTTTGACTATAAAGGCCTTATCTCACCCATGTAAAATATTTATGCGTAAATGCATATTTTATATTTGTACTTCACCATCCTTTGGTTGCTTTATACTTTCATAAATGGCATCTTTGGTGTTTACTTGTAGTGGAGGCAGCAAAAAAACCTCATGTTTTATTTGATGTTATTACTTTGACTTTCTTTTGGTTTATTTTGGGTATAAGGAGGAGTAAAAAGGCTGATTAGAGTAAAGAGTGCTAAAAGCAAAAGTGGAGAGCTGGAAATTTTTCCTTGAAGATCTTTGTTTAATTGGGACTTACCCCTCAGACACATGAATCCAAAGCTTTTCGTGTTGTTTTACATGTCACTGTTGGTTGTCTGCTGCTTCTACCCCACTTTGAATTGTATCTAGTGTTAGTCTAAGAGGATACGATTTACTGTATCTGATTTTTAAGGCATTTGTCACTGATTCTGTGGTTAAAAGACCTAAAAAGTTCTCGAGTTTTATAGTTGGGAAAAATACTGTCTGAACATACTAAGGTGATGCTGTTTTGGCATTTGGTAGTGATGTGGTTGCTGTAGGAGTATTTGTGTCCTGTTTTAATGATAATGTTTCTGAAAATGTTGAGTATTTTGAGTGTTTTCAATAAAATCTTCAAGAGTGATTCAAGTTTGGGAGATACTTCAGTAAGTGATTTAAAGCTCAAACTGTTTATTGAAGAGAAGGTGAAAAGGTGGCATTGCTGTTGCTTAGAAATACTTAAATAAGAGAAGGATATCAATTTAGAAAAAAAGGAAAGAAGAAAGCTACAGGAAAAGACAAAATTGATAGGTGAAGCAAGACAATTTGCAGAGAGAACATAGAAAACATGTTTACAGGAAGTAATTAGCAGTTGATGCAATTTTTTAAGGGACTTAGTAGATCAAAGATGTGGTGGTTTTAGCAGCTTTTCACCTTAAAATTTGTAGTTACCAATTTTATCACAGCATGTTTTGGACTTCCTGAAGTTGAAAGGTTTATAAAAGGATTCCCCCCCCACCCCCTTCCCCTGTGTCCTTCCAGTGGTGCTTCTGATTCCACTGTTCACTGTCCCCACCTCATTGCTTTGATCTGTTTGTTTTCAATGGTATAGCCAAGGCAAGGTAAAGGCTATAGGTGCTGATGTTGGGGGAAGTCTTGCTCTTGCCGCCAGCCCCTGCTTCTCTTGTGCCGGTACCAGTGTATGCTTGGTGTGGCGGTGGTGCGTCACTCCCAGTGCCTAATTAGCAGCTCTGCCAGTTTAGGGCTGGCAACAGAAATTAGAGGAGCTTTTAGCTCTTTGCACCAGCTAAATGGGAGCGTTGTTGGCGCTGGAATAAAAGAGGGACCAGTGCAATCAAAAGTAAGAAATGGGACAGTGCCCTTTGGTGGCAGTGATGCATTGGGTTAGTTCAGTTGTTGTGTGAGCTGCACCCTTATTTCCAGAGACCCGGAGCAGCCTGCCAAAGCAGAGGCAGGGAGATTGCCGGCTGAAGGGGCGATCCAGACGGTCGTGCCTCCCAGCCAGTAGATTAATCCTGTGTTTTCAGCAGGTTCTGTGGAATGGATAAATTTAAGACTGTTGTAATGCACTTTGCTTTCCAAAGATCCTAGTGAAATGTTTGCTGAGTTAGTCATCTAGGGGGAGGGAGAGGGTGGGCAACTCCTACGACTCCTACACGGCATGTGATGTGGGAGGTGCAGGATTACACTCTTGTATCTTATTCTTAACTGTTTTTTCAGGCGAGGCATCGCTGAAGAGGAGAGGGTTTGGGTATTTTTTTTTGCTTGCAGACCTGGTCTGTGTTTTATCAGCTCTTTCTTGAAGAAACTATGAATTTCATACCCTAAGTCCACAAACCTTTGGGATCCTGCTGGTCGTTTCTTGATAAATTGTCCTTTTGGGATGAAGGACTAATTTTTCAAGATGTTGCAAGAAGAAAACTTCTTAAGCGCAAAGAAAATTGCAGCGTGGCTATTCTAAATTAAATGTAAAGGAATTGTGGTATTCTGGTTAAGCTACTATTTCACTGGCTGCTGGGACTGACTGATCCTACAGTGTGAGGAAGTAAAAGGAGTTGAGCAAGGGTGAAGAGAGCTGTTGCTACAGGTCTTGCCGTGCTCCCTGGGCTTGCTGAGCTAGCGAGACTCTGCACTGTAAACTTGGTGCTTTCACTTTTTTGGAAGTGGGCCTTGTATATATTAAATAAAATACTAAATTTCATCCCATTAGTGTTAGTCTCTCCAAATAAATAGTTTAATAGCAGCTTGGGACTGGCTGTTGAGCCATGATAGCAGTGGCCGGTGCAGAAGGGTAATTCTTACTTAGCTGAAGTAAATCTGAGCATTGCAGGAGATCATTAAGTCAGTTAACTCTGATCTCAAAGTAAAACCTTTTTAAACTTCCAGTATCTGAGAATTATCTAATACTTCAAATTCTAAACCATAGGTTTCTGGCTTTCTCCAGGAAGGGAAAAAAACCCCAAACTTATTTAACTTGCCACAAGAGGAAAAACTTGTTGTGTTCAACCAGTCTGGATGGTCTGTTGGCTCTGAATGAATCCAAACTCTTTATTGACATTCAGACTGCAAAATACAACAGATACCTAGAAAGTAGTTCATTTTCATATGCTATTGCTAACGCAGCTGTTTGAATGCTGATTTACTCACCGCATGAGACCAGAATACAGATTTACACTATAGGATTCATGCCCTGTGTTTGAAATGGCTTTTTGTATCTGTGTAAATATTCTTTAGAAGAGGAGAACTAACTTCTGATTGTAAAAGTACTTTGAGCTTAGGAATGTTTTCGTAAAAGCCTAATTTTTATTTTTGCTATTTCTTAGGGTTGTGAAGCCCCACACATGCTGTTGTGATATCTGTGGTATTATGGTAATGGAATTATTCTAAATTCATTTTAGCTGTTTGTAAAGCAATTTTGTGAGTACCCGTAGAAGAGGATTGTGCCGACTTAGCTAAATTGGTCTCTGAATTGGTATGATTTATGTAAGCCATAGGTTGATGGACATGCTGATAAGAGGTGCGGGGGGGAACTGCATGAAAAGTGGGTGCATGGGAGCAGAGGCTCACTCTGGATCCATTGCTGGGGCGGTTGCATTGCTCCTCTGAAACAGCTGGGCGGTGGCAGGTGAGCCCGGTGCTGCCAGGCACTTCAGTCTGCTGGCGTGATGCATCTTCTGGAGCTCGGGGTATACTGATGCTCCGGGTACAGCCGGTCTTCCCATGAAGCTGATGCATGTGGAATAGTTCCTGCAAGAGAGACGAACATCTGGAACGTGTATTTCTGCATTTCATTGGAAAACACAAGTCGCTAGAGTTTGAGATGGCAGCTGGGGTGTCCGTTGGTCCATGACTTCTGTGAATGTGGGCAGTGGTGTAATGGGTACCTGCAACCTTTTATTGCAAGAAAATCACGTTCTTGTTGAGGCTGCAGTGCTCGACCGTATGTGAGTGCAAGGGGCTTTCAGTTGGACAAGAGTAATTGTGTGTTGTGAAAAGTTGATAGAAGAGGTTAACGAAGCTTCTCAGCTCTCTTCAAAACAAAAGCTCTCTTCTTAGCCCTGGGTTTAGTTTTTAATTAGTTTGGATTACGGTTTGATTTAAAGCGGGTGAAGGGATGGTGAGTTCATGTGATCTGGAGGTTTGAACCTTATGCTGCTATTTGTAATTTTTTGGTTAATAATGTATCCTTTGTTGGAAGGATGACTGGTGGGTTAACAGGATTCCTTCCTGTAAAACAATTTTAAAGAAAAACCAGACTTTTTTTGCAAACTTCATGTCAGATTAGAGTTGCCAGACAGCAGTGCAGAATAAAGAAAAGAGTGGTTTATTGTGAAATCTGCTTCTGTTTAGGAAAAAATAAATTCCGTGCAATACGTAATTCAGTGGTGGTATATTTTTTCCTTCTCCTAAGCTATAGAGGCAGCATAATTTTATATACTTCATATTGAAAATTCATTCAAATGCAGTCTGGATTTATTTATTTTTACTATCTCATCAGCAGAATATACTTTTACATGCATGTTTTTTATAGATATATTAAAAAAAGCAGGTTAAAAAGAATGTTCCTGAGGAATTGTTTTATTTGTTAGCACAATATATATGCTTTTAATGCAATTTAGATTGTATCTAGTGAAAATTGAGCTTGAAATTCTGAAGCTGGTGCTTGTTCTTGTAAATAATGCACACTTTAAGTGAACACTTTGCATCATTATCTTGAGCAATGGTTTAGCCTTGATATATTTCAAAACGTGTCAGATAATGTGCTGTATACGTATATGGTTATTTATGGATATAAACTTTCTGATTAGATATTGATGTTAAAATAATATCAGAATGTTTGCTGAAGATGTCTTCCTTGTTCTGCCCTTTAATCAAGACATGGTGTTAATACTGCATATAAGAAACGATATGCAGGTACTAGAATTTGTCAACTTTTTGTGAATCGGGTAAGCACTCTGTTTATGACTTGAAGCTCTTTTCCTTCAAAATGTTATATTAAATAATATGTAAGATAAATTTAAGAGGATATGTTTTCTAGCAAGCAGTTTGTTGTAATTTGATTGTTGAGAAGACCACATTTTTTTGGTATTTAAAGGAAGCTGGTCCTGAAAATGTCTTAGCAGAGCAAATTACCTGATTGAAGAAAATGCATTTGATACTCGTTATTTCAGAAGTGGAGCTGTTTGTGCAGTCATTTAGAAAGACTGAGCTAGTGGCGGTGTCTGGAGAGCATGTCCTTTGTGTAATGAAAAACCCACCTCGAGAAAGGATTTTTATTGGGATATTTTGGGAGAGAGCTTAGACATCTGTTCTGCTGTCTTTACTGTTATATCTCCAGCTGAGTGTTTCCTTCTCTGTCCTTCCTTGATACACACGGATGATGATCTGTGCCTTATATTGCAAAAGGACTTCCCACAGATAGAAGAAAGGGTAGAAGAAAACTCTTGCCAGCTTCTTTTGCTAGCCATTATTTGTCTCAGTTGCATGGAGCTTATGTGGAAATGCAAATTTAGTAGTTATTGTTTCTTGAATTATACTTGGTTGTTAGTCATTGCTGAGATTCGTAATGGTGACATTTTGATAAAGTCACAGTGTGCGGATGTGTTCATCTACTTCCATATGAAGAAACTTGTGTTCTTTTAAGTGCATTTAAAGGACCTTTCTTAATTCAAAATACCATTGTGTAAAAGGTTGTTGTGAAGCTAGTTATTTTGTTTTCTTAATGTAATTATACTCAGTCCTTAATTTCATTTCTTCCTGTAGTTAAAACAATTGGGTTGCTGACTGATCACACCTGTAGTGCCCTGGTACTGTAAGTCTCCTATACTGAAATTAAGATGAGAGTTTGTAGTGTCTATCAAGAGGATCTTCAGTTGTCCCAGTAGGACACTGCATTTCTGCTGCTGAAAGTCCTCAAGAGCTGGGATTTACTCTGCAACTTACTCTGGCAGCTGCTATGCAAGAAACCCCCCCTTTGCAGTGGTGTTTTGGATTTTGTCTATCAGCAGTTTCCAGATAGCTGCTTGGGGAAAGTAGGTACCTGGATGGCTAACTTATGGTCACCCACAAATACTGGAGCTTGCTGATTTGGAGGTAAAAGTCTTTGCTAGTGTATGCAATGTAATTGGAACCTTGCCTTGTAATTTCATATATTGATTGCTTGCATACATTGGCTAAGCCTGCAGCATACCTTTACTCATCTGACTTTCATAACCCCTCATCCATGGTGAAGCTGTGCAGATATGCCATCCCTTGAGGGATGGTGAGGTGTAGTAGGACAGAGGTTGACGTACAAGTTAATTGACCCATGCTTTTCCTCTTCTGCAGTTGCACTATCATGTTCAGGGTAGATCAAAAATGTTTTTAACTTTCTGAACCAGGACTTGCCTTAATGATGTAGCACGTACTTTAAAGCTTTTTAGCCAGGCAGCGTGCAGGTGTTTCAAGAACCACTGATGTTACTTTGCATGCCCAAACTATTCTCTGTAGGTGAAACCAAGGAAATGCAGGTTATGACATCGGTCTTCGGGGATTGTCCAAGCAGTACACTGTTTGTCTACGTAATGTTCTAGGTGGCATCTACAAAGAATTTGATGTGAAAAGGAACTAAATTTAGTTATAAACTTGCCAGGTGCTAAAATAAAAGCGATGATCTGAGGGAAGTGTTTTGTTAATCTGGTATTTGGGGATTAATTATTCTTTTGAGTTCTGTATGTTCTAGCTGTTTGCTAGGTATACTGTGAGCTGAGCAAAGTGGGGCCAATCTGTTCACATCAAATATTTGTCTGCACTCTTCCTGTACCTTTATTTTGCATGTATGTAGGTGTTGACTGATAGTAAGGAAAACAGTGGGTAAACAGTTCAGTCAAAAAAGTTTATTTATAAGATTTTAATATGCATCTAAGAAGGAACCTCTGGCATGGAGTGGAATAATGAAGTTTACACAGGCACAGTTTCAATTACAATTTTGGACGAATGCTTACTGATGGTAGAAAGAGCCGCTTCTGCTGAAGTGCTAGTGCTGCTGCTGCTGAAGGACAAGAGATGTGCTGCTGTTTCCACAATGCAAAATAATCTGCTTCCTTGCTAGAAACCTGTTTTCACATTATCCTTTTTTCTTTCCTGGAGCTTTGTGCATGAGGAAACTGGGGGAATTATCCTCAGCTGATAGTGTCTCCAGCTTACCTCTGCGTTGCCCCGTAAATCCTGCTATCCTGTTGTCACCTGTATAGTTATGAAGATGTATGAGACCCCAGCCTCTGTGTAATACAGCTCTGGGCAGTGGTGGATTTTCGCTTGAGTTGCTTTGCACACCGATGCCAACATGTCAGATGCAGTTTACACTGTTTGAATGAACATCAGCCCTCTAGCAGGAACCTTTAAAAACATTACTCAATAAAATTCAATGCAGAGTTGAGATAGTGAAGATAATCCTCCATTTGCTTGTAGAACAGGTGTATGTTATATAAAACAGGATAGCACTGGGGATGGTTTTTGAGGCTTATGGTTGGGAGGAAAAGAAATTTGCATCGTAGAGCGTGTGCTGGATTTCACTGTCTTGGGCTAGAATTGAGCTGAAATTCCTGTGCGCTTTGTGGGGAGGGATCTGCTCTGGTCCCTGAGACTGCGCTGCCAGTTTTACAGCTCAAATACTGATTCCTGGTCCTCACGCACCTTTTGACTTCTGTAAGCTTTAAAGAAACACAGTTTGTAGGAGTGTAATTTCTCTTCAGTCCTCCTCGAGCTGACCCAGCCCCCTGGTTAATTTGCTGTGTGCTGTAACATTAAGCCTTGTAAAACTCAGTATGCCGAGCTCTAAACCTACATTTGCTATCAGCCCTAAAAGTCAAATCAATAATTTGAAGATCTGTAGCTCATTATCCAGAAGGAAATGCCGTGCTGGTGCAACATGCCTCGTGGGCTGGAGAGAGGAGTGCAGCTGGGCAGCCCCGTCTTGTCCTGGTATTTTATTTGGCTCATGTCACACCTCAGGAGAGGGTGGCTCTGTTGTAGCCTTTCCCTGCGGGGAAGAAGGTGGCAGGAGGAAGACTGCTCCCTGAAAGAGAGTTCTGTCTTGCTCAATAATAGGGAGGTAACAAAACATGAATCTCAATGATGCATCCTTTTCCTGCAGAGTCTACTGTCCTCTTACATCCATTGGCCTTGCTGGGCACTGCTTCCTTGCCCAATGTCATGGCCTGGTCTGCTGTAAGGTGGTTTTCCCCATAATTGCAGGGAACAATGTTGTGTTTTGGCAAGCATTTGGCTGAAATCTTGGCCAGCCCTTTTGATATGGATTGTTTGGCTTTGGCTGGGAGCATCTGGGTGGGGAGAGGAGGAAGGTTAAGGCTGTGTTTGGGGGCAGCTTGGAGCTGTGCAAGGCTCACACAGGAAATTAATTAGAGATTTAATTACACAGAGATATTAGGAAATGAAAAACTTGCCAGTGCCAGGGAAGGAGAGCTACCTCCCGCGCAGGGCTCCAGTGGCTGCAGTTTTCAGACACAACCAAACTCTTTTTTTTGGTATAAGAGCAGAGCCACAGAGAGGTGGTTTCTTGCATCAGTCCATATATGCAGAGATGTGCATAGCAGAACCCGCCTGTGAAGGGTGGCACGCAGAGGGGTCTGAGGTTAATGGATGGTATGGATTTATGGATAATTTTGGTTACACTGGCTGGTTTCTGAGTTCAAACCTCTTGCCATTAAAAAGAGACTCTTCCATTTAGCTTGAAACACGTGTGCTGTGTGGCCAAACATTAGGACAGCAGGTGACAATGTATCATCAACTCATAGACCATCAGTCAAAAAAGATAGTGCTTACATCATTAGATGTGAGATCATCTCAGAACAAAATTGATAGAGGAAATTAATTATGCAGCTTTTATATTAATCCAAATATCTCTGCCTGTGATGAGGCTACTAGCACACTTTCAAAATTTTTAACATATGATCTCCTACCTCACTGGAGAAAAAAGTCTTTTGGAGTATTTTTAAATTCTGTTGCCTTGACTGCTGAGGTCTGATAGCATCCTGGGCTGTTCATGAAGCTGCATTTTGGGAGGTTCGTGTTTTTGTCACTGTTAGTAAGTCATTCATTAGTGTTGTTATGAGCCTGAACCTTACTGGGTGGTTGTGTGGTTTCCAAAGCCTCCAGGCTTTTGATTTAAACTTAATGCAGAAAAGTGAAGAAATATTGAATTATTTACCAGAAAAATGATTCATATTTTTGATATAAAGTTACTCCCATTTGAACTTTCCACAAACTCAGGATGATGGCTAGAAGGACTGGAGCACATAGACAATCTTTATGTGGTGACTGGGAGAGTCTGAGCTTCAGCAGCTTCAGGATGTGCAGCTTCAGCATCTTCAGGCTGGCTGACAAACATGGTGGAGGTAATGTAGCGAGATGGAAGGCTGCAACAGAGTCTGTGTTTTGGTATCCTTAAGTTTAGTTTCCATATGTCTAACCATTTTACTTTTTCATGTAATAGAGCACTGTAGAGGTGCACCTGTGGAGCACCCATCAGGTGCCCTGTGGTGGAAACTATTTAAGAGTCTTCTGTAATATGAAAGAGACTTGAGCATGGTTTAGAATTTTTCACAGTGAAGTAGATCACAGGAGCTGTTAAGTGCGTGAAGGAGTGACTCCTTTAGCAAGTGCCTGTAATGTGTACACAGTGCATGTAGGCAGAGGAGGGAAAAATTCCCCAATTTTATGATCGGTTTGTTTCTGCTATGTTTTAAGAGGATATAGATGTAACATTGTGTGAAAAATAACACACCTGTTTATTCGTTTTGGAATTTAAGGTCTACTCTGAGAGACAGGCACATATAATCTAAATGTGTTTGCAAAAGTCAGAAATGCAAAAGCACATTTTCTTTAGGTGTGGAACATCACAGATTTATTTCATTGTTTACTCTTGTGTTGATAGATGTTGCAAAAGCTTTAGACGTGGAGGTGAAGTAGTACTTCTTGTTCTGGGTCTCTGGGGTGTCCAGAATCAGACCTAATTTGATTAGAGGCACTGTTCTTTAAAAAGCGGTGACATCTGAAATCTGTAATTTACATACGCACACGGCTTTCATGCTGTTCAGAGACCCCAGTCAAGGCTGTCCACCATTTCCCAGTGGTTTAAAGCCTCTGGCAATAGCCATTAGGAAAAATGCGTCACTAAAAGGCATAACTGTGGGGAATGGATTATACAAAACGCCTTACTATGCCGGTACTCTGGAGAACTATTGATGGATACAGAAAACATGGACGTTTAGCTAGTGTTAGCAGATGTGTCTAAACGCTGTGCCAATAGAATGAACTATTTAAGGAGAAAAGTTGCTGCTGTTTGTTATTTCAGGTGAACGCAAAAGGCAAGTGCCTTAGGATAGCTGTGACAGTGATGGTTTTGAGTATGCTGACATTGATGATGATGCTCTGTTTTGAGAGAGAATGTCCCCAGTGTCGCGTTGGGGGAGGCGGCTGAGCCGTGCATGGGGCTGCAGAGTCACCAATATTTGTTACTTCTGGCAGTTGTTAGTTACTGAAGAAAAAAAAGAATAAAACCTGAGTGGTGTGGAGGGTCACAGCGTGTGCCCGGTGCTGCGTGCAGGCATCCCAGTGGGACCCTGGAAAGCGGCAGGTGAGCCAGCTCCCTGGCTGCGGGAGCAGGCAGCATCCTTCCAGCTTTGCTTTGCTGCTTGGAAATGCTTAAGAACAGCCGCACTGCGGCTGTAGCCCTGTCCTGGCACGTGTTGAGGAACACTAGGCAGGCCGGGGAGACCACCTTGTTCCCTCCAGATATGGTGACCAGAAGAGTGAGGACTTTTCTCCTGAAAAATTGCAATTTTCCAGTCTTCAGCCAGCAAAGAAAGAAAAGCTCTTAAATCATTTTATCTGCAAGGAGATGAAAACAAGGGAATCCACTTTCTGCCCTCCATGATCTTGGACTGGGACAAGAGGAGACCCCCCTGCATCAGATACTAACATGCCTATTCAAAAAGTATATGTAAAATGTAGTTTAAAAAGAAACTCAAAACTTGAGTTCAGCCCTAGTGTCTCCTGCAAAGGTTTCCTGGCTTTTTATTTAGTTTCTGGAACAGCTTCACCTACACTCAGAAGAAATGCTTTTTTTTTTTTTTTTTTTTAATTTGCAGGCAAAATGTCCGGCCAAATTGTTGTGGGGTCTCCCACATCAGCTTCTGACTAACACACTCTGAAGTCACCGTTTCCCTGCCTTAGCTTGTGGTCACTTCTGTTACTGTCTTGTAGCCACAGAAAGCTTTTGGCTGGCCCTGGGTAGTCAGGATGATATACCTATTAATATTCTCCAGTAGAGGAAAACAAACAAAAAATTAGGAACCATATATTCACATGAACATCTGTATTTTGGAGAAAAAAGACACACTAAGCAAAGAACAGGACTCCAAACAACTTGTACTGTATAATTGACACATGGACATTTTTTGCCCCGAAAATTTTTTTTTTTTTTTTTTTTTTAATTGCACGGAGCATGCTGTGCTGTGAGCTTTGAGAGGACCTACCCTTCTTGGCCACCACTGGATCTGTCTCATTCAATTAAAAGGGAAAAAAAAAAGTGTGGGAGACACCTGCAAGGACGTGTCGGGAGCAGCACAAGGCGAAAGAGCTTGTGCTTGGATGCCCGCCAGTGCCGGCTGAGCCGGTGCACTCTGGGTCCTGGGCAGCGCCTGCCCCTGCGATGGGAGTTGTGAGAAAGGGATGCGTTGGGCCACTGTCGCCTGTGTCAGAGTCCGCCCTTCGCTCCAGCAGTATGAGGTGGTTATAATGAATGCGAGGGAAAGGTGCGGAGAGTGAAAGTGACCTTGTGAACCTTAATTGCCGGCTCACTTGCATTGGCTCTGATGCTCCCTGAAGGCTCTGTGGCTGGGTGGCTGTTAGTAGAGGCATCCTATGGGAGGGTCTTAACCTTTGTTTCCTTAATTTGGGTATCAGGCTCTTAGATAACAAAATATTCCTGGTCATCTTGCAGTTCTGATCTTTTTCCTTCCTTTTCTTCTTGGATTGTGGTCGCTGCTCTGACACACACTTCAATAGCAAATGTTATTCTGTCTGGGCACGCTCATTAGGAAAATGTTGATGGTGGAGTTAATAGGAAAAATATTCTAATGTTCTAGACTAAGTCAAGTAAATTGAGGTTTCATTCTTTGTACCAACCCACAGCATACTGTTACATCTCTGAATTTCTTCATTTACATGCTTTATATGTATTTTTTTCTCATTATGTTCATTTTTATGAAAAGAAATACTGTGTTACTGAAAGACAAAGTAAATTAAGTAAGCTCGGTACTAAAATGGTCATCAGAAAACTTATCAGTTATACGCACTAATGAGTATCTAGACCTTGGATGGTGCAGAAATAAATTGCTTGCTCTTTTTACTCATTTTTTTGCTTTTATCGGAAAAGTAAAATTGGAGACTGCCTTTCTTCCTTCTTTGCACCCTGCTTTCCTTAAATAAAACTCAAAGCAAGATGTGATTTCTTTTCCTATTCTGGTGGAGGCTTGGGTAGCCTTTTTTAGGCAGGTTTGCCAGGATCTATTTTCGGGGCGGATGTCCGCTGGACCCTTAGCAGAAGTTGAGACCTTGACAGATAGCGGAGCTGCTTCGAAGAGGTGGTGCTTGCAGGCAGCCACTGTTCCTCTGCCAGCGTTCACAGCTGATCAGTTCATTACTCTGCTGAGTGCTTAAAGAGAATACCCTTGTGGCTGTTCAATGTGGCTCCAAAACAAAAACATATTTTGCTCAATTAATAATTGAAAATACGTTATTATGTAAGGTTTCATTGGTACTTTATGGTGCTAGAAGAGCTATTGTTGTTGGACTTCAACCCCATATTTAACTCCCTGCTTTTCTGCAGTCTGATTGAAGATGTTGCTTAAAATCCAAGCAATTTTAATGACTCTGACCAACTTCTTTATTTCTTTTTTTAAGAATCAATTATGAATCTTGGTCTAAATATGTTTTGTGCTCCCTCTGCTGGCTCAGCAGCAAGGATTAACGCTTTGCCTGCGCTCCTCGTGGGGAGCGGTGATGGACGTGTGCCCACAAAGTATGAACAGAGGAGCAGGAGCTTCATTAAAATTGCTGCAGGAGAGACCTCGGTGTGTCGGAGAGGAAGAGGTGGTCTGGGCCAGGAAACCCATTTTGTATTCAGTGGTCCCGTAAGGTTTTACTAACAGAGATAGAGCTATAATTTGAAAATAGCATGTCAGTAAAAAAGGTGGCATCTTTTAAAGGTAGTTAGCTTTTTCAGAAAATAAAATAGGAAGCGGGTGATATTGACAGGAAAATAACATTTTAGTAGTAAGCCTGGGGAAGCTGAAGTTTGTACCAGGGTAGAATCAAGCTCCTTACATACAATTAAAAGAGCAGAGAGAATTAAATGCATTTTAGGTATAATTTGATGTCTACAGTTTCTTTTTCCTTAGAAACCAATGAATACGTGTTAAATTTATCTTGGCGTATGAAAAAGATGTAATGACTTGTGCTAACAAGATAAAGGAGAAGGCAGCACTTAATTTCCTAGGTAGTACACAAAATAAAAATGATTTGCATGCCTTCAAATGATTATGCAGAACCTCGTTAAATGCCGTGCAATATAAATGAAGAACAAATGAGTTATCCAGGTAGGACACATTTTTGTGGCTGCAGAATGCACAGGACTCGTTCTCCACTGGCGCTCAGGTTTTTGATAATCATGGCTGGCAAGGCAATGCGTTGAGAAACACAACAATATCAAGAACATAAAATGGTGATGAAATGTCTGTGTGATATTTCATGGTTACACGGTGGTGCTTTGGTTAAGGATGTGCTTGTTCTCTGAATTTAAATTGTCTGAGTTCTCTCTGTACGTTTACTCCCCGATTGCTGTGTAAGGTACAACCCATTGGTGATGCTTATAGCCCTGCTGTTGTTTTCCTCTAGGGTCTCTCCTAGTAACTTGTCATTTTCTGCTGGTGTTTTACAGGCAAATTGTGCTCTTTGAGATTCCAGAGGGCATTTGGTTTCTCTGTAGACTACTGTAATGAGTAATGGCCCTACTAGCAATAGGGGGTAATGCTGCGTATATTGACTGGTGCGGCACTGTAATGGGGCGTGGAGAGGAGCTTTGTGCCCAGCTCACTCCATTCAAGTTGTCAGTCACTGCTACGTCATGGTTGAAACGGTTTATTGGGTATCACTGCCAAATTTACACAGGTGCCAGATTAATTTTGATATATTGTACTTGTAGCAGTGACTCTGGACAGTTTGTGATGTCTCTGCTGGAAGACTGTCAGTGGAAGTATATAAGCAGTTGGCTAACATATCGATGGTGCTGTAAAGAATTTCTTCTAGTATTTTCAAAACATCTCAAATAGGAAATATATTACACAGAAACAGGGAAAGGTTCCTACTGTAAGCTAGACTTCTCTCCGGTTTCAGATTGCCTTTTAGATGGGTAAGTGCTGTTTGAAGTGTTGCTTTGCTGCTGTTCCTCGGCCCCTGGTGTGACAAGTCCACTCTGCTCTGGGTGAGACAGGTATTCAGATCTCCTGCTTCTTCCCTTCTAGGGTCTTTGTCTCCCAAAACCATCTTTACCATCAAGCACTGTGATGCAGATGCTTTTTCTTTGGGAGGTTTCGAATTTGCTATCTTCAGCTTTCTTACATATTCCTGTGATGCACAAATGTCTCCCTCAAAGGTCCCACCTGGCAAATGTCCTTTTCTCCTCTTCCAACCCACCCTGTTGGCGTTGCTTACAGGAGACTGATGTGCAATAATGACAGCTTTGTCAGTGCAAAGCCTGGGATGCTGCACATACTAGGCGGTGGTGTGGACCTTCCCTAAGCTTGTGCTGGTTTGAGAAGCGTGACTGTGGGGTGGTGGTGTGGCTGCTGTACTGCAGTCAGGTCACCACCGTATGTCGGGTACTGGAAGGAGTGCTGAATCTGGATTAAAGTGGAGTCATGCTATCAAGGCAAACATGGGGGAGTTAGTTTGAGGTAGAATAGTTTGGGCTGAAATACGAAAGGGTTAGCTTTGGTGTTGCCAGTTACCTGTAATTCCTGGAAAAGTGTGCTCAGAGCAGCATGGGGACCCAGAGTCCTGGCACCTGTTTCTAGTACTTGACTATTAACTTTCTTGCTTAAGAAGCAATGTAGCAGGTAATTCCAATCCCTAATGTTGCTTCCTTTTTTTTTAAACGCTCAGACTTTCATTCTGTCATCTCTTGAAGTGAAGAAAAGCCTTTGAGCCCACTGTCTCCAGACTTCCCAAGTGAGAGATCCTGGTTTCTCCTAAGAGCCATATCTTGCTTTCTGCAACTGGTGCGTCATGATCAAACTTAATGACTAGTTCAGGCCTCTGGATATCGAGACATTCACATGGTTTCTTCTGCTGTTGCTGTTGTCTCTCCTGACATCCATGCATAGCTGTGTTCCTTAATTATTCAGCTTTTGGTATGCTTCTAGAATACGGATTTTTTTTTCTCTGCCTGAGAAATTTGGAGGGAAAAAAAAGCCAACCCTAATTTTCCAGTGAGTATTAGCCATGTTCAAAAGATGTTCTTTAAAAGCAGATTCGAAAAATGGCTTCTACTAACACAGTGTGATGTTTAAAGCAATCTCTACTGACCATACAAATCACGTTAGTTATTTGACTAGCTTGCTTCTTGCCTACTTTTCCATGATTTTATGGCGAGGCATATTGATGCATCTTGCTTTTTCAATAACAGCCTTCCAAGAATTAAACTATTACTGGAAACTTATCCAGCTTTGCTTTCTTATTTTGTGATCATATTCCAGTCCACAGTGGCAGTTTGTTTTATCTCATACCTTCCTGTTCTCCCTGGTGAGGTAGCCTTATGATAAATTCATTAATTTCCTCATCATATTTCACTGAAATTACTGACCGGTTTGGTTTTTCTTCCCTCTTTTGTTAAAATTTGCAAAGATTTCTAATAAGTTGAGGAAGCATTTTATAGAAACTGTGCTTATTTTATTTGTAGTCTAACTTTTGTACAGGGCTGTGTAACTTGGCAGTAAGTAGTTGTATTGGACAGGCTGTTACGAAATACGTGGTGGGAGCAATCTGGGGACAGGGTAACCTTACAGGTTTCTTCTGCCTCTAACTTCTGGGATTTTTTTTTAATCTTCTAGCACCGCCAAGAAAATTCAAGTAAAGTCACAATCCCCCCCCCCAACATTTTCTGGAAGTAGTAATTTTTCATTTTTTATTACTATAGCTTTATGGTTTGTTCTTAGGCAAAAATAAGCGAAAGAATAGAGTGCTGATCGTGTAATTCTCATGCAGCCCATCTTTGGGACAATGCAACTATAAATCTCAGTATTATTTGTAGGCTTTTTACAATTGAAATGTATGGATTGGGTAATATTCCTGTCTGTTTGTGAAGTATCTTTTTTTACTGTGGGCCCTGATCTCAGCTGGAGGTTTTGGTGATGTTTCCACACTAATAATCTCAACACTCTGGACCAACTGTTCAGCCTTCCTCTGGGAAAGTGTTTTGGGTGAAACCAAAGGTGATACTTGGGGTTAATCAACACAATATATTTGCATAATATTTGTAGGGCCATCTGACCTCTCCAGGTGTAGTAGATGGAAACTGAAATTTTTTTGTTACTTGCTGGGGTTCTGGATGTATCCAATAGTGATCGTTTTCAGTTGAATGACTACAATTATTGTCGCATCAATAGCAGTTACTATATGCAGCTAAAAGTTTACGAAGTTTGTAAGAACAAAAAACTCAGCCTCTGTTACCCTTACGGGGGCTGCCTTCATGTCAAGACAAGTTTTATGCAGGGATTATGCACGAAATGTCGTAAATGACTGTTTTGTGGAGCAGCTCGGTGGAGAGTCCCTGAGAACAGAATCACGTCTTGGTGCAGTCGGTTTGAGGTGGAAGTAGAGTAAAGCCACTGTGACAGCGGCTGTCTTGTACTCGATTTTAGAGTAATAAACCCCCCATCACTGTCATAGTCAACTTCTATAATGAGAATGACATGAAAATTATGAAGATAAGAATTCCTTCTCTGTTCTTTTTTCCTTTGTAAAAGAAACAGCTGAAAGTTTAAAGTGGCTGCAGGATGCATGGTGGCTGCTTAAAGACAGTGGTGAAGAGCAGACTTATGCCACCAATAAAAAAAGGGTTTTTTGGGGAGGGGAAAAGCTAATATTGTCAAACTAAAGAAGATTACTAGAAGTAAAAAGACACCTCTTAGAAAGAGGAAGCCGTCATAAAACAACGAAACTAGAAAAGGACATGAATTCTGGAAAGTTGAATGTAAGAACGAAATAGGAAAGTCTGCTTCTGAGATCGAAGATCAGCTTATTAACTACCGTAAGTAAAAGCCACTAATAAAACCTTTTCCAAATAGATTGGCTTCCAGGTGTAAAAGGAGCATTTGAGAAAGATAGGAATGCAAATTTAGAAACAAAACTATTTCTTTGTGTGTGAGAGGATTGCAGGGTGAGTTGTGCACATTGGAGCCTTTTTCTTCCAGAAGACTTTTCTGAGAAACTGTCTCAAATTGAATTGTCAGTGGAATAGGATTTATAATTAATTGGTGAAAGGAACTGTAGCAAATCATCAGGACCAGATGGTATTAAATCAAGATTTCTAAAAGCATTTGAATGTGAACTTGATGAGCCGCTGACTCTGGTGTGTAACCTATTACTTAAGTCTGCCTTGATGCCAAAGAATAGAAGATTACAAATATGCCAGGATTTTTTCCTCCCCCCCCCCTTTTTTTTTTTCTTCTTTTTTTCCTTCAGAGCTTGGTGAGTGTTGCAAGGAGCTGCAGACAGTAAATGTACAGGGCATATTGATAGAAACTGTAATAAAGAACAGACTTAATGAAAACATGGGGAAGAGTCAATATTAGCTCTCGGAGAGGAAAGTTGTTTGAAGGAGGCCACAAGTATGTGGGTGTAGGCGAGCCGGCTGGCACGGCAGGCATAGCTTTCCAGGAAGGTTACAAGAAGGTCCCTCACTGGAAGCTCTTAACGTTTCGAAACTCCCAGGTAGAGCCTCTGCTTGACCGGTCGCAGCTGAGCAATAGGCTCTGTGCAGTTGAGAGGAATATGGAAAAGGGGATAAGAAAAAATATTATTTATGATTACTTGTAATTTCTTGACTCCTGTACTGCCACTGGGGTTCTCAGACAGGGGGGTTGAATCTGCTGGCAGGAATACTTTAAAAATCATCACAGAGTGGACAAATGTTCAGAGTGAACTGAAGGAGGATGGTTAGTGCCTATTAAATCCCAAGTTTTGCATATCGCCTGCAACTTGGAAAATCACTAATTGACAGTTGTTAAAAGATTATACAGAGGGATTTTTTTGGATACTGCTACTATTTTTACAGTTCATTTGCTGTAGGCCACTACCAGAGCAGGGGGCTTAGCTGGGCTTTTGGATCTGGTGTGGCCACCAGATACTTTTGGCTGGTTTACGCTGGCAATAACTCAGTTATTACAGCAGCGTTACAGAAAGGCATGGTAGGCTGTACTTTTGTGGCATGCAGATATATAAATAGCTATTTTCTTCTTAAGGGTGGAAAAGAGAACATACGCGTTCCCCTCTGGGTATTGTAGTCTTAACTTCAGGTTCTACAGCGTTTGAGGTTATTTGAATAAAAATATTTAAAGGAAAGAATAGAAGCCTTTCAGAACATGTGAGGCTTGTGCATTATGACAAGATAATGAACATTCAGCTTGTTCAAATTATTCTTTGTTTCTGCCACCTTCATCATGTTGAAACTAAAAATGTTCAGAGGCTGCAGAGAGGAGAAGAAACAAAGATATTATGCTTGAGATCAAGAATCCAGAATCCCAAGGTTTACCTATTTTCTTGATGTGAGAAAGGGAAAATGGGTTTGAGCCGCTTGTCCAAAACCTGTTCTGATGTTCTGGTGATAGCTGTCTATTTAGTGCTGTATTTTAGACATCTGATGTCCTGACTTCTCTCCCTTGCTTCCCATTATGGTTGAAATTTTGGTTTTGATAATCAGTGTATTGGCCACATAGTTCCTTCGGATGTGTGTGCTGTTCATGTTGGGGATGTTACGCATATTGTTACTCCTATACTGGTGTGTGGAAGAGAGACTGCAAACACTGGAGTATTTATTACCATTCAGCAGCACTTTTATTTGAGGTTTGTGATGGAATTTGCCAGCTCCTTCAGGACCATTCTTACTTAGTATTTCTGGCACCATATATTTGCTTTTGTTACAAGAAAAACTCCAGGAAAGCAGTAGCGTGTTCACAAAACGAAAAGTGTTTCATCATGGTGTCTGCAGCTTATAGAAGGCTTTGGGGACTGAATGCGTGCAAGTCTGTGTATGAAGCAACCTTACCTTGAATGATCTGTATCAACCCAAGTTGTGCTTTTTTTCCTCCAATTTCTGCCTCCTGACTTTCCTGTTCTTTATAGGGCTGGCTCAGCCTGGGATGGTTGCTGGATTAAAAAAGATGTTTGGGGGAATATGTTGTTCAATAAATAGCAATTAATGTAGATTATTCTTTTTTTGTTTGTTTATATGCAGTGTAAGGACTTTACTAACTTTGTACTGGAAATGCATCATTTTTGGGCAGAGGATAATTATATGCATCTTTTGCTCATCTCAGATTGAGATACAAAAGACTTAATAGCTCAATTTAAAGGGCTTGCTTTTCCTTTTCATCAGTGGAACTTCAAGTAGGGTTATTTCTGAAAGGGAGGAGAACTTGCATTACTTACAATTAGGAAAAGAGAAGTGGAAATAATTTCTACATAAACATCTATGTATGGTGTGTGTGCCTACTGACATACTTTAGAATTAATAGTGATGTTTACATAGTAATAGTTTTTTGGAATTTGCTGCAAGAAAGATTCAGTTTTTCTCCTGCCTCAAAAAGCCCCAACCCAATAACAATAGAATGATATGATTACCAACAGTAAGAGATATGCAGCACAGGATAATTTTAACCATCTCTCACTTCTTTAGAATATAGTTTGTTTGAGGGAGCCTGTTCTTCCCACTGTACCTGAGTCTAATATTTTGCTGCTCGCTTACCTGCCTTTTCCTCAATTTTTAAGTGTGGGGCACGCTAGTGGCTTGCCGGGTGTGGCTTTGGCCACTGCAGCAGGGTTTGTACATGTGCAGGAGGCCATCTTCTCTGCTTAAGTGCGACTGCACAAACTAGATTTTAGTCCTTTATAAATCTTCTAAATCCATTTTAATTCCTGTTAGGAGTTGCAGAGGCTTGTAGGGGCTAAATAACTTGTTTTACTAGAGGGATGCTGTTAACGTTTGTTATCTTATTCTCGCATGCAAAAAAAATCAAAAGCAATGAATTGTCAGGAATCCACATGTGCTAAATACGCCATCCGGGCTGCTCTGGTGGTTCCCAGCTGTTGGTGTGTGAGTTTTCTTGTGCAAGGGAAGTATTTGGTTGCATTATCTAGAAGTTGTTAAAGCAGTCTGAGTAAGGCAATGTGACTGTGATGGTTAGTTCTTAAATCAGTTATCTGTTGGAGCACTTGCCTCTGGTGTTAGGTTGATCTAAGAGAAGTCTCTCCATTGGACTTAAAAATTTGTTTCTAAATGAATTCCTTGTGCCCTCATCTTCATGTTATTGAAGTGCTTGTAGTGAAGCTCACATCGAAAAACCTTGGTGAGGTCTACTTCGGGAGCTAGATTTTAACTGAAGAAAAACATTTTGAGAGAGAGTTCATTAGTGAATTAAGAAATACTTCTGACCTTTCAGGTTTTCAGAAGGCATTGGGTGACACCAAAGGTCCAATTTTTTCCTGTAAAGCACAGCAAAACAAATCCCCTCTTGCTGTTCGTATAACTGTGCTCTGTCTCTTCTTTTTACGAACCTTCTTTTAAAATGAAACCAGTGTCTGAACAGCTGTTTTGGTGATACTTTATGAAGAGAAGAGAATACAGAGAACCGTGTACTCGCTTGCCTGCTCTCTGGTTCCCTCACTAGTTGTCCTTCCTGGTTTACCAGTGCCAATTTTCCTTCACTCAGGTATGTGCTGAAGAACTGGCTTTTAAAGAGAAAAGCAATGCCAATGCCACTTCAAATTTTTCCCTGTGTTTTTTCCCCTGGTATGAATACACGTCACATCTAGTCCAATGCTATCGCAGACAATTGCATCAGAGTCCTCCTTGTAATCTGATCAAGTACCGCTTCAAAAAAAATTTTTTTTTTTTTGGTGGCTGTTGCTTGCTGAATGGGCAAACCATTCATATTAAAAAAATTTCCAGTTTCTAGCCTAAATTTGTTTCAGGATTGTTTGTCTGCAGGGTCTTGTTTTGAAGGAATTTTTTGTGAATATGAGTGACCACGGCTGCCCGCGAGGCTGTACTGAGCCTCGCATAATGCAAGCAGCAAAAATGCTTCTCTGAGACTTCTCTCAGAGCTATGTCACTTATCTGTCCTCCATTTAATTCACCAATTTTTTTCTTTCTTAATAATCTTCTACCTGATTGTACCAGGTACAATCTTCTTGTTTTCCCCTTGAGTGTACAGTTTTGTATCTGGTACTAAGTATTTGGGTCTATATTTGTTACCTATCCTTAAAATGACCCTGTTCTTAGTGTATGACAGCTGTCATCCTCTATGCTGACATGCAGCAAACTTGATTAGTGTTCTCCTTTTTTCTTCAAGTCACTTTCATTTATATATATACATACATATGTATAATTAAAATATGTATATCTCAGGATAAACCCTTGGGAAAAAATCTATTAGTAACCACTACAACCTCGTTTTTCTTGTTCGTATTTGACCTTTTGACTTTAGCCCCTTTCCCTATTTATCTTAGGATTCTTACATTGTTTTTTATTTTCTCCCACTAAATTGGTTATTTCCTACATAACATCGCATTGTTTTCTGATAGCCGGATAAATGAGACCTACTGCATTATGTTTAGAGAAATCTTGTGTTTTATTTGCAAAACATACTGGGAAAACGCAGCATGAATTATTGCTGGTTACCCCAAGTTGTGTCTTATCCTGTTTTTTTTCCTCTTTCCTTCAGGTCTCTAATTATCTGTCTTTTGAAATGTTTTAAAACATTTCATTTACTCCTGAGATCAAATCAGCCAACATTTAGATAACAAAATTAGTTCTCTCTCCT
>NW_008825574.1:619457-652040 GCF_000699105.1 Pygoscelis adeliae | reverse complement strand
CCTTTTTTTTTTTTTAAACAGTCATTTACATTTACTCTTCTGTAATCCTCTGGTACCAGTCTAGCTTGATACATTTGCTGTCAGACCTGCAGTAATCACACCCCATATGAATGTTTTGAAAGGCCTTTTCTGGGTTCCTGAGCTGCAGTGCGTTGAGTATCTTAGAGCTGGGCTTCCTCTTTGGTTGCAGTAGTTCCCATGTCCATCCTACCGCCTTCAGCATCCTGCCTTCATCTCGCCTTTCTCGCTGCTATTGCCCTCACTGAAGACTGAGGCAAACTGTCCAGGTAGTTTTGGATAATTTATCCATGCATTCAACAACCCCATTTTCCTCTGGTTTGCTCATAGGGCTTGAGAACCTATTTTTACTGAATTCGCTTAATGCAAAAGAAATGGAAACTTTGGCGATTGTCATTTTGTTCTTAGGCTGCTTATTCTTTACCCGTCAGTCCTTTTTTCTGCTTCTTTTGAGCTCGTTGCTTGTTTCCCTCAATCTTTATGGAACAGCTCTATTTGCAGCGAGGTGTGGATCCCTTCTTTCAGCAAGTTTTTCTCTGGTGATTAGGATCTGCATTCCAGCTAGCTTTTACAGCTTTGTGCTAGAGAAATGCCAAGTTTTCCCTTAACAGAGAAGTCCGAGTAAATTTGCCTTTCATGCATGTACATGTGCACACATGAGTACGTGTACAAAATCATGAGTGCTGCAGAAGACTAAAATAAAAACACTTCAGTCCAAATGTGCTACAAGTAAATAAAGATGACTTTGGAACAGAGGACACTTATAGCCAACCTAGTGTTGATTAGCGTAGCTTGGCTGCTTAAAGTTATCTTTTTCATGGTTGTGCAAATGCTAAACTGGCAGAAGGACGTTGACTTCTTAAGAATATGAACTGTAGGTTTAATTAGTTGGAAGCAATGAGCTTACATGACAGAGGAGCAGTTCTCAGGATGTTTCTTGGTAAGTTAATATACTGCAGATTGAACCTTTGAAGCATGGCTCTACGGAAAGCCTCCAGTGAAAATGCGTTCCTAATTGCCAGCAGCACTGGTTAACAGGTTGTCTAAGCAATTTAATGGCCCAACTTCAGAATAGCTTTAATATATTCTTGTCACCCCATGTGAATAAATTGATATACTGATTAAGATAAAGCTGCCTCATTATTCAAATATTGATAGTAGTATTTTTTGTATGTTCTCTTTCTTTCTATTTTTATATCCTTTTGTACTGCTGTGCATATTCATGGCCACTCAGTGGGAATAAAGGACCTCGAGAAGGTCTGCTTTTTCCTCAACCAGAGAAGTAAATATTTGGTAACTTCAGATGAGCGAGAGACAACAGGTTATTTTATTTTCATAAAGAATGAAGACTCCGTAATTTAGGATTATTTTGAAGCAACGCATACCTTGCCAGCAGGCTTTCGAGGCAGTGGTGTAATCAGTAGTATTTGGCTGGGTTCCATATTACATATATTTTGCTTAGAAACTCGGGTTTAGTATATTACAAATGATGTTTTTTGGAGGATGAGCGTTCATTAATAAAAAAATACCAGAACAGAGATTGTAATCAGTGCGTAGTCTTTACAGCCGCAGGTCTTGATGGTTACTTATTAAATTGTGGGGTTTTTTTGTCTCTCCACTGGTGATGTTGCAGTGTCAAGGTTTGCTGTCACTGGTGGTGGTTTTCATTTGGTGGTGACCTTACTCGTCCTGGAGACAGAGGTTCTATGCTGCAGCGTCAGCCTTGGACAAGCTTTCAGCTTGGATTTATGGGTTTTGGTTCCCTCCGTTCCCCGTCATGACATATGGCAAATGCCATTACTAGCCCTTAAACAGAATTTGTTTTAAATGGGAAGGACAAATCAGTCACAGTGAAGTGAGGCTTTCAGGAGGGTGAATGTGGTCATGGAAAACAACTTGAACTCGTGGTTTGGTTGGTTGGTTTGTTTATTTATTGGGATCCAGTTACATGCTTTGTGTGTTACAAGTTATATTGCTGAATGTCTTACTGCACTGAATATGTGAAATTCAATATTTATTACTTAAGTGTTATTGAGGTTGTATCCACAATGGAAGACCTCTTGTCCCAGTGTTCTCCTAATACAGAAGATTTCTAACAATGCTTACAGAATGGTTGGTGGTGATGAGAAACAAGTAAGTATCACAAATTTAAATCTGCAAATTAAATTTGCAGATTTAAATCTGCAAAGGAAGAATGACGATTGGGCAAGGGTGTTCATAGAAACCTGCGGTTCCTTAGATTGCTTTGGCAAAGAGGCAAATGGTCTTCAGTTAAGGCAACTAGAAACCTTGGTGAATGTAGTTTTTGTTGAAAATGAGTGGTTAAAATTCCCCCTTCCTAGGCTAGATGGACCATACTTGCCTTTAACTAAGGACCTTCGTGTTTTGGCCATATGGGAATAGCTGAACAAACCAAGAGGACTTCAAGGGGTTATATGAGTTCTTGCTGCTTGATCACTTGCAACGATTCCTTTTCAGTTGTTCTAGAAAATGGCAAGAATGTAGATGGCATATTATTCCTCTGCCACAAATCGATAATGTTTAAGAGTATAGATTATATTACACAGTACTAGTTAAGGTTCAGGTTTGAAAGCACTGTAGCTACTCCTCAGAACTAAAGTATTTACTCCTTAAAAGGGCTCTTATGGTAACTACTACTATTTATCTTTATTTGCTCCCTGCCTAGAGGGATTTTCTCAGTAGTTAGAGAACTAACTAACTGTACCTTTAAGTTGATGACTTCTCACTCTTCTCTTCCCTTGATTGCTCATTGTATTTCTTTGTTGCATCTTGTCTATATTAGATCATTACTTCTTCAAGACGGGAACTGTATGGAGAATCCAGGATCATTGGGTATGATCTTGGTTTAGGACCTTCAGGCAATATTAAAATACAAACAACTATGCTTGAAAGATTTTTAACATATGATCTAAACTGTTACAGGGCAGCAGTTTACATTCTGTTCGAGTTTAGCAGTATACAGTCAAGTTCAAACAGGTTGGAAGCTGACTGTCCTGAGTTTTAGTGCTTGCTCTGTGATTTATCTGCTTCTCAAGTCTTAACCAAGCTCTGTTATCAGAAAATGAAGCACAAACAGGTATGCAAATACAACATTTTTTGTGTATTTTGTGTATTTTGGGATTTTAGTTTCAGGAAAGCCAGGTAATTCCAATATTTCCAGTGGCAGTTTTTGCACTGTAGTGCAGCTCTTCACAGTGTGATTTTTTTTTTATATGCAGAATATGCAGTAGTGCACATTCAGATGCTGTAAAAGCAGTAGGTCTTTATTTAAAAAAAAGATTTCTTCATAAGGGTAAGCACTTAAAAACTGGACCACAACATTCCTTTTTATGCACATGTTAAAGCGTAGTATTTGGCGGCACTATTGCATTGTGTTTCTCGGATGATCAGATAATGTAGTTTTTAATAACTTGTCAACTGCCAGTAATATGCAGCTGTGTGCAATTTGTATAGGATCCATGAAAGTCTTCAAAGTGGAAAAATGTACAATAAACTATCTGTGCAACATATGATGCATTATTTAACATCATAAATTGTTGTAATGCTGAAGATTTACAGCTGTCTATAAGCCACGTTAACAGGATGGTAAGTTACCTTTGCAATGAATATGCCTTATGTGGGAGCCTCTCTGTGCAGCTGCAGCCACCTGTGCCTCCTCGCTGTGAGTGGTGGGGATGCCAGGCTGAGCCTGCTGGTGAGCACCTGTGGAATTGAGGCACATCAGGGTTTTTTGCACTTTAATTCATTTCTGTGTCCACTGATGTTGTGGTGATTACAAGTACAATGGAAAAAAGTCTAAACAGAATTGAACAACCTCCGCTGGTGCAGCCGGTTGCCCTTAGTCAAAAGTCCATTTTCTGATGGTTGAAAGGTTGTCTTATCAGGAATTAAGTTTTTCAGCTGAGGAAGCCATCTGACTGGAGGTGGAACAGAAATAGAGGGTTAGGGTTAACTGAACTGTTGGGGGGGAAAAAAAATGCATAAAAGCATTCTGTTGGCTTCCCTGTGGGAGGAGGTGGGTCATCACTTGATTTGCACGGGAAGCATTTGGTGTGCTGAACGTTATTGAAGAAATTATTGTGTTTGACAGATTTTTATGTTGGATAGGGTTGTGCGAAGTCATAAACAGGAGACCGATTAAGGGACATCTAATGCTGAGGTTTTATGTGAAATTAATTTAAAGTTCCGTAAAATGGACAGTGCTACTAAAATGCAATTTGTTCTTGCAACACTGAGTGTGTTCTTTATGGTGAGCCTAATTGGTTTGGAGATAAGTTGCTGAGTCTTGATACTGGGGGAGAAGGTAAGGTTGTTATCAAGTAAACCTGATGGAGTGGCAGTGAGTCCTGCTGGTGGTTCCTGGCTGTGGTGGAGCCTCATTCATACTTGATGGCAGGGATGGGGTGTTTTGGGGTGAGGGTTTGGGATAGAGGTCTCCTTTGCCTGCTGGCCATTTATCAGAGAATAAAATTGAGCTGTGGGGTTTTATGCTTGTTCTTTATTTTTTGTTTTCTAACATGATTAGAAACTTTGAGAACGGAGGGGCTTTTGGGGGTGGGGGTTGATTGTTTTGAAGATCAGCTTTCTACTTAGGGTTCATTTGGGGAGCCTGTGGTCCTCTCTGGCCTTGATATGCACCACCTGTGGTGTCAGGTACACCTGGGAATGATTCATTTGGTTAATACTTTGCATTTTATGTCCACTGCACTGGTATTTTTCAATACTTTTTTTTTTTAATACCTCTTCCTTCTCCTGACAGTCTGGGAATGGATGAAACCAAGTTGAATGATAACGGGCAGTCATGAAACAAGGTAGTAAAGGTATAATGTCTGAGTGGGGCTTGTATGTTAGGAGAGATTGCCCCAAAGTGAAGTGTGGGGGAGGAGGGATAGTTGGGGATGGGTTGCTGATTTTGGGAGAAGTTGCCCTGGTCCTGGTGCCCTGGCAGGAGCCCGTCCTGTCCCAGCGGCACTCCTGGTGCCAGCCAGGAGACCGCAAGCCAAACTACTGAGGTTTGGGGGCGCGGGGAGTTACCCCCCAACTTGGAAACTCCTCTGGTGATCAGGGTTTTTCTCTGACACTTTTTAGACATCTATCCCAGGATTAAATTTCCAAATGACTGTATAAACTATCTTCAGGTCTTTTTAAGGATGGGATTACATAGTAAAAGGTAACTTGACAGAATGTCATACCATGTTTATATAGAATATATGTAATTTTCTAAATGTGATTCACCCAGAGTATGAATACAGCTGTAAAATTAACCAGGTAGATAGCTGAATAGTTTAGCATGAATTTCTGTATTGTTACAATTAAAAGGAAGCAAATTTTGGGAAACTGTGGCTCATTAAGACTTGATTTTGTTTCGAATGCCAGAGCAATCCTGGATATTATTGGAAAAGCAAGAAGTAATAGGGCCCTGGGAGATCTTAAATGTGAATATCAGTGGCGTGTTTCTGGGTGAAATCCTCCCAAAATGTGAGCTGTGTCTTGGTGCTACTCTGTAATTTCCCCTTTGTTGGCTATCAAAAAAAATTAATGGCAGTGTTCATGAGTAGTTCAAAGTGATCTGACAAAATCTGCTGGGAGAGATCATGGGGCTGAGAGTATTACTCTGGCCTCGCACGGTGCCTAGTTTGGGCTCTTTCATTGATATGTTTGCCTTTTAATAAGTAATTTACTCTGGGAAATTACTTCTCCAGATTTCTGCAATTGGTGAGTGGAAGTCTGAAAATTAGGTGAAACTAATATAAAGATGTGAAATTGATGCTGAAACCCAATATCCAGAAAGGCTCTCTGTTAGCATAGAAGAAATAGAATTAAAGCAAATATGACTTTAAAGTTGTCGGGGGGGGGGAATGTGAGTTTCAGCAGCACCACTTGGATAGACTGTCTTTGAGAAGGGTACCGTGTGTCCTTTGGTGGTCTTCAGACTTTGAAGACGAGTAATTTCTAAATAGTCTAGTCTCTGCTGAAGTAGACTACTTCCAAATTATTTCCTAAAAGTACAGGGCAATTTGTACAATGTGAAATTGTTTATTTGCTACTCTTGTTGTTAAACTTCGCTTGTATTCAATAACTAGATCCATGTATGTGAACAAAATAGCCTCTCTAAAATACTGCCTTGCAATTTATTTTGAACTTGCATTTGCCTTTTAGATAAAATAGTGAGTTTGTGAAAAACTTCTCATCAGTGTAAGCTTATTAAAAAAAAAAAAAATCTTTGTTGGATACCACTGTGCTGTAGATCATGCTTTTTTTGGTAATTATTAATATTATGAAATAATATTCTGAAGCAGTAGCACTTTTTTTGAGTGTTGTCTGCCTTTGTCTGCATTGAATTTCTACACTATTAGAGTCGTGGGCTGAAAGACCACAGAAATCCTGTTTTCCTCCTTGCATGTGCAGTTCCTGCATGTTTATGCAGGATTTTTGGAAAACCTGTTCTAACAGCATATAAAGTGCTGCTGGAGTCTGTTGTCCTAATGCAGTGTAAGGAGTTTACCTCAAAAGCAGCCTTTTGTTACAGAAGAAATTGGTTGCAGTGAAAAGGCATAAATATTGAGAAGATATTTTTCTGGCTAGATACTGGGAGGAAGCCTTTTAAGACTTTCTATTTACCTTCTGTGTTTTGAACTGCACTGTTCTGATTGTGGGAGTAAATAGCAGTGGGTGTATGGGAAGGCAGAACCTGGAATTACCTGTTTTCAGGTGAACGCAGGCTGGCCCTCACATGAATAAGTTGGTGTGGCCACAGATTTGAATGTACCTTTACAAAAAGTAAGAAAACAGGAAGCTGGTGAATGCAGCGTGGAATGAAGACTCGTACACAGACGTGTTGGCAGGAGCTGTTAGAGAGAAGCGATGCTTTGGCAACCTGGTAGAGCGAGGACCAGTTGGCCCGTGGGAGAGGCTACCTAGTGCGTCGTCTTGCTTGGTGTTCATGGGGGTTTTGGTGGGGGACGGGTCTCCTGCCAAAACGTGTCAACATCCATCTTCCGTGGAATAAAAGACGATGCGTTTAATTGATAAAAGAGAATTAAGGGTGGGACTATACAGCTAGAGCTTCAGTCTGTCCTGGAGTGTGTCTGTCCCCCATTGCATCTGGGGTGTGGGAACGTGCCCTCGTACGGGCACAGGATGGAAGGTGCTACCCCATGCATTCAGCATTTGCTCTGATCAGCGCTTCTTTGTGCAAACACAATACAAATATTAAATTACTCTTTTTTTTTTTGTTAAACGTTTCCCTTCACAATGCAGACAAATTGCTGTTGGCGCAGCTATTGTCTTTGGCGGGGTTACTCTGGGGATGTATCCGACAGATCTCTATTGCAACACATGGAGGAAAATTCTGAGTGGTCTCTTTCAAACAATGCAAAAGCTTTTAATTTGGTTTTGTTGTATTTAATTAAAATAAATACACCCAGAGGCTTGAGCAATTGCTGGATGTTTAAAAAATAGAAATAGGAAGATTAAACAATTGAAAAAATATTGTAATGCATAAATTTATTATACAAAATGTATAAACTTATGTTAATAGGATGATAAAAATTCAGGGGAAAACCTAGCTTAAATATTTAAAACTGTATCTTTAGATCCATTGCCCTTTAGATCCTGTGCCCTCTTTCAGCATTACTTAATCTTCATATTTGTATTTTAAAATACTTAGCTAATTATATTCTAATATTGCCTCGCTGAAAATTGAGTTGTATTACACAGTTCCTAATTTTTTTCTGTATATGTCTGTTTAACTTGTGTTAGAGTTCTGCATGCCTATTTGATGGAATATTACTGGTTTTGTTTAACAGCTTTATTAGATTAGAGGGTGATGGTTATTTTGTTACTTTTAAAAAAACTATTCATAAAAGACATGGTTGCTGTTCTGCATGGCTTTTATTTAATATTACAGGTTACACAAATTATCTGACAAAGATGAGAAGAAAGGAAAAAGCCAAATCCGTAAACTTGTTTCTGGATGATTTGATTCCTTAATCAGTTTGCAAGCGAAAGCATCCTACCCCCTGCTGCAAGGGGGGTCATGGTCTTCATGCGCCTTGGCCAGCACTGCAGGTGATGCTGGCCTCCTACCCTACTAGTGATGCAGGCTGCAGTGGTCCTTCCTGTTGAAGGATTTTATTTATTCTTTTGCTGTAGAAAACAAACTGAATTCATTTTCCATGGTCCCCAGTTGTCTTCTGGAAGTAGATAGGAGAGTGCTGCTAAGGTGGAAGCAAGCAATGCTGGCGAGATGGTCCACAGGCTGTTGCCCGTTCACCAGGCTTGCAGAGGGCTCTCCACCAACCCTCTTACTTCTGGAGAGAGGATGATGGGCGTTTTGGGAACTTTGAATGAAATATTGGAGGTTTTCTCAGTATAAATATTGTCAGTAGAGATCAGAACATTTCACCCTTTGGTGTCAGGCAGTGGCACACATTGAGATCTAAGCAGCATATCTACATATTTCACCAAAATATGTTGCCTCTCCTGCCTTCGCATTAACTTTTTAGTTTCATTGGCAGACAGATTGCATTTTATGTCCTTTCTCTGCACATTATGCCAGAAGGTTCCTTTGCAGAGAATAAATTTATAGTTGCTAGCTGATAAAGGTCTTTCCGCAGCGGTCTTGCAGAAACATTTTCAGAGCCATCCTTCCCGTCGCAGTGGCATCACTCAGCCATCTCTCCCGGCACCGGAGATGACAGCCTACCTGCAGTATTTTCTGCTGTATCTTTCCGTGGTAATTTTCCAGACCACGTCAAGGAGAAGCTGAAATTTGTAAATGGAGAATTCTTGGATAACTTGGTCCAAACTATTTTGCTGACTTCAACTATGCGGTCTCATAAAAATGCTTTTTTCAGGTAGGAGCTGTCAGGTTTATTTGATTATGGGCAGCCTTTGTATGTGTACTCAAATGGATACGTGTGTATGTACGTATTTACTCTTCAAAACTAACATTCAAGCAAAGAACAAATCACTTGTGTTCATGACGTGCTTGGTGCGGTTTGATGCCAATGAGCACTGGAGCTGTTCCATGGTTAGCGGTGCCATTGTATACTGAAGTGATCCCATGTTTTGATAACATTACTTTTAGGTTTTGCAGAACTGTAATCGATTTTATGTATGTAAGCTATTAAAGTTATTTAACAGTCTCTCAAATCTGCCATTTTACATGCTCCCTTTTTTTTTATGAATAGAGGTAGGCAAATGAAAAATAGCCTAGCAATCAGAAATTGTTCTTCACAAAAGGTTAGTAGGGAAAGTGGAGATGTGAAAGTACTTCTGAATGGCAGAGGTAGTCTTTGGCATGATAAAAAAAAGAACTCTTTTGTCTCATATTCAGTTAAATTGAAAAAAAAATCTTTGGAACTAATGAAAATTAAAACTGCTTTTGTCTCCCCTGTTGCAGCATTCTGAACAGAATTTAAAAAAAAAAAACCTGACTGATTTGCTGTAGTTTGCTGAATTCCGCCTCTTGTTATTTTGCAAGAACAGAACATTGTCTAATACCAAAGCAAGAATTTTGTCTATGCTTTTATCGTGTTAATGTGGTTAGAAAAAAATGCTTTAAGATTTTGTTGAAGCTTATCCAGTAACAAGATGTATTGAGATGACTTGCATATCTTAATAGCAAATTTTTCATCTTGTTAATAAGGAGGAAATGTAAAGAATATTATCAAAATAGTCTGTCTGACATGCAGAAAATGTTAAACTTTATCACATCGCAACAAAAATAAACTCATTTATGGCCACACAAAAAATGATTGTGCCTTGTGTTTGCCTGCTACAAATTTGATTTATTCCTGTAGTAATTACAGTCACTGATTTGGTAAAAGTTGAAAACATTTTTCTTTCCCCAAGCGTAACTAGACTTCTGTGTTCCTATTGCTACTGCATTGCAACACTTTGAACTTGCTTAGCAGACATGACAAAAGGTTTTAATTAAAATACTAGTGAGATTTAAAAAAAAAATCATTTGTTGTAAGTTTCTCATAATTCTTGTAATAAAGGAAAAATACCATGGCTGAGATATAAGAGGTTGTCCTCCCTCCTTACTCCCCCTCATCAGTAAAAGATTGTGTCGGAGCTCTGGGATGTCTTGCTTAATCCCGCTGCGGGCTCTGGAGTACCATTGAGATGTTACGTGTTGGTGCACGGATAAGTGGGAGGTATTTAGGAGGCTTCATTCACCAGCAGGAACATGATCCTAGCATAGATAGGGGTACGCTGAAATCTATCCAAGTATCCCAGCCTTTCCAGCTCCCAAGTAACTGTAAAATAACTCATTCTTGAGTTTTACCCTATCTGAATATTCTGAAATTAAAGACTATCAGCTACGAAACCGATAGGGTAGCTCAAGGACCTTCAGGAATTTTTCTGCCAAATCCATGGTGAGTTTGGGATGAGGCTAAAAATAGAGATAGTTGTCAGAGTTCATTAAATCTTTCCATTCTTTTTTGCTACTTTGTAATAAATACCTCATTCTCTGAAACAGGATTTAAATAATGATGTAAATCAAGCAGAAACTTTGATGTAAATCAGTCACTTTGATCTTACTTTGTTACATTTCTCAAAGAAGAGGTTAATTATTAGTAGTTTGGTAATTATTAGATTGCCTTGATTCGCTGCTAAGTACAGTTTTTACAGTAAGGTAACACCTCTTGTCAACATTATAAGCATATGTTATAATTGTCTAACTATGCCAAATAAGCATTCAGGTACTTTATGCTCATATTTTGGTAGTAAAATATTTGTTTAACATATATTGAGTTTTGAATATATAGTTGTACTGATGTCAAAATTTGAATTTAGTTAAAATGCATGAAACGATATTAAATTGTTAACTACTTTTTTCTTAAATTTACTGGATACATAAATCAAAACCAAACTTACTGCATTTTGCTTTTTTGAATTGGTAAGGGAGTGCTTTCAAGGTTTAAAATAGTTATGGTATTAACTCTGGATAGTGACTGGAATATGGTTTTGGCCCTGGAGGATTTTGTAAATGGTAGATCTCATCCTCTTGCACGTAATGTTTATTTCTAGATTGGAAAATGAAAATAAATTTTCATGCTATGTTATTTCTTAACTGATTTCTTATTTTGAGCAAATCAAGTCATTGAATTGAATTAACTGAATAAACCGAAATTAGGAAAAAAGCTATTTCTACATCAGCCAAAAGGTCAATCGCTGTTTAGAGTTGGTTTAGTGCATTACTTCCAGTTTTTTAGCCTGGTGATTTGCCTCTCTTGAAGGCATGGGAAGCAAATATAGGGTTTTTGAACTTATATTAAATTTGAATGTTTTTGATATATATAAATTCATTTTAATGTTATGCGTATTTATGAATATATAAAATATGTTGTAATGCTTTAGAAACATAAACCTAATTTTTATTAAGTACTTTAAGACATTATTTAAATATATGTTAAACATTTATTTTGCTTCTGGAGGAAAAACCCTTAACAATGTAAAAAGACAAATTCTTGTATCTGAGAGTTTCTGTTATTCAGTGTCACTTGTATAAGCATGTTACAGGATTACAAGAAACTACCATATATTGTATGTGTGATTACAAGAAATAAGAACTCTTGACTATCCAAAGTTGGTCATCGTGGTTACTGTACTATTTGGTACTGTTAATATACTTCTAAATATGTAGTGCTGATATAGCCTTTGTAATTAACGTGGAAATCTGTGTTGTAGTGTGTTGGTTACATTTGGTGTCACATTCAATTTTCGGTGAGTTTCAGAAGGCACAAATACTATGGTGCATGATGGTATAAAGTGGAATTGTAGAGCAAAATGGATATGCAATGCATTTATTTTACTATTATGAATATATTCCATTTTTTGGTGCTTTATTCACATATATAAAATTGAAATACAGGCAGCTCTGAGACAGGATTTTGGCTTATTTTACTAAGCAAAAAATAGTGTGTTTGTATTGTAAACAACTTTTTAAAGTGCTCTTTATTTTAATACTTTCTGTTACAGCAGATCACTCACTGGGGATTATAAGTCATGATAATTCTGGTATGGGAGTGGGGAAAGCTGTTTCTTTGTTTAAAAATATGCTTGTCTAGATTTTGTGAGTATATCCATCCACGTTTAATATGCATCCATAATAGATGCTCTGTACTAATGGGTGTGTGATATAGTAAGTGTGTTCATCTATTTTCACTTCAGACAAGTGTATTTTATTTTTAAGCTGCAGCTCACCTTTAGTCAGTTGGCAGGGATTGGATATTCCAGTCTGAATGATTAGTGCAATTCCAGCTCTTGTCTGGGATGGTAGCGTTGCTGCTGCTGCTGAAAAGAAAACCTTTTAGGTTCATGCAGATTGATGCTATTTTATTATCCCCTCTTAAAGGAGGGGGAAAGAAAAAAGTAGTATGTTTTGTAGAGGTGTTAAGAAAGCTTGATTATATTTAAGATGAGGGTTTGCTGGTGGTAGTTGTTTACCAGTTTGGATATTGCTGCTAATTCTCTGAGGTTAATGCATTCTTATGGGTCTTTGGGCTTTGTGTCAAAAGCCTTGTAGAGAGACAGATAAACAGCAGCTCTTCAGTGCAACGGAGGACACATTTCAGGCAACACTAATGTGAACTTGATCTAATAGTTCCTCTGAAATTTTCCTTCATGCTGTTTATTGCTTTTCTTGGATTTATGCTGTAGCAAGGTGTTAACACTAGCTACTTGAAGATTATCCTGTTGTGATAGACTCTGATGCAATGAATTGCAATGGATTAAAAAGAAGCAAACCTTTCCATTGTATATTTTCGCATTGTTTTTGTAACATTTGTTTCTCATAATGTAAGTCTTTTTTCCATTACAGTCAGAATTTACTGTCCTGTGCAGTAAGCCGTTGGGCAACCAAAGAAGGCTGAGAGCCACTGATCCTCAAAGAACAACCCTAGTCCTGACTTCATGCTGTCTGTCATACTGGTGGCACTCTTGCAAGTTCATGAAGTAGTGTAGTTGTTTGGACGTTTTATTATCTCAGATTCACTTCTGTATCCCTATGCTAGAGGTGTTCTGCTCTTCTGGTGTTGGCAAGATACTGGTATGGTCTGCTCTTACTCTAAAAAACGTCAAAGTCCTCTAGACTCCCTTAAAGTCAGTTCTGTACAGGAGTCTGCTTGATGTGGAGTTAAAATCTTGCAAAAGAGGAGGTGGGGAACCACTGACCGGTGCTCAGAGACTGTTCCTTTCTAGCTCATCCTGGAGAAAGCAGCAGTAACAGTGTTCTCCTTTTCTCTTTTCCAAGCTACTTGAGTATCAGCACAGGTTTTTCTCGGACAACGGTGTTACCATGGCTTGTACAATACAGAGAGCTGGGATTTTGAGATCTTGTGTATAGAATGAAATACTCCTTCTGATTTACCCTTGGCAGACTCCAAGGTTGGGGTGGCTATTGAGGGAATGGATGCTTTGGATGAAATGAGAGCTGTCGCTCAAGCATCCTGTTCAGTGCCAGGTATTCTACATGCAAGAAAAGACACAGTAGGCTGATGTGTAGTAGTTAGTTTCTTCTAAAAAGAATAACTCTAATCCTAATTCCTAATAATTAGCTACTCTTAATTCCTAAAACATGTGTCTTTATCCCTTTGATTACGCAGTAGCTAATGGTAATTTGTATGCCTGTCATCCTTGTCTCCTCATTGCTTAAACCTCTGTCAAGTTCTTGGAGACTCCATTCACATACGCGTTTGTTTAAAAGCTCAATACTCGTTGAGGGGGGAGAGGAGGTGCTACATGGCAACCTGTATCAGAAAGATGGTTCCCACTTTTGCTCCTGATTATTTTAGCATTGTGATGAAGGGGGTAAGTGGATGAGTCTTTGGCGGAGTGGGAGAAATTGGGAAAGGAGATTTCTAGTGAAAATAAGTCTGTTCCAGGGAAACTGTTCATCTTGTTCCAAGCTGGAGCCTTGTTTTGCTTTGCATCCTCTCTTTTGAGAGAACAGCCAAGGAGAAGTATAGAGTCATATAATGACTTAATAAAAGCTTCTAGGCAACTAGAAAGTGAATGTGGCCTACGTGTGCTTGACTGCTGAAAGTCCAGTCTGGTCTCTTTGGCCAAGCTTGACAGAGAATATTCCTGTTTAGTCACTGAGAGCATTGCTGTAGTGCTGTGTATACAGGAATAACAGGAGCAGTGAGAAAATACATTGATATTGCATCCGCTGCATGAAGAGCTTCAGCCACATCTTGTTTTATCAAGCTCGTGCCTGTATTGGCCTACTGGTCTGGCTGTGTCAGTACTGCTGAAATAGAGAAAAACCTTTAATCTGGTACATCTCTGAACAAGATGACGTAGCTGCTGCCCTTCAGTACTCAGCAAGAACTGTGGGCTGCGTATTGACATGCACCTCTACCCCTGCAATGCAGATTTGCAATTGTTCCTGCTTCTTTGACGGTATTGGGAATGGGGGTGAGATATTCAGCTGTGCTTGGATAAGATGGTAGCATGTTAGATATATCTGAAGAAAATTTAGTACCCCTCCCTCCAGCAGCGTAGACAAGATAACAGTTTTTGACTTCAGCACTGTTTTTGCTGATCAATATAGAAAGCACTGTAGGAGTTACCTTGTTATAGTAAAAATGTAGCAAGTAAAACACAGGCAGGGACCTTATGGGTATCAGAAATAAAATTAGCGGTCAAACCTTGAGTTCCCCAAGACAAAGTATTATGCCTACTGAATATCCCAGTTGGGTGCAAGGACACAGTTAAGCAGGCATCTTCAGTTTGCAGCTCTGGCTGCTGCTGAACTCATATGAGAAGTTTTGATACACTTGACCTTATAGGCATTTGGGGCATGATTTTCTCCCTTTGCTACAGGATCTTCAAAGAAGATAAAGCATATAAACAGTGTTCCTAGATTTCATACAGGTGAGAGTAGTGGAGGTGTCATTTCTCCTTGGAAGTCCTTGTAACTTGTTCATCAAAATTAGTTATGCTTGGCACTGTAGGTAAGAGAGTTTGCTCAGAATTGGAGTGTCTTAAGAAATGTTTTGGCTTATGGTGAGAGGTTTGCTTTGTGCCCAGAACTCATGTTTCCGTGTTCGACCTGCTCCCGAGAACCTACTGCCAAAATAACATGTAATCTTTTACAAAACACTACCAAGAAACGTTTATCAGCTCCTTTCCTTTTTTCCCCCAGAAGAAAGCTGTGGAAGATTAGGCAAAGACATGTGTTTATTTTAGTAGTCCTGCTACTAAAATACTTTTGGCTAAAAAAAAAAAGTCTTGGGTGTTGGTGGTCTTTCAGACGGTGCCAAATGCTCATCTGCCTTCCATCTCAAAGGGATCTGCAACTTGAAAGATCACCAGCACATCAGGATGCAGATTCTTAGTACATCTCTCTGGTTATACTGGGTCTTAATCGCTTAAGCCAAGCACGAAATGCCAACTCCTCCAGCTCTAGAAATACTCACATGACTCGGTATGGTAAAGGGCCTTGCAAATATTTGCCCAGCGGTGCCAAAAGAAAGAACATGTTGTTTCTGCCGCAGTGTTGTATGCTTTCTAACTTCCTTAGTATGTAGGGATGCTGTGGTACATGGCTTGGAAACTCCAAGCCTGTTAGTTGGCATTCTTGCTGCAGTAGGCAGGAGCAGGGTTTCTTCTCGGCCACATGCTTAGGATTTTTCGAGTGCAGCCCTTTTGAGCACTTCTGAAGCATGTGGGATTCCTCTGTACAATCATGTCTTGGTTCTCCACAGTCTAACTAGCCCTTCATTTGAATCATGCATTTTGTCGTCTTTTGTAGACGTTGAAGTCTGACATGATTGCTGAGCTGAGAGCTCCCTTGTAACCCAGAATGCATTTTCCGTAGAGATAAACTGGCACTTGAAATCATAAAAGGCGGATTTTTTTTTAATTGTTCTGTCCTTCTGCTCAGCTCCATTTTACGCTTTGGAGAAGCCATGATATTCTTTAGATATCCAGAGTTCTTGAATAAGTTGATGTACGATCCGTAAAACAAACTCACTTTGTACTTTAGTATCAAAGCAAAAGAGGTCTCAATACTAACTCTGTGTGCATAGCTAAGACTAGTGTAGCTCAGACATGTGCAAATCAAATGTTTTTTCATCTTCTTAAATGAGTTTTCTCACTGATTTGCAGAATATCAGCTTGGTTCTTTACTATACAATATACAATTTCTGCAAGCCAGATATTCACCAAAGGTAACATTAGACACTGAGCAAATAATTGTTTCCTGTCACACTGCATTAGTAACTGGGAAGAAAGTGTTTCCTAATTTGTATTTGTGCAGAACTAAATATAGCTCTAGTGAAGCTTAACTTCAGCTTTAGCCATTCAAGTCCCTAAGAAATTCAGCACCATGTTTGTCAGTTACTGGGAAAATGACTGTAGACATTCTTGTGTGCTTCTTGCCCTCCTACTTGTGAGTTTTACAATCTTAGGAACTTGAGTGTGAGGTTAACCAAACTCTCAGAAAATACTGATAGTCCTGGGTAATTGCTGTCTGCAGGGACTATTGCAGAGGTGTTTTTTTTTTTTCCTAGTTTTAGGATAGCAAGCCCTGTCTGCAACTCCCTGTTCCATATTTAGCAAGGACAAGGTTAAATTGTCCTATAGTTACGTTTTCCAGCACAAACTGCTCTGATTTTTCACCTTAAATCTGTTAATTACTTGTACTACTCTGTAGCTGTTCTGTAGAGCTGATGGCATGATGCATAAGATCTTAAAAAACCTGTTAAGAAGTATTCAGATTGGACTGTACCAGTGAAATCATGCTGTGTACCTGGTAAGAAAAATCTGATGTTGTAGAAAGGTGTATTGAATAGATTGTGTCTCCTCCCTGGGAAGCATACAAGCTGATGTCTGTGCCTTGGTATCAAGTCTGTCAGCTGTGGGATAACAACCTTCGTGCTGCATCTGCACTGAAAAGGCATTTCCATCGCTTCCCTAAGACGATGGAAATGTCAAATGCTGGGTTTTGGAGCTTGAGTCTTTTGGCGGGCATCTGTGAGGAGGATGCTTCAGGTACATCTCTTCCAATGGGGCTAGGTGTGAGCCCGGGCTCAAGGAGTTAGTCCCATTCCTTTTTTCGTTTATATTTGAATTCACCCAGATAAGCTCATCCTCCGTAGTCGTCCCTGCTTGCCAGCGAGCAGGATGAGCGTGTTTCAGAGGTCTTGAGGGATCTTACATCCAGGGTTCGTAGAGAGACCGCGACAGTACTTACACATTCATCTGTGTCACTTCTTCAACCTTAAGTGTGCTACCAGCTTGTGTGTTTTATCAGTGCTCTGCTCGATTTCATCAGTGTTCTGCGTAACTTTCTCATGTTTCGAGTGATGCATATAATTAGGAGGAGGAGGAAAAACATTTGCCATTGCTAGTGGGGAGGAGGAATCCTGTGTACCTGGCGTTGGCTGTCTGCCTACACCTGTACCTCTTACCTTCAGAGAGATCCTTTGAGGAAGCGATCTAAAGAAATCCAAAGAAAATTTCTTAGGTTTGTAACAGCTTTCCTCCTGGCAGACTGAGATTTATTTATGTTGTAGGATGTGACAGGCAATTCCTGGTGCCTCAGCTCTGTCTAAAGTGTGAGCGATCGCTGGAAATGCGAGTGATTGCATTAGAAGCTTTCCTCCCTCCAGTGGGGAGAGTGTTTGAGCTTGAACTCTCCCCTCATTGAGATCTTTGAAGTTTGGATCTTTAAAACCGTTCTTCACTCCAAAGACCTACCAGTGCAGTTGTCATCCTTCCTGTCTGAGGCAGGCTGGACCAGGCTCCCTTCAGAGGCCATTAAAGCTGCTCATTTCATCCTCCAGAGAGGTCGGCAGAGAAAGACATAAGTAAGTAATTATTCCCTGCCTCTCCTCCCAGTAGCTGAGCAAGCTGTGGAAGTTGAAATGTCATTAAATCACTGAGCAGCACGGAGGGGCTGCAAGCCTCTGTAGCCACGGAGCCTTGTGGCACGCAGTGGAGGGGAGGGCTGAGTAACAAGGTGGTATTTAGAAACTAATTAATATTTGGGAATAACAGTGTGCTATTGGTAAGAAAACAAATCAGCCTGTGTGTGAATATTTATGATGATGACTTTCAACACTGCTTGGATTGCACAGTCCTTTTCCAGCTGCCACATCTCCTCTTGTGTCACAACATTTCACACTGGGGTGAAAACCTTCTCCGCTGTGTGGAGCTGTGCTGCGGGGCAGCAGCCAGCTGAGCAGTGCAGCAGCATATACGTTTTTAGAAGAATATTCTCACCAGTTCAGTACTAGTGGGCCACTAAGTCCCAAACATTTAAAGTATTCTTTGCTGGTGGAGTAAACCATGCAATTTAGCTTGAGATTTCATCCTATTAAGACCCAAGCCATGCACAGAGATAATGCTATGTTTGAAGGGAAAGCAGGTGTTAAAGGTTGTTCTCCCTTTTAATGTTGTGTGCGAGTGTTTTACAGTAGATCAAACTTGCCTAATGTAATCTTCGTAATGCTTTCATTTAAAATGCTCCCTGTGGTTTGTATTTGTGGAACTGAAAGAACAGAATCTACTCTGTAGCTTTGTGGGGCGGGGTGTTCAATTGAACATATGTTCGCACTGTCATTTGGGAAAGATAATAGGTTTTTAACCTCTGTCAGTGTTACTGAGGTATTTATGGAGCTCTATTAAAGCTGTGCCTAGGCAGCTAACCTTGCGATACAGGTTTTCACAATTTGCCATTTTCTTGTGATAAGTTGCGGCTTTTCTTGGCCTCTCACAGTGCCTCTTGCTTTGTCAGCCAGCATGGGAGCTTACCAAGAAACGGGGAATGCCTTGCTGTTGTCAATGCTGCATGAAATGCTTGTGGCTACTGGTATCGTCTGTTCAGTAAATACTGTCACATAGATTGCAAAAGCAGCCTTGAAGAGTTTCAGAAAATATTCTTCTGGGCTTGACACACGGAAACTGGGAAAAACTGTGGTGGTAGCGCTGGTGCTTTTGGTTGCAGATGTGTCCAGGTGCAGCTGTAGGTGCTGAGCTCTTGTTCCAGGGTGCTGCAGAGGGACGTGCAGCATTGCCCTCGTTGTGAAGCCTCTGCTGCTCTTGCTGGCCTTGAGTTTAACTTGGGGGTGGGGGGAAGCTGGGTGTGTTTTGAGAGTTGTTTGTTTTAAAGGGGGAAGGTGTAATTTAGTGTGCTAAATTCCTGTTGGTATGGTCTCTCTAGTCATTTTAGGCTTCTAATAGCCTAAACTAGCGTGATGGAGGCTGCAGCGTGCTTCACGGAGGAGGTTATCTCCAGTGAACTGCCATTACCACTTTCGTCACTGCTGATTAAATTTTTCTGTTAATGTTTAATCCTCAGCAGCAAATGCCTAATGTTTATATGCCTTCTCTCTGTATAAGCAGAACATCTGTTTTATAAAGTTGGCTATGACATCCAAAACTGAATCAGTGTACAATTTTAAATATACGTGTCAGACAAACAACAGATGCAAAGAAATTCAGAGCATAAGCGATCACTTCGCTGTGCACAGGTCCTGTTGTGGCAGGGGTTTCCAGGGGTCTTAAATCGCATATTAAACGGTGCTTGGTATGACTGAGTATTTTCTAACCTCATCTTAAAATTCCTTGCTCTCTGTCTTAATATTTCCAGCGTAGAAAAGTGTTTGTTTTTTTTTTTTTGTGGCGTGTTTCCCCTTCCTTTTCTAGCAGTAGTGCCACTGTGGTGTAGCTGAGAATAGTTGACTTGAACTGCCCCTACTATGCAAATGCAAAATCTACTCAGGTTGTTGGGAGAAAGGAGTTTTTAGTGAAACACATGCATGTGTAGCATGGATGAGTGCAACTATGCGTGTTAGAACTATAGGAAATCCCATAGGGTTTCCAAAGAATAAATTAAAAAGAAATGCCTAAAAAGCGCTATAACAATTAGCAGCAGAGACTGGTATGTTTAAGGGAGGATATTAATTTAAATTGTTGGCTTACAGAAATTTCAAGCATTTTTATGCATTTAATAAAGGGTTGCCCTTTAAGTAGCTTAAGTATCCTTCTCTGTATACAACGTGTCCTGGGATTTAACAAACCATTTACTGCTGGATGGATTCCACTCAGATATGATTGCCATTCTTGCAACAAAGACTAGCTGATGCAGAGAGTGAAAAGAGCCTGTACCGAAATGGTCATCGTGTTAGTGGTGGGGGAAGGGAGAAAACAGATTTGTGTAATCTATGCGTTTAGTATGTTAGTCTTGGTCACAGGCATCAATGCGGATGTGTCCGTGCCTAAAAGAGGGCTTTCCTCAAATCCCAGGGAGCCTGGGACCCAGGGTGCCAGGGTGCTTCTGTAAAATTCTGGCCTGAGGGATGGAGACTGACAGTGTGTGACAGCTGAAGGTGGGTATTGGTGACCTGACGCTGAGTGAGTGATGCTGGGGTAGAAAATTGGGATCCTGTATGAGAGGGGAAAAAACTTACGACATGTTCTAGACAAGGGAGCTTGCAGGGACAGAAAAAAGAGTGGCAACATGGTCAAAGTTATGAAAAGCATGTTGAGGAGTGTTGTGCATAGATATTGGTAGGGTAAGACCTCCGGGTTTAAAACAGGAATACGCTCTGAATGACTGCAGCGAACGCTGCCAGTGTGCGCCAGAAGTAAATATAGTAGAGTAAGCACTGCTACAGAGTCATTGAAGTCAACGCTGCATAACATAGAATTGCATAATATATTTGTTTGTCAAGGTTATTAGAGCACAATTTTAAATGGATCCGAGTCCTTGGAAAGGTGACTGTATTCTGGTTCTCTGGGCTGAGGTTTCCAATACGTCCCAGTCTGATCTGGCGGCAGACTGCCAGCAGAAGGGATGAGCTTGCCGTTCCCCTCCTACCACCTCTGGTGCTTGTCCGACCGGCTCGTGAGCTGGTTCCACTCACTGTGCCAGGAGGAAGGGAGCTGCCCTCTCTCCAAAGAAACGAGGGGGGAAAAAAAAAGAAGGGATTTTTGTTGGTCCGGTCAGCTCAGGTTGTGAGGGGATGAGAGAGGGTCTCCAAGGGGTGCATGTGTGAGTGGGTAGGTGGAGGTATCCGTAAGTGCGTGGGGCAGCGGGCGGGCAGGCTGTCTCAGCTCCGTGTCCCACCTCAGAGCTGGAGCAAACGGGCGGCGTTCCTCCCCTCTCTCGCCAAGGGTGCGGTCGGTGCATGACGCAGCAACCGTCAGAGACCCGGATTTCAGGGCACTGTCACACTCTCAGAAAGAGTGCTGAAACTGTTTACGAAATGAGTATTTTGTAAATGATAAAGACTAAACACATTCTTATTCATTTGCATAATTTTGAATCACTTATCCTTCTGAGGGCTGTAGTAATTTGGCTCATGTTAAAGAACACTTAATGGTGTAATTGAGCTCAAGCCGTTGGTTGCCGAGCCGAGTTGACACCGTAGGTAGGAGGTGTGTTTTTGGGGAGACGATGTGTATTCCCTGTAATGTCCCTGGCACCATGGAGCAGTACCCTGAGGGCTCAAAGTGCTGCGGGTAGGACAGGTAGGAGGCACGGTCAGGGCCGTGAAGGGTCGGGATATCTTTCAGAAAGAGCTTGAGACCTGGAGCAATGGAAGTGGGATGTATCTCCATGGTGATAGCATGCAGGGTCATGACCTTAGGGAGGCATTAGGAGAAAGAAACTTTTGCTCTGAGCTGGGTAGGATGGAGGGGGTTACCAGCTGGAAGTGCTGGAGAAACACGTCTTTAGTTTGCACAGTCACAAGGTGACAGTGAGCCACAAGGATGGCGCTGGGCAGAAGATGGTAAAGTGGGGTAACAGAGGAGGCAGGTAATCTCAAGGATGGGGAGTCATCTGAGAGCAAACTCCAAGAACTTGCTTGGTTTGGGTGGTAAAATGAGCCCTGACAGGGAGGTGGTGTAATTCATTTTTATTGTCAGGGAAATAAACTTTGGGGATAAGGAAAAGCTGTTTAAGCTGCTGGATCAATGTTGGCATGAAAACAAATGGATAAAAGCTGTTCAGGAATAAATGTTAGGCTGAAAATTAGAGGTTTTTTAACTATTGGAGGAACTCAGTTCTGCAGTAGGTATCAGATATGGAGACTGAGGAAGAGAATTGTCAGTATGTTGGGGTCCATCGCTGTGATTGGGGTTCTTGGACGTGATGCTTGTAATGGAGGGCCTGAGCTAATGATCTGTAAAGGAAATGCCTTTCCCATCTGCCTCTGTATGTGGTGGTGGGTTATCATGACCGCGTCATGTCCAAGTAGGAAAGGGGAAACTGTCCCTTGCTGTCACGGTTTTAAGTGTCTGGATGGGAATATGTGCTGAACCAAACCGCTCCTTCCCCAGGATGGAGAATTTGTGTTGTCCAAAGTGAAGTGAAGTTTTAACCTTTGCTTTACATTTAATCTGTGAATGTCTCTGCTGTTATGGTCACTTATGACACTTATTTTTATGTTTGGTTTTTTTCCTAGGTATTTTTATGGCCTCTGTCACAGTGGTATCTCAGTGTCTCCCAGGCATTTATGGATTTATTCTGAGAACGTTCCTGTAAGGTAGGGAAACATTATCACCTTTATTTTACAGACTGGGAACTGATGCACAGGGAGATAAAGGTTGCAGGAGGAGTCTGTAGCATAGCCAGCAGTCAAATGCTGATTGCCAGCAACTTCTTTATTGTCCTAATCCCAAACCCAGCTACTTGTCTTTGGCTTTTTTCTTTCTGTCTTTACTTTTTTCTCCGGCCCCCCCCCCCCCCCCTTTTTTTCTCTTTCTTTGCTTCCCCCCCTTTCTTTTTCCCTTTCCTAGTCTGAGTTTTAGTAGAAACAATCTGCAAAGGGCTGGGTGGACCTGTGGAAAATATGATTAGTGTTACTGGTGTCCTTTTTTTAACATTGTTACTTACGAGTTGAAATGCCTTTCTAAAAATATCAGCAGATCTGTTTATGTTAAATGATTAACATGTTTAGACTTTCAACAGATAAGCTGTCATGCTTTTTTGAGTCAGTAACTCCTTTATCCTACCTGTCCAGGCTTGTGGCTGTTGAATTCTTTCCCTGCCTAAGCTAGCGCCATCCCAATCACCTAAAGCAATGCCAAGAATTTCATCATCCATGCAAAGATCTGATTCATGTCAAGACAGGTGTAAAGTTTCTCAAGCACCCTTATGTATAATTACTGTTTAACTTTATTTTTCAAAGGTCTTTTCTAAGCCAGCTAAAATGTTCAGCTTTGAGCTCCCAGATTCTCCCAGAAATTGGATTTCAGTGCCTGATTAGTGATGCTGATCCCTTTCAAAAGTATTGCAAAGTTCCTGATGCATGTGTGCACACTGAATTACAATTTACATCATAAAATCAAATATAATGAATAACAGCTTTTTTTCCCTTCAACTAAGGAATTTTTAAGATAGGTCTCCCTTGAGCCCTTCTTTCCCTTCAAGTTGGTAAAGTGTGACTTTTACTACTTAAGGAGTTTTCTTAGAGCTACGGCAACATTATAAATTATGAAGACACCAGCAAGCTCTGACAATTAAATATTTTTATTGTATATTAAAATAAGCAACATTATTAAAATGATAACATTGCAAAGAAATATTAATGCCATCTTTGCAATTTCACAATCTGTAAAATACACACATTGGATTACATCTATACTCTTTATTAATGTATATTACGTGTCTTTGTGTCCCCAAGAATGAAGCCCTAATGACTCATGAACTGTCTCAAAGTGCACTAAATAAGATTAAAGAGCTGGCCAGTGACCTTAACAGTCAATTAGGCTATGCATTACTCAGCCCAGTATTTGTGGAGTGTAGAAGGGAAGCAAAAACTCATTAGCTAAGATGCTGATGCTTGAAACAAACAAGATTTCTTTAAAACCAGGAACTGGTCTTGTCTCTTAAGTGGAGATCGAAGCACTTACAGTAGGTACGTCTTTGTGTATGTGTGTTTGAAAGTACTGCTGGTGTGGTCCTGGGGAGTGGAGAAAAGCCTGCTAGTGAGCTTTTGGGCTCAAAGCCTTTTGGAATAGATCCTGCCAGGCATAGATGGTGTTGGGTCAGGCAGTGGCAGGTGCAGTAGGGGATGGTGCTTAGGTTTTGGGATGTGCCATCCGAGAGGTTATGCAAAGACAGCACAAATGGGAGGGCTGGTTTCAGAAACCTCATGTTTCACAGAAACAGCAGGGCAGGGAAGAACGTCTTGGCGTGGCGTATTACATGCTTGGTTTTCCTCAAATGTGGGCCCAGGGTTGGCAAGATTGCCTTTGGATGCATGCGGGAGTGTGCCCGCTGAAGAGCAGAGTTTGAAGACTGCATCCCCTTCTTCCACAGCTCAGGAGAGGGGAGATGAAGGGGTGCTGAGTACTGAGAGGTACAGCCTTGTCAGATCCCCTGTTCCCCACCAGCTCCCCCACCCCTTGCCCATGGAGTCGACAACATGAAACCAGGCTGGCAGTGGGCAGCAGGGCTGAGTGCATCCCAGTGATGGGTTAACTCGGTGAGATGCAAACCCAGACAGTACCTGAATTACGGGAGCGTCTCTTGTCATCTTTAGGATGACATTTCTTAACTAATAATCTGCATGTAGTTTTATATTGCCGGAAGCATCTCAGAGCACTCCTAGGTTGGAGACAGCCGCCCCCCTGGGAGGATGCTACATGTGACAAAACTGAACCGAGAGCAGTGACAACATTACATGGGCGCTGAGCTGGCAGCTTGGTCACGCTGCTCCTCAGCAAAACAGTGGTCCTTGAGGGCTTCTCAGTTTTATAGCGCTTCTGTGCAGTTATGTATGCTTTCAGCTGACCCGAGAAGTTCTTCTATCGTTCTTAATGTAAATTCAGGTTTTAGGAAATAAAAGATGACAGACTCAGTCCATACAAAATGTGGCTGAAAGTACAGTTTGAGTGGCATGCAATAGTGTCTTTTAAAGTAAATCAATTTTTTTGAACATAAATTGGGCAGAATTTCCCTGATCTAGGTCATAGTTTATCTGTAGGGTTTTCTTTTAAAATAATTTCCTTAATAAAGTCCATCTGATTAGGGGGGGAGGGCAGGGAAACCTGGGAAAAAAGTGTACTTTTGCTGTTCAGATGAATGGGAGAAGAAAGAAAAGGAGGCCTTTTCAATCATGTCAGGCTGAATCTAAAACATCAAGGAATGATGTTACAGGAGAACCCCTGAAGATAAACTGTAACCTAGATTAGCAGAATACAGATTAAGTTTTCTGGAGTTTGGAAACTGCAGTGCATCCTGAAGCAGTCTTTTGACATTCATTTAAACTAAAATTGGTGTATGGTTGCTCTTTCAGGGATATACAAAAATACCTAGTTTCCATTTGAATGTTACAGTCCTGAAGTTAATAACTTTAATAAAGTGAAGACTGCTTGAAAAGGTTAAAAAACCCAAACTCAGGATTTTCCATTTGAACTGGTTATTGCTAAAGAAATATTATATATCTATGTGATTATGGTTTGGGGGATTTTTATACATGCAGCGTTACCACTGAAAGCTGGACACTGGAATCACAGTTAAAACAGACTTCTGCATGATTAGTTTTCTTCATTCTGACTTTAAAGTATAAAGCAGTTGTCATCAGGTCCCACTGCCCTCTTATAATTCTTTAAATATTTTTATTTTTAAATTTATTTGCATTTTGGAAAATGTGTTGTGATACCATGTTCTAATTTAAGGGGTGTTTTCTGTAATATAGGTTATGTATTTCTACAAAATGTTGGCACAAAGCTTATGTGATTCAAAGTGATTTGATTGTGTGTTAATGCCACGTTGGCTGGAACATACTAATACTTAATGCAAAACAGCGAGTTACCCATTACTTTTCACTGTAATATAGCGAACAGTATTTTCTGGCTGTATTTAAATGACAGCCTCGAAAGGGCATCGGCTGAATTCGTTGGCGTAGCTCAGCATTCTTTATGTACGGCTATATTTTTTTTATTTTTTGGACTTAAGAGTCTTTACAGGCTCTTTTATCTTACAAATGAGTGGAGTGCTTTAATATATTGGAGCCCAAAGGGCATGACTGCTGGCCATTTACCTGGTTTCACGTGGTGTGTGTTGGAGAATGCATGTGGAGAGGGAAGGGTGGGGTTTAAAGCTCCAAATTTGGACTAGTAAAATTCCCTTCTGCTTTGAAGGTGTATGCTTTAGCTGTCTACAGGGATATATGTTTTCAAAAGTGTATTTATGAAAAAGAGCGTCAGCAGAAGCTGGAGATTTTACAAGATTTAACCATATTTGCAAAATTGAACATGAGCTTTAGCCCTCTGGTCTTTTTCATTTCCTTTGCTATTATATAATCAGTATATTGGTAGGTGGCTTTTGTTTTGTCACTTTACCTATTTAACTAATTTAGCTATCTGAGGGTTATGCAATAAAGGTAGAATCACCATAACTGGCATCGTAGCTGTCATCCCACGGAGTCAGCACTTGCTCGTGCTCTGGCGCAATGGCTTTGAATAGCTGCCACCCCGTGTGTGTGTTTTCTAAACCTGAGACAAGTGCTAAACTCATTAAAAATACATGCTACATAAGTTAATGTGCATAAGGAGTTTTGGTACTAAGATCTCCTTTGAGGATACGTTTAACTCTAATTAACTCGGTTTCGTTCTATCTACTATCAGCATAGGCTTGGCTGAAACCAGCCAGTATTGGTTAGACTTCTGGTTTGAAGTAGAGTCCAACAGGATGGCGGATTAAAAATGGCGCAGTTGTGCCTGTGCGGGGTTCCCGGTGCCTGTGCCAGCTCCCGGGGCTGTGCCAAGTGTGAGCACCGGCTGTGCCGTTCCTGGGGGCAGTGCCACACCGAGCGGATATGCATCCTGTCGTACTCTCAGGCAAACTCTGGATTTCTAAAGAGGCCCGAAATACTGAGGTTTGCCGAGCTGTGATTGAACAATTGCGTGATACCAAACTCCTCTGACTAAAACAGAATCTGAATTTTTCCACTAATAGCCTCTGCTGCTGTTCCTTATTCTGTCAGTATTTCACTGGTGTGGCTTTTCTCTCTGTTCATACCTTCTTTCTATTCATCATTAACTCAAGGATGATTTCCAAGGATTCTGCTAATTATGATCTGTTTTTCAGGGGAGGCAGGCAGCAAGACGGGGATTACTGATGGTTGCATTTGTAGTAAGAACAAGTACAAGCATACATGGATTGGAAATATTGGGTGGGTTTTTTTTGGCCCGACAGTGTTGGAAATCAAGCTTTGTTATGTCCAGTAAAGCAGGTTTCACCAAAAGCTGGTTGTAGTATTTATAAGAGAAGATTTTCACTGTATCACTCTGGAAGAAAATACTCACAGATCCATATTCAAGAGTAGACTGCTGTATTTTGTGTAACTGGAAGAATGTATGGATTTGTTGCATTTTCATCATAGCTAGCAAAAGAAAACTTTTTTTTCCCCTTCTTTTTGACTAGTACTAGGGTTTTAGTCTTGCAAAAGGATTTTCTAGGTAGAAACATCAGGTAAAATGGATTCTGGATTTAAACACGGAGGGCAGGGGGGAGAACCACCACCCAGCAGTTTTTGAGTGTTCATAATTTCCTTAAAATTGGACCTTTTAAAGTATTTCAGGTTGGGTACACTAGAAATGGAGGCATTCAAATCACTAACTGCTTTTGAGAATGACAGCCAGAATCTCTCCATTAACGTTGCATCTTCTGCCTAGGGGATCACAGAGCAGAGACTGATGCGCCTTTGAGGATGGAAATGGAGCAGCTTAAGAAGTTACTGTGCTTCAGCTGGGATGTGGTAACAGCACACAACCGTGTCTAGTTCATTTTGCTGAAACACAAAATAGAAATCACAGAGGATGATCTAAGGCTGTCTGTTTTGCTTTGCATAGAAGCAGACTAGCTATGCTCCTGTATAATAAGTTGCCATGTCTCAGCTATGAGGATGGTAATTTCCAGTTGATGAAAGGTAAATTATAGCTAGAACAGGTGGGTGCATTAAAATTGTAATGTGCTTCAAGATACCCGTCTCTGTTCGCAGAGGAGTGGGACTTGCTGTGCTGGTTTGGACCAGTGGTCATTCTAATTTGGTACCCTACCCCTGGCAATGATCAGTGCTAGATAACTGAGGCAATGTACATGAAATCATGCATTTGATTATCAAATGTTTTATCTGCTGGGGAAGTGTTGGCTTTTTTTTAATGTATCAAACCAAAACAGGCTGGTTTAGTCACTGAAAGAGTCCCTTCTAAAATGCAGTTAAATTTCTCTTTAAATCTTTCTTTGCAGCCAAGGAGTTTATTGACATTTCTTAATATTTTCCCTTCAGACATCTCAGCTGAGGGTTGGTCTAAGCCATATACGGTCTTTAATCTGGCTTGGTTTTGGGGTTTTTTTTTGTGTGTGTGGTTTTGTTGTTTTTTTTTTTTTTAATGTTCTTCTGCATCTCCAAAAAGCCAGAGTCATGGTAGATGAATAGTCTGGGGTTTTTTTTGCTAACATTATAGCTGAAAGATAAAATAGTAAATGGGTTTCATGTAGTTATTGTATTGCTTGAGTGTGTCTTCACATTAATTAAAATTAATTTAAACAAGGTGATAGGAGTAAAGTGCGGAGTAGGAAAAGAATAGATCAGAAAAAGCAGATAAGATAGGTGTATTCAAATAGTTAGAGCCTGATGAAATTTGCCCTAGGGTACATCAGCAACTAGCCAAGCAACCTTTGAACCATTTACAATTATCTTTTAGAAATCGTGAAGAGCAAGAGAGGTCCTGGAGGACTGAAAAGGGCAAATGCAGTACCTGCCTTTGAAAAAGGGAGATCCAGGGAATTACAAACTAGTTAGTCTAACTGCAACGCTTAGAGAATTGGAACAAAATTTTTAATCAGTTTCTAGGAATCTGGAGGATAAGATGATGATAAGGACTGGGGGGAGCAGTACCTGTGACATTACCTTGACTTCAGTAGCTTTTAACATAACCTCTTGTGGCATTTCTGTGGAATAGGGAAATATATATATTTATTTATACGGTAAACAGATAACTGTTTAAAGACCGTGTTTGAAGAGTAGTTACCTATAACTTGCTGTGAAAATCAGGGGAAGAAGGGGGGTGGCACGAGGAATCGTGTGAATACAGCCCTGTTTGTCTTGGGCTGAGCTTTATTTGCTGTTCTCTTTACTGTTGTGGACAAGGGAATACTTACCAAATCTGCAAGTAAGCCCAAACTGAGAGGGGCTCAAGCATTTGAAGCATAGTTCAGAATTAAATGGCTATGGTAGATTGAAAAAACGTTTGGAAATCTGCAGCATATAACTTACTGAGCTGAAATGAGGAAATACAAACTGATGAGGACGTGGCTAGGCTGCACAGCTGTGGAAGAGCGCTTTGGGACATGTGCTGGATCACCGCCTATGCGCAAGCTAACAGTTGTAGAGAGGACGACCTCCATCTGGAGTGTATTAAGAGGACTGTAATTAAAGGTAATGGTCCTGCCATGGTCAGTGCTGCTTAGGCCCTAGACATGGAGCTGTGTCCAGCTGCAAGGATGGTACATCAGGCAGCATGGGTTGGCTGAGGGCATGCCTGGATTTGGCTGGGGTCTGGAGGACAGATGAGATGTGGAGGTTATTGGAGCTGGGTCCGATCAGCCTGTGGATGAGGAGACCGAGCGATCGGTTGCTGTCTCGACCAAGGGATGGACAAGAGGTCCTCCCAGTTTATGGCAAAGCTGTAACTCGGATCCCACTGGTGACCACAAGTATGAGAGGCGCATCGACAAGTCAGGGAAGATGCCAAAAACTGGAGCAAATCAGGCAGAGGACTGGGTGGCTGGCTGGGGACTGGAGCAGGAGATGTACAAGTGGGGGCCAAGGGATCAGTGCTTCTCAAGCCCAGGGGAGGGAGGGTCTGACCATGGTCACCCACCCCAAGCGGGTTGGTGGGGTGACAGCAGTGTCCGGCTCTTCTGGGGGGAGCACAGGGAAGGGAAAAGAGGCCAAGTTCACAGGATGCAGCAAGGGAAGTTCCAAAAGTTCAACTTGAGAGTGGAAGAGAACTGGAAGGGTCCAAAGAGCTTGTGGCACTTCCATCTTTGGAGGTACTCAAAAACCAACTGGGCAAGGCTCTGGACAACATGGTCTGATTTCAGAGTAAGCCCTGCTTTGAGCAAGGGTTTGAACTAGGGACCTGCAGAGGTCCCTTCCCACCTGCTTTATTCTGAAGTTCAATGGACTATTTCCATCCTCCTTTTCTTTAGAGGATGAAATTTTTGAATGATAGGTCTCTCAGGTCAGTGGCAGTGCTCCCCCAGGTAATGTTAATCAATGGTTCAGAAGGGCCAGGTATTACTGAGATTGCTTCCCTTTGAGTAGTGTCTCTTAATAACATAAAAACGTTTGTTTTCTCAATCAGACTTCAAGAGGAAACACTGTAATCAAATGTTTAAATTTCTTCAGTGCTTCAGCATTTTCTTTTGTTAGAAGCACCAGTGTGTTTTCCAGGATACAGGTGTTTAAATTCATAGCATTTAAGAAACCTTTGCATCAAGCACATGGATTGGATTGGGTGCTTGAAGGAGACTGTTGCCTTGTAATATAATAAACACGTACCTAATCAGAGAAGCTGATTATTTCCCATCACAATAAATAGAAAACATGTGATCAGTGACTTCAGCATCTATTTCTTCTTAGTGTTTTGCAAAAGTAATAGCTATGAGCCTGTAATAGTGATATGCAATCTCTAACATGCAGTGGTTAAATATTAATATACATTGGCTGTGTTTAAAGATCAAGAACGGCTCTTATGTAATGAAATGTTAACTCTCTCTTAAGCTCCATCAAGTTTTGTAAGGTGACTTCTAGAAGGGGAGTGTGTTGCCGTTCTGAGTGGTGGTCTGTTGCATGAACCTTAGGAACAATTCAATGCAATTGTTTTTCTGGGTTAGAATATTGAGAAATCGACACTAAGGTTTCTGTCGAGGTCTGATTTAATCACTTAAAAACATAGCCAGGCTGCTTGACAGGTGACCACATAAAGCATTCCCAAAGACTAATGGTCTGTCTTGCTCATCTGTCCCCATTTCCTTAATCATGCTGGTAGGGTTTTTTGTTTTTGCTTTGGTTTTGAACCAGTGCCATTAAGCTGTCAAGGCCACATTGTTCAGAGGTGCGGCGGTCGAGGGGTTATTTCCCATGATAGCTGTGACAGTCTGTAGGGTCACGTAGCTATGGAGCTGCTCCATCCTCCCTGTTGGGACAGTCTCTCCTGACACTTACGCAGTGGCACCGGAGACTTTAGGGCATATGTGTAATCTTGGTTAATTGTGTTAGATATTTGTTCTCCTCATTTAATGTTTGTTGAAGTCTTGTAAATGAAGTTGCTACAGTGTGAAATTTTGTGGTGTCCAAGTTTGAAATGATCCCCTTATCTTGTTGACTTTCTTCCAAGCTGTTTCTTGTGGTGGTTCTGCTTTGCCAGACAGCACGCAGGAGTGGCGAGCGGGGCTTTCTCCTGAGTTTTACTTGATAGTCATTAACTCCAGATGGCAAATACCATTTTATGCTGCTGTTAAAGGTATTTTGTTCAAATGAAGTTCTGTTTCACATGCAATGGGGTTGAGTTTTTCTGGGAGTTTCAATTTATCTGTTTATCTCAGGAGCACGAATTATTGGCATTGCTGGAGTTGGAGACCCTAACACAATGAAGAAGGGCTGATACAACGTACGCTACAGATGTTATGACAAGAACGTCGTATCTTTTGCTGGATAGCAGAGTGACTGATTGGCTGTAGACATTCCTGACACTGCCTGACAGAAAGGGTTATTTTATCTGAAAACAGTGCAGTTACAGATGAGAGAGCTCCTGAAAAACATCACTCACTTTTACTAGCGACATCCATCACTTCCTAATTATGGGTGCTTTCAGGTGGAGAAACAAGTTCTTTCCGTTGCTCCTCTGGAGCTTTTCTTGTCACTGTGGCAGCAGCGTAGGGTTAAAGTCAGTCCTTTATCCAGGGGCAGAGGGACCTGTGGATTAAATTAACGCACATTGGTGTCTGTATGTGTTAGATGGGTATCACGCTGTTACAGGAACGGCAATGGCCAGTGACTGTGGAGAATGAATAGCTCTTTGTAGCTTAACCACCTACTTCGAAGCACAGAAGATCTGTTAAACTCTTTTGTTTGGAAGTCGGCAGTTTTCATTGTCCTTTGCAATGCTGAATCAGGTCAGAGCAAGTCATGAGAGTCCAGTGAAGAGAGAAACCCGTGATACCTGTTCAGAAACAGGAAAGAATCTCTGAATCTCAGTTTTCCAACACATGCGCTTATTTTTGGCAGCAGGAGCATGGCTCCCCTGGGTGGTCCAGGAGCTCTCGCCCCTCTGGATGTCCCTAGAGAGCTGCTGTGGCCATGGCACTTTCTTCTCCAGCCCTTGCTGGCTGCTAACTCCTGCTGCCTCCAAGCATGGGAGAGGGCAGGGTCTTCCCGCACCTCCTGGCCTGGCAGAGGTGCTCCTGGCAGAGCTGCCTGCTCACCACGGGGGCTGGGCTAGGGCTACCGCCAGGGCAGAAGCTCAAGTGGGATTTTTCCAAAATGCTGAATT
>NW_008825574.1:614954-619428 GCF_000699105.1 Pygoscelis adeliae | reverse complement strand
CTGAATTTGTTGGTCCTGGTGCCATACTTTTACACTTTTTCAGAAAGCCATATAGATTTTTTGGAAAGCCATATACGTTTTTAATGCAGTCCCCAGCACTGCCTAGAGATCCGGTGCTGATTCCAAACCCTCTGCTGCTTCCTGGCATCAGAGCGGATGTTGCAGCTGTGTCCATTATACAGTGGCCTAACTGATCGGAAATTGTCGTATCTGTGGGAGCCCTTTGCACGGCTGGGTATCTTATACTCTGGTTTGCTTCAGCCCACCTTCTGTGTGGGGCTTGGATTTTCAGCAGGGCTCTTAAGAAATTTATTTTCCTTTGCGATGCTAAATAATTCTCTTCTCATAGTCTTGCAGCAAGAGCAGGGCAGGAGATTTACTTTCTCTGTGTGCTACTGTTTACATATGGATAAAAATAACAGTTGGTTGAAGTATTGTTTGTTTTTATGTATAGATGTGCTGTGTGCTCCACCCATGAGCGTGCCTCTCTGCCTAGATTGCTTTGTATTTATTTTGTGTGGCCCATTGATCAGACCACAGGTATGGAGGCGCTGAGGATACTATGGCGATACAGTCAGCGTTAGGTGCCTGTATGCATGGTGTGGTCAGGGAGGAATAAATGAGCATTTTCAAAATTGTTGTTTAATTCCAATGACTTTGCAGATGGCGAAGTATTTACAGTTGCTGAAATGATCTGTGCTGCTCTGTGCTGCCTCTTCTCTTTGAAGAGTAGGTGCCTTGCAGCCCTTCCCAGGCTGCTGGTAACAGCAGTAATTAAACACGCCTGGTAATGACAACAGACCTGGTGCACCTTCTGCTGCCGAGGACACTGATGTCCCGAGGTCGGGAGCGCCCATTGCTGTTTCATATGAGCCCTCAATTTAAATGCAGGCTCAAGGTTAAAACCACAGTCCTTAGATAAGGTGGGAGTGGATGTTCCCCAGTACATCCCTGGCTTCCTCCTGGGAAGTGGAAGTAGGATGGCCATTGTCCTGTTGAACTGAGTTGGTATTTTATTGTTTCACTTTTGTCCTTAATTTTGTACCGCTGTAGCAGGGCTTCTTTGCAAGAAGACCCAAAGGTATCATCTGTTACTTCAGATATAAAGAGGGAGTGCAAATGAGGTGAAAATAGTTTAAAACAAAAAGTGTGGGTTTGGTGATGCTGTGGTCCCCAGGCTTGCCAAAGCTTCAGTGGCCATACACTCCAAGCGATGGTTGTGGATGAGCATCGCCCATGGGTTGGGCTTCAGAGTGCTGGAAATGGCTCTGGACATGTAACACATTGAGTAAAAACCCCAAATGTTATTGAAGCTCTAGAGAAAGAAGTGAGTTGCGCTGATGGCTAAGTTTATCTTTTCCTGAAAGTGTGAGTCAAAGCTTAATTTACTGGGGGTTTGTGGGGGGGTGGGGAATGGGGACATGACACCCAAAAAACCCCCACCCCAAAACCTGAAATACCCCATGCCCACTTTTCTGAGGTCTGGAAGAGTGAAATGGATCATTATCCATCAACTCCCCAAAGACTAATTTGTGGGGAAGGTGGTGCCAGAGCAGAGGCTTTTGCAGGGGAAGTGTGGGAGAGCCCATCTGTCAATATTGTTCTTGCTGCTTTTCCAATGCTTTTACAAATTGATAGTCTGGGAGTTGTCTCTGCTGCAGGTAAAGCTGGTTTCAGGCCCTTGTGTACTGATATTTTATTGAAGTGAAGACATGAACGCTCCAGGGGAAAATGGCATTGTGAGATAAAGGGCTCTGATACATGCATATAGCTTAAATGTCATCTTACAAAAGAAGAGATAAAGCAGATGTTAATTGTAAAATGGTACTTCATGTACATTTTTTTCTTATTAAAGTTATTTCATTTAATTCAGCATATCTGAACACATACAACTGCTGTGTTTATCCATCCTAAAAATGTTTCTTTGAAACAGTTTTCTGATTATGCAAATACATAGTTTTAATAGAAGAGAGAGTAGATTTAGTAGTCTCTGATTAGAGAGAATATTTTCTTCCAAGATTAAGAGTCTGAAGAAACAGTTGATTTTATCATTTGTTTTGAAGGAGAGAATTGCAGGTACACATTTTCTTCAAGCATGAGATAAGCGGTCTGACTGGAATAACAGTTTTAATCTGTTTTAATGATGTTTTTCCAATATGAAAGGGGCCAAGAGATGCATAAGTCTAAAGGTCTACTGGTAATTGTGGAAGTGATGGGAGTTGTTTACAGAACATAGTGACTGGATGGTTGCCTCTCACTAAGAGCATATACGCGACCTTTGTTCTTGGTTTAAAGTATAATTAAGGAATACGTGCCTCTGTGTATTTAAAAACAATAAAACCATCTCATTTGCAGACTGTGAGGTATTTAAGGATGGCAGATATGGATGAAGCATTTCGGCAAGTGCTGGTGTTAACTGTTTTGTTATTTACCGATGTTGTGATGCCTTTCTCCAATGCAGCTATAATGAGGTCAATTCAAATCTTTTAATAAGCATTACTCACATGAGTGAGGTAATAGCTTGTTATCTATATAGGTAAAACCCTCATATTTTTCAGGTGATCCCAAAGAAAAAACTAAGAAATCCTGGCCTGGCCTGCCTTGTGCCTACAGCGCATGCGAAGACTTTTGCAGGCTTGTTACGGAGATATTAAATAGGCTTTGCTTTTTGTCTTCCTCTGCTAGTAAGGCTATGTGCTTTCAACATGTATCCAGCTGTAGAAACCTCAGAGAGGAGAAACTGTAGGCAATTCACTTCTGAAATCCTTGAAGACTAACTCTTAATTCTTTGTATTGTTCCTTAATGCCTGGTATTTCTGAGGCTGTCAGGGTTAATGCTGGTCACTTTGTGACAGACCTTTCTTGATCTGTTGGTTCGAAATGTTACAGTGTAAGGTTTTTGCTGCTCCAGCATTTGATGCCGTGTGTCTGCAGCCCCCTTCTTACGGGTGGGAAATGGAGAAAAATGTGTGACACGTGGCAGTGGCAGGTTTAAAAGGAGCAGCTGGAAGCCGCTTGGAGGTTTTGAAAGTGAAAATCTCATGTGCTAGATGCCTTTCACAAAGCTGTGCTGTTAGTCTGGGATCCGGAGGAGAGACGTGCTTTCGTTACGCCCAAGGCAGACGTGAAAACCGCTGGCAGGGTGCCGGGGTCAACAGGTCCCTTGTGCTCCCCGTCCTGCCAGCCTCATCCCTCTGCGTGCCCAGCTTGCTGCTGACTGCTGCCTGGAGGGGTGCTTTGCCCTCACTTGGACATCAGCGCTGTCTCCCTTCATCCCTCTTTACTCCCTAGTAGTAGTGTTAAGAGCTGGGTGGATGGGTTTGATGGAGAAGGGTATTCACCACTGCTCGAGCACTGGGGTGGTCCACATGTGCCGGTGCTCAGGCAGGGTGGGCACGCAGGAGAATTGCTGGTGAAAACATCCCCATCCTCAGCCCTGGGCTCTCCAGCACTGTGCCGGCTCTGCAACAGCTGAATCGTGGCGACCCACGGTCTAGTTGGGACAGGATTTCTTTGTCACAATTGAATTAACGTAAATATTTCTAATAATGTGTGTATGTGCATAAATACGTATTTATTTAGCAGCTGCAGTGTTTGAAACACAAACTGCGAAGGGAGTAATGTAACACCTTTTAAACAGAGGAGGCAAGCAAGGGAAATTTCTGAATTTAACCTCTTTTAGCTGGATTGTGAAGCCTGATAAACAGCTGCCTTGGATTATGGGAGGAAAAGGACATCACTAAGTAGGGGGAAAAGACCTGAAAACAAATACCCTTCCTCAGTCATCTTGTACCAGAATATCAACTGGAAAGAAACCTAAGCTCTTTGTAAGAGGTTAAGCAGTAAAATTATGAGGAGTGGGCATTTTTTTCACCATCCGTACGGCCACGGTTAGCTGATGACATGAGAAAAGGCCTCTGGTATGTAAATGTTTGGTTTTTTTCCTCATGAGGAAGGAACTCAAGACCTGCTGTCAGCACTGTGCATTAACTGTGGTGCAAACTTCCCTTTCTAAGGGTTGGTAATGAATATAAAATCGACAACTTCAAGAGAATTGATTAAAGAGCAAATATTTTTTTGTTAATTATATTTTTTTGACCCACTTGGAGAGATGAAAATCTAGCCAGGGATCTTTCTCATCTCTCTTGTTAGTGCCTAAGATTAATGCCCAGACCCTTTTAAAGGCCATTTGTACGAGAAACAGAAGTTAAAAGAAAACAAAGTCTCATTTTCAGTTGCTTTCCCAGTTATTCATTTTGGATTCAGCGCATGAACGACTTGTAGTTTGCCATGGGGCTGGGTCGCAGGATCAAGGCTACAATGGAGGCATTGTGGTCACCTTTCTCTCCCCGCCACCCTGCGCAGTCGAGTTGAAATCCTGCTTTTTGGCATCCCAGCTGTTGCTTTGGTGACCAATTATGACTCCAGAAGTATACATTGTAGTCTTGGTGAATAGCTGAAAGAGGACAAGGGA
>NW_008825574.1:609522-614448 GCF_000699105.1 Pygoscelis adeliae | reverse complement strand
GGAAAAAGACAAGTGTGTTCAAACACAGCTCTGTTTTGCAAGTCTTCAAGGTGATTCAGAATAGAGTTGTTGGCGTATTGGATTTAATGTGGTATATCAGTGTAGTGTTAGGAATTCAAATGTCACTGTTACAAATCCAGAAAACCTAATTAAAGGTGATTTAACACTCAGAATGCTGTGCCCTTTACATATACATTATAATTATCTCTAATTTTTGGTAGTATGGAGTTCTCAGTTTCACTAAGCAGCGCTGTTTCTCTGCAATTTATTTAATTCTAGAAATAGTTATGTGTTAATCACTCAAACCTGTGTTTTCTAGAAACCTAAGATGCAATCTGTAATTCTGGGTTTAGTAGGCGCATCTTGTGCTTCTTGGTCTTATTGATGGTCCTGAAAGTCTTCATGTGAACCCAACAAGGTTGTATAAAGTATTTTTAGAATGAAAAGGGAGCCTTACGCCAGTGACATGGCAGGGGTGAAAGAATGAGAAAAATGGTAAATTCTGTAAACACTTGGATATAGCAGCTCCTTCACAGGTAAAGGAAGAAAATTTGCCAAATCAGTGTGCAAACAGAAGAAAAATGTGTAGTTTCAGGTAAAAGAGTCACATGTGATGGTTGGGCAGAATTTTCTCTTTCTTTGAATGCTTTCAGCAGTGGTGTTTGCAGGATTCTTCCTTTGCTTCCCGTGGCACTTAATCTCCTCGGCTCTGCTTTGTGTGGTCGGTGAGGTCCTTGGGTCGGTGATGTCTTTGTGTTCAGACACGCCTGTCCACGCCACTCATGCTCACAAGTGACAACTGTAATGATGTAATGACTGTCTCTCCTGTAACGTGCTGATACCACAAGTTGTTAATGTTCCTCGTGGGCTAATGAGTGTGTCCGTTCTCCACGCTGGGTAGATTGCTTTGTTTGTCCTCCCCAAAGATTAGTGTTTATACTCCCTTGACAAAAGAAAAAGCACTCCAAACATGCGTTCAAAGTGAAAACTCTCGTAGATCTGGCAGGCTGTACAATATCACTAATAGCAGCAAATACTTAAGTAGCCTATTTTCATAATCCCACAGGTAGTTGTTAAGAGCATTTTCTCCTACTGGGAGAATATCTAACCCTCTGTTGAACTTCTTGTCAGCTATCACTATATTTATGGCCTTAATGGAGTTTCCAGCAATCATACGAAGATGTAGTAGGCCTTGTGTATATCCATATTTCAATATTTTTATGTTACACCTAGTAGCACCTCATGTTGGTGTAGATGAGATATTTGGGTTACATGCGTACTGGTAACACAGACTTTTCCTGTGCCCTCATAAATGTTCCTTCCTTGGTGGTTGATCTGTACTAAATTTAGACTAGCTTTGTAGTTGTATTTTGCTCCTTTAAATGAGACTGTTCTCTTGGGCTAGATGGCATCTGCTACTGAAGTAGTACTTAGGGCAGAATTAGTAAATCAGCCATTTCAATGCATTTTCCCAAAATCTGGTGCGTGGAAGAGAATAGATTGACAAACCAGTAACTTCTCACTGGGGTTTATGGAAATTACTAAGTCAATTATATAGTGCAGGAAAGCTGTACAGTGCAGCTTGTTTTCTTTTCCTTGTATAGTTTTTAAATACATTGTGACAGTTTTGAACTGGGAATAGCGTTTTAAGAGGAGACACTTTGGTGCCGCTGTGAGCACAAATCACATGGTGCTAAAGAACCAGATTGTATAAAGAGGATTTCAGAAGCTGATAATAAAGACGGTACTTGGTGGTGATATAGGAATAACAAGTATGTTGCAAGTCAGATTATGATCTCATTATTTCAAAACAAAAGTTACCTGGGATACGTATTCTTATTTTGATCAATAAGCCAATCTAGCGAAATGTCGAAGTTTTTGGTCAGGAAGGACTAAGCCTTCAGAATTAAACATCTGTTGCTGAAATCTGAGCCTCCGATCCTTCTATTTAATTACTTGGTAAAGGAAGAGAGAAAGAAAATACTCTCCATGTTACTTATTTTACCAAATATGCTTTTTCCACAGTTGCATCATTATTTTTTGCATGTCGACCAGTAATTTGTAGGCTCTAAGAGGTGGGATGGGGGCCCTAATTATGGTGACTTTGTAATATTCTATTAAAGCTATATAAAAATAAGTGTTTTGGTAGGGTACAGCCTTATTGCCTTGAACACTTGTTGTCCAGGAAGCATCATCTAAGGACTGGATGCAAAGCATGTGCCACCTCATATTGTTCTCGTCAGAGTTTGCTGATGAACACTTTGCTTTGAACCTTCTCCCAGAATAAATGGGAAAATGTTTAAAGGAGTTCCAAGAATATAATCCACTCTCCATGGGCTGTTCTCCATTGTTTTCCCCAATTGTTAGGGAATTACAGGTCCTATCTTGCCTCTGCACTGTCATCAGCTGTGAGTCCCAGGTCAAACGACAGGGCAGAGACACAGTCTTTGGTCTGGCTGAGAAAGGAGACAAATCCTCAAAGGCATCTTTTCAAAGAGGGGCTATCCTCATTAATAGATCTTTATTAGATGTAGCTGTGCTGCTTGAAGGAACTTAGTCCAGGTGAGTTGTAAATCCTGAAATCTTCTGTCTCCTTATTCAGTAAATCTCTCATAGAAGTTGAGGAGCATGTGGCAGTGACTCTGATCCAAAAGAGGAGTAGGAAGTCCCGAGTGCTGTGTTGAAACAACACTTAGCAGAAGATTCTCCTTCTGAAGAGCTGGCAAAGGCTTTAACCTCCTGGAAATTTTGATGATGAGAGGGGATCACTGTTCTGGCTGTGAAAGAGTGCTGGTACTTTCCTTGGAAGTTTTCTTCTGCAGAGGACATAGGTTTTAAGAATTTTTTCTGATGTTATTGAAATATAACCATAGACCCTGGGTGGGAGATTACTTTGCAAAAGAAAATCAATCAAAATACTGCCTTGAAATCTTTTTTTAGGGGTTAGTAAGTACTTTACAGTATGAAATAATTGGGCTGCCGTGTGTAGTTAGAAAGTTTCTTCCAGAGGTGGTCTGGGCTTCCTCTGCCCATCTCTTCCTGCTTGCTCCAAACCTGCTTTGTCACTACCAGCGGAGCAATAAATCAGGAGTCTGCTTCAGGTTAAAGATAACTGTATTCTTTTTTCCCCCTCTTGTTTACTTTTAACTCAGATTGGTTACCTGATCCAATCCACTGCACAAAACTGTATCGATGCAGCCGGGGAGGTGACTGGACTTGGGCACCGTGACTGCTTAAGCCATCACTGTTGCTGAAAGATGTGCTTAGCAAATTACAGCCTCGGTTCCAAGAGACGAATATATTATGTTGCGCTAGAGACTACTGTGAAAACTTGGACTGTGTACCCTGGGTAGCAGTTATCCCTGTTGATGTGCAAGAGTCTTCTACTTCTTTTAAAAGAACCTGCTATGGTTTTGAAAGGATTGAAGTAAAAATTAAAAGTTTTCTACTGTCTTAAAGCACATGATTACACTCTCAAACGTGTAAATACTAGTACTGACCTATTTTAATTAAGTTTTGGGACTATAAAGTCAAGTCTTAAAAAAAAAAAAAAAACCTTGGGTTTTTTTGTGCTTTGTAGGTATTGGGCGGTTGGCTTTCAGTTGTGTTCTCAGTGACTTGCCAGTGATGTTACCACTTAAAGCTTTATGGATGGACTCTAGATTTTTCTTCAAAATATTTAGTTTAAATGGGGAAAACCTCAAAATAGATGGATATGCTGGCTCTGCAGTGAAGACTTGTGATTGATAAAATTTTCAACTTGAAGAGGTCTTACAGTTAGTTTTTCCAAAAAATGCATTCACCAGTGGCTGGTTTAGATCTTATTGTCAGTGTTATCCAAGGAGACAACTGGTCATTCCAGGAGCAGTGCTTTAGTGTTCTGAGAGTGAAGAGTCTGTTGTTGTCCATTAAATCTCTTGGAGGACGTTAACTTAATTTCTTCTAGAGGACTGGAAGGTAATGGGAGGTAGTTAGATTTTTAAAGCCTTTAGTTTGAGGAATACTTTTCATTTCATTATCGAAATTGGAGTGATGAATAATGCTGAAATCATGTTTGTCCATATTAAATAGAAGTTGGCTAATTGTGCCCTACTCTTGAAGAGGAAGTATGGGGCATGCTTTTTTAACTTCAAGAGCAGACCTATGCTGAATCTCAAATGACTAGACTCATACATATGAAAAGCACCTGGATATAGAAATAACAGTCATTTTATTCTGAAGATTTCCTAGCAAAAGTAAGCTTGGTCTCATAGCTACGTTTTTATTAAAAATTTCAAGAAAGAAAAAACACCTTATCTTCACCAACTCCCTACTCCCTCAGCACAGTCATGCTGTGCTTGATGCTCCCGATGGTGAGATTTATCATTAAAAGGTGATTTTTAAGTTGTTTATATGAGAGAGATCCTGCTGTACTCTGGAATACTGCTTTGCTTTTTACTTACCATCTCCCATCCAAAGATCTGAACTTGCATTGCGAAGTACCAGTCCTGACTCTTGTTTACAGAGAGCAGAGCTCAGGAATGCAGAAGAGGAGCAGCATGTTCAGTATTAAAGCACGTCTTTTAAAAAAAAAAATAAAAAATTAAAAATCCCGTCTTGTTTGGGGTTGGAGGGTTGAGACGGTGCCTGGCACAAAGGCATGAAGTCTGCCTCGCTTAGGAGGAGCCTGTGGAGCCAAGGGTATCGCCACCATTACCCATCCGTTACCTTCTTCATAGTATCACTCCATCCCCCTGAAAAGGAGGTTGGGCAATAGTGTTTGCAAGTCATTAGTGAAATTGTCATTGGTTTTCCTATTTGTTAAATGCAGGGGAAGACTGTTAGATATTTTAGGCCTACACTATTACAAGCCAATGTAATATCAACACAGTTGCATCTGCTAAGAGCTAGTAGGGGCATCAGCTGCAAATTCTGTACAGTGCAGGA
>NW_008825574.1:596858-609503 GCF_000699105.1 Pygoscelis adeliae | reverse complement strand
GGGGACTGCAGCCATCGCTCCCTGCCCTCAGACATGGGGCTCTGCCATGCTTTCAGTGCTAGCACAGAATGTGGAGGTGGGCTGTGCAGCCCCTTGCATTCAAGAGGGACAGCGGGATGCAGTTTCTTTGGTTCAGTTAGACACTGAACTCTAATGTCCAGGCAGTGCTGGTGGTGTTGAAACAGCAGATTTTGTAGTAAGATAAAGGTACACTTTTTTGTTGTGCAAAAGAGGCTTTAGCAATTCCATGTGAGACGTGTGGGAGGATGGGGGAGAATCAACATTTGTCAAACAGAAAGGGATAAAATCTGGTGGAATAACAGAAACTTTCTGTCAAGCTTCGAGAAAGGCAATAAATAAAAAAATGAAAACCCCCAAACCTAAGAAATTGGCAGGAAAAGAGGCGAGGAGAGGAGAAGGGATGCCATGGCATCCTTTTATATCTAAAGTCAGTTCACCCAGATCAAAAGTGTGCTCCTAGAGGCCACATGAGTGTCTCTGAATAATGTGTCTCTAAATATTCTGATTATTAGATTGCTCATGTGTGCGTGTGTGTGTGCGCACATATAACAGGAATTTTCCAAAAGCACTTGGTCACTGAGGCATGCAGGCTGTGCAGCGGCTTGGCAGTAAGTGCTTTGGTAAGTCAGTGGGCGAGCACTGTACTGGCATTTGAAGTTTTTCTTCTCTCTAAGCCCTGGATAAAAAAAATTAACGTGGTTGTGGGGCCCAGGCAGTGTAAAGGTGTCTACAAAGCATTATGTAAACTATCTTTGCTTATAGCTTAGTTAGTTCATTTTTTGGTGCGTGTCAGAATGTGTTTATTCTTGTAAGGCTACGTGACATCATCCACTTCGCAGGGAGGTGTAAGACAGCAAAATAATGTACAGGGCCGGTTCCAGCTGTCTTGAGGGGTAAGCATTTTGCTGAGCAAAAGTGGAACAAAACCAGCTTTAAGGGTGGCTGTTTTCTTGTGTTTCACTGGAGGAGCTGTTAAAAGTCTAAATTACAGTTTTCCTGATGGCTATTTGAGCAAGGGTGTAGCTGAGAAACGTGTGCGTGTGTGTGTGTCAGCAGAGTATTTGTAAGAGAGTGGCTACAGGGCGCTCAGAGGGCTATTTAATTCTTCTCTTCCATTAGCCGATGAAGCAAAACGAGTGGGAGGTTGGTGAAGCCAGATCCATGTTGATACGGGAAAGCACAGTTCCCAGTGCAAGGATTTAAAAATGCTCTTTAATATAGCAGCGAAAAGCAGAGCAAGAAGGTGTGACTTGGTGCTGGAGCCAGCAGCACTTGAGCTGGAAGCAAAGCATGCCTCTGTCGAGGTCTTGTGAGAGGGCAGAGAGGGAGAAGTAGTGTGTCCCTCCATGTCCTGATGTCTGTCCTGGGCATCAGTCTGGATTCCTCCCGTACTGAATCCAGTTGTGCTTTAGTCAAACAGAGTTTGGGCTCAGGGTCAGGGTAACTGGATGAAATGTAATGTTCCTGGGGTTGCAAGAGAGGCCGGGCTAAGAATCCAACTTGTCTTCTGACCTGGGATACTGTAAATCTGAATTTGAGGGCTTGGCAACAAGTGCAATTGCATTTGCCTGCGTGGATCACGGCATCGCAGCCCCAGGCTTCCCCGTTATAAACCAGGCAACTTGACAACCCGAGGTTTTCATCTGTGTGTATCCGAGATAGACAGAGTGATTGGGATGCGGATGTCTCTGGTGGTGGTGGTGTTAGAAGAATAGTCTGATTTTTCTGAAGAGATAGGCATATAGTGCAGTGAAGATCTGGCTGGTGTGTGGCTTAGCGTGCAGTTTGTTTGCCTCTCCGAGGTATCTTTGTTTCTGCTTAGTATTCTGTGCACTGTGCTGAGACCTGCGTCTTGTTTAATCAGTTTGGTTCTGATTGCTTCCTTGTATCCATGGGTCGCATCTTGAATTCAGTGTTTTGCATTACAAATCTGCTCTCCAGAGATGGGCAGGGTATATAGCTCCATCTGCCACATCCAGTTTTAGCCCTTATTCACGGAGCCCTGTTAACAGGTGACATGCACAGCCCAACGAGATTCCAGCTAATTGTTGGTGTGTAATTAGGAAGACGAGTGCTGACCGGATCCTCTTCTGCAAAATGGAGGAACCGCTGCAGGCTGCAGAGAGATGGGGAGTATTGGCCGGACCTCCTGGTGCAGCTCCCATGCTCGCTCTGTCCCAGAGCCTGCCTTGGCTTTGAAGGGTGAGATGAGTCACGGGAGCTGGATTATTCTCCTTGGCGTGCCAGCTTCTAAATGCCAGAGGAGACATGGGGAAGTAGATCTCTCACAGGAGTATCATTTGTTCTCTTTTGTTTTGTGACATTTGGATGACAGAGTTTTTGAAATGGTCATTTCTGCTATTACTACTGTGAGAAAGAGGTTAGTCTAAAATCAGTATGTGAAAGTGCTAATAAATAAGGTGTTTATGCACCATCAGCAGATAGGTGACCATTTTGATTTCTTATCTCATTGTTCTTCTGCTAGAGCCGAACCTCTGTTGTTATAGGGTTATAAGAGAACCTGCATATTTTTAGGCTTTTCTTAAGGTGGAAAAACCAGAATTCAAATGGTTTGCAGCTTTTCTCCAAAGTGGTGGTATAAATTGTTGTACTAAAACTAAAGGTTTAGTGGAATTTTAAGAAATGGAAGAATAAAATTAGTCCAGAAAATGTTTGCAGGATAACTTTTTGTGTGTTTTTATAGAAGTCTGGTAACTGGAGTAAGCTTCTGATGTTTTCAAGATAGCGGTATTTACTCTTCAGCTGGATAGTTGGTTTTGGTTTTTGTTGAGGTTTTTTTTTTTTGTTTGTTTGGTGTGTGGGGTTTTTTGTTTGTTTTAAAATCTATTCTCACAAAATAGTGTCAGGGAGGTAGAGTGCTATCACTGCTTTTATAGTTGGGGAGTGTAAGGTGCAGGAGTGAAGGCACTTGGCAAGGCCACAGGAGTCCTTGCACTTGGAGGCAGAGTTGGAGCTCCGGACCTGCCCGGCTGCTGGGAACACAGCCCCTCTGCTCTGCTGCCTCTGATGTGAAAACAAAGCACAACAGTGGTGTTGTAGCTGTTCAAAATATATGCATGGTACCATTTTTATAGAAATATATGTATACAAAGGTAAAATATGCACAAATAATGTATGAATATGCGCGCGCATCATGTTTAAAAGTCCTTTGGAAAGAAACTCTTAGCAGGTCTATATTGGAGTCAAATAAAAGAAGTGAGATGTGCTTGCTAAATAAAATCTGGAGAGGCACAGCAGCTGAGACTGTGGCTGCAAATCGCAGTGAGGAGGATGTCTAACAAGATCTCTTGCACTGGGCCAGTCCCTGCTTTTAGAGAACCTTTTATGCGTTTTTTCAGCCCTGTGATGCTGTCTCATAGGATGCACAAAATCTGGTCATGCAGTTTGGGAAAGCCCCAGGGAAGGAGATTGTGGATTGTATTTTGAATGCAGTGAGTAGGATTGTATCATCCACTTTTAAGTATGCATTTTCTTTTGTGTACTTGATGACTTGGACAGTTGAAACTAAAAGCTTCCCTTGAAACAATATATTGAGAGATTAAAGTTTTGAACAAGGGCTCTGGCAGGTAGTTCTGAAACACAAGTGTAGTTTAAAGCTGTTCTGAAACAGCTGTAATGACAGTAACATCATATATTGCTGTCAGAGAAAAACACTATTTCTTTCTCTGTGGGGAGAGGGAAATAGCTGGTTAACAGCTAGAGACTTACCTCTCGAGATTTACCTCTTTAGATGAAGTGCTAAGGAAAAATGCATGGCTTTCTTACCAAGTGTATGTTGTAAGCTGTATTTATGTTAGTTGCTTTGCTGCCAGGGTTAATGAGGTGACTGGAGGCCAAGTAAATTCAATGTATTCATAGGTAATGGTATTAAAAATGAAGCCTGAAAAGGCTGGCTGGCTGGCAGCCAGTCTGGGGTCCCCTTTTTCTCACCGTTCAGCTGGGAGATAAGCTGTGAAGAGGCGCATCTGTGAAAGATGGGAGGCATGGCAGAAATGTTTAAAGTTGTAGCTTAGTATTTACTTTCCAAACAACACCAGGAGTGCTGGTGCCTGTTTGGTAGTTTATTAGGGAATGTGCTGCCTGTAAAGTTGTTGCAGCACAGGCAGCTGTGGTCTGTCAGGGTTGCACTTAACACTTGCTTCCACCAGCTCATGGAAGCTGGTCTCTGACTTGACCCTGTATTTCTGCTGATCTTGAGTTGTGCATAACACTTTTCAGCAAAAATATAAATTTATCGTAAAATTGGATATGCATTCTTGCATAGAAACCTGATGCAAAACATAGGTGGGGTGAATTTTGTTAGTATTCATATTCATAAAAGTTCATTTTAGAGACTGTAAAGGATGAGAAGCACACTGTAGCGGGTTTATGGTGTTTGATGAAAAAGGTGCCTGCCTCTCTATTTCTAGAAAGCATGGTGTTAAAGTGTGCAGCTTTTAAATTATTACTAAGGCTGTATTGCCAGCCCCCTTGTTTCTGAGGTGATGCTTTGTGTTTTTAATGTATGTTTTTATTTTGATTCATTCTAGTTTCACAGCTATGGCCTTAAGTAATTCTGAATAAAGCAAATCTGTTTTGGTTACATCAACAGGGCATTTAATGTCCACACAACTGCTAATCATTCTTCAATTTGTGCAATTAGAATAGAGCTCGGGTCATAAGTGGTAGAAATATGAGAGAGTCTGAAGCTGCTGTGCTGTCATCTGCTCCTGGCTTATGTGCTACAGAGGTGATTTTAGTCTGCTCCTGAGCCAGGGTGTATTTACTTCAGCCCTCTCAGTGCTTCTCCTCCTAGTGCAGTCAGTGATCTTGATTCATTGGTTGGTCTGGAAGAAGATACAGCCATGGCATAAAGGATGGGGTGTTTTTTCTTGCTGGTACGTACTCATCACTGCTAAGTGCTTCCATTGATTACAGCAGTGCGAACACAGCTGAAAACAACACGGTTGGTGGTTTCTAGGAATGCTTGTGCTCCTGTTTACCGAGCCCTCGCCTTGTTGCTTGAGGACTTTATTTTGAAACAAAAGTGGAAATGTCAGGCAAACATGTGCAAATGTTTGTTGCGATTGCTGTTTGGAGGGGCTACCCGCTGGCTCCCCACGGTGATTTTGCAGCTGCACGTACCGAGCATCCCTAGCAGGCAGGCTCTGGTTTGCTGTTGGGGTGTACTGGAACCAGTCTGCAGAAGCAGAGCAGGTACTGGCACAACTGAGGTGTCTGCGGTGGGTGGGTGGGTGAGTGTGGGTGTAGACTGTGCTGTGCTAGTTGTATGCATGTCATGTCATGTTATCCCTAACTTTTAAATGGCAGGTGAAAAGCTTCAGCTAATGCTCCTTTAATAATTAATTGATGTGAACAGGCACATCTTGGAGCCATTTTCATTTTATATGGTATGATAGACTTCTGATTAATTACCCTAGCTTGTAGAGTTGTAATAGATTAGTGCCTTACTTAAGGGAAAGAAAGGCTGTACTTCTCTTGTCATTGACCAAATACTAATGGATCAGTTAGGGGATGTATCCAGCTGTAGTGCATGCATCCTCACGGACACACAGCTCTTCTACCGTGTGGCATGCAAAATGTCAGCCTGTCTTGAATGCATCTCTTTCTCTTGTTATGTGTTTGGACTGGACACACCACCGTAGGCACTGCTGGCATAGAAATGAATTCTTCTTGCAAAGGTGCAAGAAACTAACTTGGAAGAGTTAGGCTCCTTCTTTCTTAACCATCTTGGCTACCTCATGTTGTGCTAAATTGATACTACAAATGACATCCTTTCAACTGTCTTGAAACACAGTTGGACACTGGGAAATACATGAGGAAAGATAGCAAAGGGAGAGGAAATGCAGATGTAGGCAGTGATGTATGGGACCTTTGCCATAGTCAGGCAAAGTGCTCATGTTGACTTTCTGAATATGCTTGTTGCCTGGATTAGGGCAGGGCATGCTCTCAACAAGGTCTTAAATGCTGCAGCAAGACCCCTTGGTGCTGCAGCTGTTTAATCTAAACAAGAAGTGTGTATTTTTATTGAATTTAGTTTGAAAAGGAAAGATACAGTCGCCTCTAGGGTACTCTTGATATAATTTTGTATGTAAAAATGACTTTTCTCTCCACCTTTTTTTTGGTGAATGGGCAGAGTATAGACAGCCCTTCTCAAAATAATGTTGAGCTGGGAGTGTTTGTAGTTTGGTCTTGTGACTCTATCCATCTCCTCTAGATACTCTTTGTCTGCGATAACTTGGCACTTCTTGGCATCCTTTCATCTACAGCACAGGTACAGCCATCCCTGAAATGCACCCGTTCCTCTGAAAACATGGCAGAGTCAGAAGAAAGCTTTAAAGTGTGTTTTAAATGGGTTCTTTGATTGTTTTGTAAATGGTGTCCTCTACAGGTAGGATAAGAGAGCCTGGCCTGTACATGGCTGTTAAAGGCTTGGGGGCACAAGCAGTACAGATGCTTTCAGCAGGGGTTGTATCAAGCACCTGAGAAGATGTTCTGGTAGCACCATGCTGGAGCTGGTCTGGTTCTGGCTGCTGTCGTTTCTCACCGTTCTTCAGCTGCGTGACTTGAGATGAAAGGGTTCGTTATCTGATGCTTTCTCCAGAAGGTAATAAACTTAAAGGACGTTTTTGATTCTCTCTGCCCCCCAGTATCGATTGCTGAGCGTGGAACAGTTCAGAAGACTTTGTGTAGTTCAGGATTCAAAGCCACTTGAATAAACTCGGGTTTTAATAAACAAAAGACAGATGAGATGGTTCGCTGTTTTTCCCTGCGCATTTGCCTAAGGCGTTCAGCTGTCCAGAAAAATGACAAACTACATCAAAAATGAACCAGTTATTGGTGGCAGGGTTGGGTTTTTTAATATTTCATTTCAAGAATGTTGCTACGAAGGGTTTTTTCCTAGCTTCTGGTACACTATTGGCAAAAAAAAAGGCAAAAAATCCTGTTTGAAAAAGTGCTTAAAAAGTCTGTGATGTTAAGCATGAATTTACAAAATCCCTCAAGATAGCAATTTTTCTATATTAATACTAATTGGAAATGTTTTAAAGGTAACATTTAATAATATTTTAGCACTGTCTACTGTAGTAGGATTTTGACCTTTTCATTGCCCCCGTGAGCCTGGGATGTTAATCGGGGAAATTGCACATGAGACACGAGGAATGTCTGAGATAATTTACCAAATTCTGCAGGTCCTTTCTTGTGGACAAAAATGTCTAAAACTTGGACTTCTTTAACTTGTAGAGGAGCTCAAATTACAATAGTTGTACATGGTGTACGCCTTAACTCTCAGCTTGCTTAACAGTTCAGAGATTGCTGGCTGCTCTGAAAGCTTAGGAGGATATGGTATGTGTGTTTACAAACTCGGAGGGGTTAAGAAGGCTTGTAGTTAATCCAAAACACAAAAATGCTGCAGCAGCAGAATTGCTTCAAGCTCTTTTAAAAGTCCTTTCAAGTTAAGATGACATTGCTTTTGGTTTAATATAATGAATTCAGTAAAGCAAGAAGGCACTAGCTGTTCTGCTTGTTCCCACTCTCTGGTGAGGAAAGCGGGGCTTAAAGGATTCTCGTTCAGCTAGGTAAAGTTTGACTTGCATGTAGTGTGATAAATTCAAGTAGAATGCTTTCAAAGATAGAGCCAAGCGTCTGCAGCTTTTGTGCCTCCAGTAACTTGCAAGAAACTCTCTTGAACAGTTGATGGAAAAGGGTTTGGGGATGGTGGGCTTTCCCAGGGCAGTTGGTCTGTTTCAAAAGAAATAATCAACTTTGCCTGGTTCATAGAACTGGCCGTCAGTAGTTATTTGGTCTTGGTCTTAACAACAGTTGCTGTCTATATGTCTGCTGTGCCAATAGTTTTGGTTGGCCTTTCTGGTGCATCCTCACTTCAGGCAGTGGTTTGATCAGCTTTTCCTTTCCTATCCGCACAGTGAAGAAAGAAAATCCTGCTGGCTCCTCTTGCAGTGCTGATGCTGCTCGGCAGCGAAGGCTCTCGAGGAGGTCACAGGACGGGCGCTTGCAGGTTGGGTAACGGTGTTTGCTAGGCTCTTGAAAGGTTACGCTCCTCCCAGCCGCGTTACAGAATCGGGATTGATCTTGCAGCTGATCATCCACCGTAATGCCAAAACAGAACTCGGAGCACAGCGCTGCCGCGTGTAGCCCTCCTGGGGAAGGCTGCCAGGATAAGCATGCAGCAAGCATTGGTCAAACTTCTGGCGGTCAGTGTTGAACTAATAAGTAAAAGAAATTGTATTGTATCCAGAAGCTTTGCTGTGTAATCAAGGGACATGGTTTTCTATGTTTGCTGGCAGAGAAATGCGCAGAGGGATGTTTGTATCTTGTGAAGTTCCGACTGTCCATTTCAGCCCTCATGGAGCTCTCCTGTTGCCTTTGCTCAGGAAGGGTTTCCATTTTCCAGAGATGATCAATTTGCTTCAGCTAGAAATATGAGTTTTAACTGTTTTTTGATGAACACTGTCAAGGAGGATACATACTTTTTATTTTACTTTGCTTTTGTAAAAATTCCATCAGACAGTGCTGACTTCACAGAATCATAGAATAGTTTGGGTTGGAAGGGGCCTTTAAAGGTCATCTAGTCCAACCCCCCCTGCAATAAGCAGGGACATCTTCAACTAGATCAGGTTGCTCAGAGCCCCGCCCAACCTGACCTGGAATGTTTCCAGGGATGGGGCATCCACCACCTCTCTGGGCAACCTGTGCCAGTGCTTCACCACCCTCAGCGTAAAAAATTTCTTCCTTATACCTAGTCTAAATCTACTCTCTCAGTTTAAAACCACTCCCCCTTGTCCTGTTGCAACAGGCCCTGCTAAAAAGTTTGCCGCCATCTTTTTTATAAGCCCCCTTTAAGTACTGATAGGCTGCAGTAAGGTCTCCCCGAAGCCTTCTCTTCTCCAGGCTGAACAGCCCCAACTCTCTCAGCCTTTCTTCAGAGGAGAGGTGGTCCACCACCCTGATCATTTTCGTGGCCCTCTTCTGGACCTGCTCCAACAGGTCCATGTCTTCCTTATGCTGAGGGCTCCAGAGCTGGATGCAGTACTCCAGGTGGGGTCTCACCAGAGCAGAGTAGAGGGGCAGAATCCCCTCCCTCGACCTGCTGGCCACACTGCTTTTGATGCAGCCCAGGATACAATTGGCCTTCTGGGCTGCGAGCGCACATTGCTGGCTCATGTCCAGTTTTTCATCCACCAGTGCCCCCAAGTCCTTCTCAGCAGGGCTGCTCTCAATCCCTTCATCCCCCAGCCTGCATTGAGCCTGGGGGTTGCCCTGACCCAGGTGCAGGGCCTTGCACTTGGCCTTGTTAAACCTCATGAGGTTCACATGGGCCCACTTCTCCAGCTTGTTCAGGTCCCTCTGGGATGGCATCCCGTCCCTCAGGGACTTCTTTAGGAGATGCCAGGTTGCAGGCACAGGACACACCAGTTTGCACGAAGGCAGGTTGACTGGACTGCAAAGTTTTCTGAAGCCTGTAAGTCTCGGCAAAAGAGCAAGCCCAGAATACGCAGGGTTGCATGAGATCTACGCCACCATGGTCCGTCTGGTGCGAGGCTTTAGTGCTTCTGTGAGTGGGATGGAAGTGTGACAAAGCGGTGGGGAATCTGCAGTGCCTTAAGCAGCCCTTTACTGCTGGTGCCCTCGGTGTGACACAGAAGGTTAATTTGTCAGGAATTATCTCTGCGAGCTTAGAGGACGGAATAAGCTTTACTATGAACAGCAGTGCTTCATGAGGAATAGCTATTCAAATTCCTTCATGTATTCTTTTTAAAAAGGCTGTAAACAAATTGTTTCTCATAAGCCACCTGCATGCATAAAACGCATTTTCTATTGCCAGCGTCTCCCACAGTTGGATTGCTGATTTAGGCCTGACAGTGCCCTGGGTACTTTGTTCTTCTGCTTAAAAAGCCGATCATTGATACTTTTCCAAATGTTTCCATGTCTTTAATGTTAGTTCAAAATATCTAATGCATTGCTCCTGCAGGCAGAGAGGATACCAGCTGCATCAGGCAAGTTCCCATTCTGTTGCCTCCTCTCCTACAGTCAGGAATGGCCAATGTTCTTCCTGGGAGAGATTTGAGGTTCATTTTCACTAGAAGACAGGGAAAAAGTGGTAAAGGAAAAACAGAAGACAGATACATGAGTCTGTAATGAAGTCCTTTTCAGAAACCTTCTCTTCCCTCCAAGAAGAGAAAATTACCTTGTGCATTGCATATGATTTAGGCTGAATTTTTTTTCCTCACATTTCAACTCTCAAAGAACTTTTTTTTTAAAAGGATAAAATATAAAGGTAAAATTTAAGCCCAACCTGTCAGCAAAAGATAATGCATTCTGAAGCAAAGCCTTTGGGCTTTGAACCTTTGCCAGTTGACCCCTAAAATGCTGCTGGTGGGGTACTTCTCTGCTATAGCTACTTTTGAAACACTCAGTGGATGCTTACCAGGTAGAAGGACTTAACTTGCTAGCCATGGAGTGAGGGAGCAAGACTCTTCCAAGAAATTTCTGGGACGGCATCTAGCTCAGTGGGAAATGTCCTGGAATTTCTGACCTGAAATCTGTGGCTCTGTCTACAGTATCAGCCTTCCTCCGGCTAGCAAGCATTGGGTGAATTTGAAGTGCTCCCCATGCCAAGATGAACTAATTTTTTCAAGCAATAGGTGAGCTGCCTTTACTGCAGGGAGTGTTACAGCTTCTGTGTGAAGAAGAGAGACTCCTTCATTGCTCTGTCCTCAACCCATCCCGTTTTGGGGTCTTTGCTACCTGATGGGTGAGAGCAATTGCTTCTGCTGGAGCTGCTCCTACCTTCCCCACCAGTGACATAATGTTGGCACGTGTCACTTTAAATGAGCTTTTTTATTGGTGATGCGTATGCTATGACAGGAGCAGAGCTGCCCATTACCTGACAAGGATCCAGCAGTACAGCAAGTCCTATACCTGATGGGTGATATTTCCTGCAGTTTCTAAAATGTAATGTTCTGATCCTGAAATTAGGGAATGAGTGCATCCCAAAGATAGACTGACCTCCCTTCTGCGGGGTGCACACTAGCAGCTCCTTTTGCAGGACTGTCCTGACCTTGTTTATTTTGGACTTAGGCACCATAAAATAGCTTGTTAATTGCTGCTCATTTAGAATTATAATTAGGTATTACTAGATGAGTTCTATAATACTACAATTAAAATGTTATAAAAATTTTGTGGTTTTTAATACTTCATAAATTGGTTAAAATTTAATTCAGAGTACACTGATTGCAGGCTCTCTGTGTATGTGCATAATTATTAAAACCCACAAGGATAAAACCAAGGCAGAGATCTCTCAGAAAGGATGTACCAGTAAAAACAGCTGTCCCCTTTGCATTGTGTTGCTGGGGAAGGTTTGAGTGATGCAGAATCCATGCACCAGCTGAAGGTCAAGTAACCAGGGACGCAAGCACCAGCATCAGGTCTGTTCAGTAGGGAAGGAAGGAAAGTCAGGGCTCTGGTTACTGTCCTGGGGTACAGAAAGAGAGGGTGTCTTTGAGAGCAAGGTACAGCTGAAACCCTTTGGGGTTTGCTTATTGCCTCTGTGAAATGGAGGGTGCTTTGCATTGAGAAAAGCTCTTAAGCAAGTGGCAGCAGATGCCTTGGGCCTCAGAAAATCCATTATATTCTTGGTCATGTATTGCCAGATGAGAACTACCTTAGTTAGTGCGATGCAGAGTGCTGTACTAGTGCAAGCAGTCTGGCGATTCAAGTTGATTCAAAACATTTTGAGAGGATAACTTTGTCCTGCCTTCCTGTAGCCAGACTGAAACATAGAACTGGCACAAACACGGTGTTGTGTGCTCTAGCTAATTTGGTAAAACTGCCCCTTTGCTCATGCCTGGCTCAGGTCCACTTTAACTAATGGGCTGGGCACACTTCTAGAAGCGATGGACATAGAACTGTGGTCTCCAAGCGAACGAGCTTTCAGAGGGAACATCATCAAAACCACTTTGATGCATTAGTCTTCAGGTAAGAAAAAGCTTGGACATCTGGTGGTATTGCATATCCAAAAATAAATGCCTAAAACTTGGAGCATGTTCCTCATACATCACTAAGGGCCTCAGAGACGTTGTTTATTGGCAGCTGAGGAGTTGCTCTGCACTGCTGTTAATTTGGTATGTTTGGATTTAATGAACAAGGTCCTGCATCTTGTGTTGTTAGCCCCATGCCAGCATCAGCCGTGTGGAGGAACAGGAGCTGTTTCCTTTCCTTGGAGCTGTACTTAACTAGGTCCTGCTTAAGCTTTCCTTTGTTTTTCATCAAGCTAGGTAATGTCTTTCCTCTTTAAGATCTGTTCTGCTTTTCTGCTGAAAGCTTTTTGCCTTCAGGATTTTACGTTCTGGCAACTAACAAAATCAAAATAGCTTTCCTCCTCAGTACTGTAAAACATACATTGAATCTGATTTCGATTCAGTGCTCCAAGTATTCATTTCAGCACACTAATGTACAAATGGATTGAAAAAACAGCAGTAATTTTCTTTCCTTAGGTTTTACTGAATGGTATCCCAAGGAGCTGCACATTATGTGTATCCCCTTTATGTTTTACTCAAGGTCATGTAAAGGTGGTGGCCTGGA
>NW_008825574.1:583441-596825 GCF_000699105.1 Pygoscelis adeliae | reverse complement strand
AGTAGTAAAGCTGCAAAGTTGCCATAGGTGGCATATGGGATGTCTTATTTTTCAAAGGTCTTTCCATCTGCTATTGGCAGAAGTCTCCATTACAAAAGGTCAGTTTTGTGTGAGGTACGTACTTCTTTTTAGGTTGATCTTTTATTAGGATTCAGGTTTATCTTTACTCAGACCATTAGCATGGGACCATTCCCCGGTAAAGAGAATGCATAGAAGTTGTAAGATCTAACTGAGATACAGAGGAAACGCTCTTAAAGTTTGGGGAGGGAGGAATTTTTAAGATCGAATTAGAAAAAACAAAAGCAAGCTACCTTCTTGTGGAAGCAGAATTGTTGTGGTGGTGGGTTTTGTTTGTTTTCTTTTGCATACCTTAGTTAAGGTTATAAATTGCAAAACTTGAAGCTTCTAGAGTCATAGGATGTCATGGAGGAGAATTATGCTTAAGGGTGAAGAGTATCCCGTATCTGTATGTCTGTGCCATGCTGAATGTAAGAACTGCTCTCTCCTGCTGCCTCTCGAGGGTAGAAATGCCAAAAACATTGGAAGTAGCTATATAGCTGCCATGCACTCAATACCTTTGGCTAGCAAAGCATGCCTTTTCTAGTAACCAAAAAATTGCTGGATATTGAAATCAAAACCCCACATACATTTAGCATGGATTTTATGGTGGATGGGAGTTCATGGGAGGTACCGGATCACACAAAGTGCAAGGAGCAGTGAGAAGTGTGCAGGGGTGGTGATATCCCCAACTTACCTGAGAGGTAATGTTGTTTACTTTTGCTGTACGTTTTGGATTTTTTTCTGAGGTTGGGAGAGGCAATTGTTACAGGTTCATTAAAATATGCAGAATATTTTTAGCCTCCCACCTTTTCTCATCATTCTAATCTGAAGCAGATGAGGTTGCGCATCTTTGATAAGGTGGCAGGCAGCATGGATCCGCAGCCATGTGGAGCCTTCCTATCTGCTGCCTCTAAGTTTTCAGCGTTTGTGCGTGGTCCACATATGTGAGTTTACTTGTAGAATGTGTGCATGAAAACATGAGCGTGGAAGCAGGTTTTGGCCTGTTTGACTCTGTGGAGTCCTGGGATTTGCGTTGTGGTGTGAAAGATGGAAGATGGCTGGTCTGTCCAGAAAGTGTTGGATTTGGCCTTGATGCAGCTGTTATCTCCGTCCCTCTAGCCAGGAAGTAACTAGGAAACCTACTGCTTTGATCTGCCAAACAAAGATGACTTGTAAAATATATTAATTGATTTTCTTCCATCAAACTGTTTTGAACGTACAGTCTTGATCTGAGTGAGACAAAATCTGATGTGTAGATGTTTTGTGTGTCTTACTATACAGAATGTGATGCAAGAAAACTGAATTTAATTTTTAGCTTGAAGTGCTACTAAAGGAGAGAAATTGTATTTTTGGACTGAGTCAGAGTTAAGACTGACTTTGCCAGCATTAATTTGGATTCTTGAATTCAGGATTTCTTAATTTACAGACCTTTGGTTTCTTCATCTTCAGTAAGCATTCTATTACACCTAGGGCTTGATTTTTATTTACATCCCTTTAATATGGCTTGGGTATTATGTAGTATATGCTACCTCAGAAGCTGTTATCTTTTGCCAAAGCAAAGTAAGGGGGCCTTAGTAGAAGTGGGGGGGGGGGGGTGGAGGGGGGGGGGGGGGGATCATAAATTTAGTATCTTTTATAATAAGCTCGATTGCATCTTGGTTTCTTTATAGGTTACAGAAACAGTTTTCATTTTTCATACAGAAGGCAATTGCATGAAACTTGTGCTTTCATAGTTCCTGCTTATTAGTTGCGAAGGGAATTTCTGGGTGCTCTCTTCCATGGTTACAGCCAAATGCCTCCGGAGCCAGAGAACTGCAGGATGTTGGGGCCATTCTGCACAGAGAGAATTCAGTTTAATAAATGTAATAAGCCTGTTTACCCTACTGGGCTATGTTAACTATGTGCATATAAACTGAGCATACATAATGTTTGGGCAAAGTTAGAGAAGCAGTTTGTAGGAAAGGCTAGCTCCAGAGCACACCAAAGCAGCAGCTATTCTTATTTTAGCCCTCAGTAACACACACAATAATGGGGTTCAAGCAGTATCTGTGGTTGAGACAGTATTAACAACTGTGATATAATTAACTTCAAAACCCTTTAGGAGAGATTAATTCCAAAATCTAGCGTTGAAAATGTTCGTAGTTTCACAAGATGAGAGTTACAGAATGTTTAATTGGATATATAGACCCTCCAGTAGGGCATAAGTTGTCTGCTAAATAATGGCATTAGGAAGAACCCAGCCCCGTGGCAGCCTGCTGCTGTCTTCTCCTACACGGTCTTTGAGCTGGCTGACATGGGCTGGCTGGGGCTGTGATCCGGTCTGATGTAGTGGTGCCGCTCCCATACTGGTGGTGACCATGTCTAGAAAGGATGGCAGCCAAGATGCATTTGTGAACTTGCTGCTTCACAGGCACTTGGTGGACCTGTGGAGAAAGATTGTCATCTCTGTTAGCATATCAAAGCCGTAAGTCCTTCTTACTTGTCACTGCACGTGACAGCGTGTGTGAGACAGTGGGTGGAGGTTTTGTCACCAGCGTGTGCACACTTTCCAAAGCCCGACTTAAAATAGCTCTGGACACAAGTAGTTGCTCGGCATTATTTAATCACCTGTGTATTTCTCAAACTGCTGCTGAGTCAGCAAGGTTAAAGTTGTTTGTAGGAACAACGTCTTCATGAGTGGCTGCGACTATGGTGCACGTAGTGCATGAATACGGTCATTGAGCTTGCAGGGGCCAAGGAGATCAGAATGTTGAGAATGATGCTAAACTTCAGAAATGACAACTTAAAAGAAAGTGAACAAGTTACTTGAAGCATCCCTAAAATTAAAATGGGAGAAAGTAAGAGCAGAAAACAAAAGGTGGGGTGGGGAAGTGAACCAGTTCCGTGATGTGGTTTGAAACCAATAGCGGAACATAAGAAAGCAAGCTGGGAACAGCAGTTAAATTAGCAAGGCTGGAAATAATTTGCACTAGCTAGATAGCAGGTTTGAGAAGCTGTTTGAGATGAAAATTTGGAAACCCAACTCCCAGGTATTAGTAGTAGATTGTATAAAGTATAATGAGTATAAAAGGAAAACTGAAAGATCCAAGGTGGGTTTTGAAGAACTAACAACTATACATAGAAGATAAATAATTTAGGCAAATCAGTGCCATTGTCTTGTGTGAAAATTGGGCGTATTGGATGATGGGAGGTTAAAGACGGCAACTAAGGAAGAGAAGGGGACTGCTAAAAAGGGAAATTATTTCTTTGCATCACTTTAACTGCTAAAAATGTTGTGGAAGACTTAGTAGTAGTATTGTGTTCAGTCTTTCTAAATATAAAAGATAAGCAAATTTCAGAAATTGAGTTCTTGGCAAAAGGAGCTTTGGAATAAGCTATTAATCTGAAAAGCATTAAGTGAGCAGACACCAATAGTATGCTATGTTATATAAAACATAACTGAACTTCCAGCAGAAGTAAGGGATTTTTCATTAAAAAGAGGTGCTTTTTTAGAAGGAATCATAGAATCATTTAGGTTGGAAAAGCGCTTTAAGATCATCAGGTCCAACTGTTAACCTAGCACTGCCAAGTCCACCACTAAACCATGTCCCTAAGCACCACATCTACATGTCTTTTAAATACCTCCAGGGATGGTGACTCAACCACTTCCCTGGGCAGCCTCTTCCAATGCTTGGCAACACTTTCGGGGAAGAAATTTTTCCTAATATCCAATCTAAACCTCCCCTGGTGCAACTTGAGGCCATTTCCTCTCGTCCTATCGCTTGTTACTTGGGAGAAGAGACTGACACCCACCTCGCTACAACCTCCTTTCAGGTAGTTGTAGAGCGCAATGAGGTCTCCCCCGAGCCTCCTTTTCTCCAGGCTAAACAACCCCAGTTCCCTCAGCTGCTCCTCATAAGACTTGTGCTCTAGACCCTTCACCAGCTTCATTACTCTTCTTTGGACACGCTCCAGCACCTCAACATCCTTCTTGCAGTGAGGGGCCCAAAACTGAACACAGTATTCGAGGTGCAGCCTCACCAGTGCCGAGTAGAGGGGGACAATCGCTTCCCTAGTCCTGCTGGCCACACTATTTCTGATACAAGCCAGGATGCTATTGGCCTTCTTGGCCACCTGGGCACACTGCTGGCTCATACTCAGCCGGCTGTCGGAAGTTCTTTATATACCTTGTACTTTGGTTGAAGCAGAAATTATTGAGAAAACAACAAAACACTTGAAAGATCATGTTCCCATAGGGTCCAACTTCGTGGATTCTGCAAAGGAAAACTGTTCTAGTGGTTGCCTGAAATGCCCAGGAAGCTGCCAGAGAACGGGCTTACGTTCAGGAGGTCTCTGAAAAATCTCTACACTGAGGCTGCTAACGAAGCTGAGTAGACACATAGGGCAAAGGGGTTCTTACAAGTAAGAAACTGATTTAGTTTGAATTAGGATTGATTTCGGATTTAGTTTGATCTCGAGCCAGTAGACACCATGCAAAAATCCTTGAAGGGAAGGAAGGACAGATTATCCCTCATCTGATCGATCATTTGCATTCTTGCTGTTTTAGTTAAAACTAGTTTTAGTGCTCACCGGATCTTATATCTGCTCCGCTGTGCCTGTTCAGTCAGTCTGAGAGATGCAGAACCAGCAGGTTTGGCATTGCTGGAACCAGATGCAGAAATAACAGTACCACAGCTGTACAGTAAATAGCAGTCAGCTGCGGTGTGTTGTAAGCAGCAAGCCCAGATGGACCATGTTTCTCAGGTCTCCCTCTCCTTAGTTTAAAACCTTCTATTGAACATCCTGGATGTGTGAAACTTGATGCCAAGGAGTTGGGGTTTAGAGGAGAGGACTTGGTACCTTGTGATTTTAATCTTTACACTGTTTTCCATTGTGCTGACCACAAGCCTGTAATGGCATGGTCATTTCTATTAAGAATATATTGTCACGTATGTAGTAATTTGTAGAAAAAGCACAGGAATTCTTGCTTTGTGGAAGTGGGTGACACATGAGCATGTTCCTCCACCTTAGAGGAGTTTGCTGGTAGCTGAGGAATAGCTGAATTTCTTTTTAATTTTTGTAGGGTTTTCTACTGCCCTGGATCTTTAAACCATGCATCTGGTTGCACTGCTGGGCCTGTTCTGTAAATGTAAAAGACCTCTGTTGTAAGCACAATATGCAGTAGTTTACTTCTTTTCAGGAGACTTTACAGCAGGCATTAAGAGCCTATACACTTGGGTAGGGTGATCTACAGTGATCTGTATTTAGTGCTCACTGTGAATGATGGCTGTGAATGAGGTTCAAGGCTGATCTATATTTTAAGTGGATGTTTTGACTTATCATCGTAGTTACTTAACAGGGCCCTTCATAATCCTTGTTCCAGTGGAAAAAAATCATCCTTTTTATCTAGGATTGTCTACAGGCAATGACACCTTTAGAAATTAGTATCGTGAGAAGCAAGTGTAGCCAGGAAGGCTGACAGGAGTATCCAAGCTGTGCTTGCATCCTGCTTAAAAGCTTCTTTTTCCCTCTGCTCCTCTCCTTGGGTCAAGTTGTGATTGTGTGTTCAGGATCACAAAGATCTGTAGCTGGGCCAGCTTGTTGCTAAAATCTTCACACTTCATTTTTTTTAATGCTTTGCCAAAATAAGGAGAATCTTTTTGAAGTACTTCTGAATCGTTCTTGCTGTTGTATATATTTCCCCATACCAATCTGCCTCTGTTCAGTTTTTTTTTCCTAGGTTATGGGATATTTTGGGGTGTTTATTTCCCCCCCACCCCATTTTTAATTTCCATCCAAACAGATGATAAAACGTTTTCCTGCTGGGGTCTGTTCTCTCTTCTGTGTTTGTTGTTTTTTTTTTTCTTTTTTGGAGAGTTTACTGAGAATATTCAACATAAACTTTTCTTTTGCTCTGTCTCATTCCATTACTCACAGTTATATGCCTGTGGCTAATTATACTCCTCCACTCTTTTCTTGGTGTTTGTATCCTTCATGTACTTACAGATGGTTATCAAATCCCCATCTTATTTAGCCAGTCTGTCTAGTGCTCACGACTTGACAGAGATTTTTATCCTTCCCGGTTCTTGAATTGCTTTGCTCATCCCTTCTCTCCAGATGGTTTGAGAGTCTTCAAACTGATGCTCTAGGCCTGCTCACACCTGGGTCCTGGAGGTGACGCCTTTGCTCGTGTAGCAGTTGCTTTAGCTTTTGGCCTTTTTACTGTATTGCAAGTTCATATGAAGTTCCTCCCTAAATCTATGCTAGCATTGCCATCTTCATATATCTCCCCACTGAATCTCTCTAATATGTTCCCTACATGTGGGAGTTTGGAGTGAAATGAGACTCATTTTGTCTTTTTTGGCCATATTGCTGTACTCCCCAAGTCTCTTTATATTATATTTCTCACAGAAAAGCACAAAGAAATCTGTGCTAAAGGAATACTAATGTAGTGAAGTGAAACATTCAGAAGTCATTAACTTGTGTGTAACTGTACTTCTACAACTTTTAATGTGTGCAATATGATGATCTTGAGTTATAGGGTGCCTCATGGTTTTCCTCTTCCTCTTTCAGAGCACAGATGAGGTGTTACATACAGAATGAAGCAGTTGAGCTGCAGCCAATTATTGTTCTCATTTTTAATAGAAGAAATAGCTGCCTCATTGCTCTGTGTGGCATGTGTCCCCTCCTTGCTTGGTCAGTTCTTGATTACCATCGTTTGTGTGACACCCCAAAGTATTGTGGTGATTGGGTCCCTCTGGAACACTGGTTCCCCTTCAGGGTATTTGTGTAAAATACGAAGTTGTGGGTAGGTGTCCAGAAGGAAAACTGGGTTTCATTATGTGTTGCATATGCGGTAAAGTTGGGAGAAGCTGATGCAGTTTTGGCCCCTTCTTCACTATCATCTGGGTGGTGTCCAGTTGGTATCTTCTGACCTGCATCCTTGGGCTCACCTTGAGAATGTTTAAGAAGTTTCCACCTTGAAAAGCAAACACAATCGTTTCAGGTTCCTTTACGAGAAGATACTATTGTGTCTCCAGGTCAGATAAGAACATTGTTTATGCAGTGGGCTTACCTTCCTGCCCTGTAAGTTTCTAGAGAGTCTCTTAACTGTGTTTCACAGCAAATGCAGTGTCAATAGTCACACACCCAAGTGAACCTGGCAGTTCTGTGGACGTACAGGGCTTCCTGGAGGGAAGGTTTTTGTGCTGTTAAGATATTTGTTAAGATACTTTGGGTTGCAAATAAACTTAAAAACCGGTTTTAGTGCAGTATTTTTGTCCCTGGTTTGGAACGGGCAGGCTTACTTTGGGGATGCTTTTCTTCACCATGCTGTTCATGGCTAGTGATTCATGTGACACTTGCTTCAGTTCAGTTTAGCTTCCGGAAGAGTTCATAGAGAACATGAGCTATTCAGTAATGGTTTGAAATTCCTCTTGACTCTTTAAAGTTGACTGCTTTTTCTAATCTCTTTGCTGTCTCCTGTGGGACGTACTCATTGCCAGAATTTCCTAGTACCATATGAGCTGTTGGTATTCTTGGCTCTGATTTAAATGAGTCCAGCTTTTTCTTCTTGTCTGAAAGAATCAAACAGTGTAGGTTTCAAAAATGTTCTCAAGACTGCCTCTTTTCCATCCACCTGCCCCACGGCAAAATCAGCTATATTTAAATGAAGTTTGCTATTTTTTTGTTGTGCTTTCCCGCTTTCTAGTTAGCTGCCAAACTAGCACTTGGTAGTTCTAACATTGAGTTTGAAGCAGAGGAAGGAGTTTAGCTTGCTAAACTCAAAAGATGTTTTTACAAAGCCATCTGGAGTGCTTAGCCTCAACCTCCTTTTGGGTTACGTGGTCTAGAGTTTATAATATTGCCAGGATGAGATGCAGAAGTAGCAATGAGAATGTACGTGTATCTTTGAAAAACCTTATTCTACAGTGTCTGGGCTCCCAAATGCAATATTAGTTGTGAGATGCTAGCCAAAGCAGTGAGATTAGAGGCAGCCTTCAAATGCAGGGACTTGAGGTCATCTGATGCACAGGAGAAAATTCCAGATGCAAGAGAGAGCAGCCTGAAGAGGCAGGAGGTTGTTGGGGCAAAAGAAACACTAAAGGTCTTAAGAGCATTAGTTGGTTGATTGCTGTTGGACTTGATTTTACCAAAGTGATACTGACTCTGTATCTGTTTAGCTTGTTATCAAAATCTACCAACATTATTTGGTTTATAGCTACATTCTGTCTTAGGTGGCCTTTCTGCTCCAACAAGGAAACCTTTAGCAAGATGGCTGTTCAAACCCATCGGTGTAACAGTGGCCTTCTAAGGGTTAGCTGAGCTTCAGCAACACCCTGTCACCTTGCTTTGAACATTGGGTTGTCTTGCTGGGGGAGAGCACCTCGCTTCTGAAAATGGGAGAGGCTTTTTCATATTTCCAATTTCAAAAGAGAATGACAGCTACTGAGACTTATAAAATTTTAAAACATTCCAATTTAAAGGGCTTTAAATATTGAATACAGACAACTTTTCCATAGGCAGAGTAACCATGGAAAGAGGAAGTGGCTACGTTTGATCCTGTTAAGGGCCAAAGGTGCTCTATTAACTTTGGAGGGATAGACAGCAGTCTTGCATAAGAAAATCTGGCTTTTCTACCAGATGGTAAATTATTATAGAGCACTAAACAGTTGCAAAAAGATCGAGTCTATAAAGCATCTGGTAGGGTAACTGACAATTCATCAGTTTTGCATGATGCACGTTTGTATGTATCTCATGGGCTTGAGAGGAAAGTTATAAATCTGTCAAGCTTGAAACTGGAGAGAAGCTTGATCACTTTTGCTGAAAGAAGAGAGAAATTGAGAGACAGACCTATTCTTTAGCTGAGGTTTTTTGTGTTCCTGAGAGTTACTCTTGAATGAGGGCTGTGAAGGTGCCATTCCCATGACTTCTGAGCAATCTGCACTCAAGATACACCATTAGATCAGGTACTTTTGTTGTTAATGGAAGTGAATGAAAGAGGAAAAGCTCTCTGAAAGCTATTCATCCCCAGTCTGGTCTGATACATACCTAAGATGTTTTCAGCACCACCTGTAAAACTTATTCTCTGTCCTAATCTGAGAGAGTTTGACACACATCATTACTTTTGACACAGTAATTTCAACCCTTGGTGGTTCCTCCCTCCCCCCGAAGAGTAGCCATTTAAAGATTCTGGCTGCTGTTGAGCCAGATGTAATGCTGCTTAAAGTGTGATTCAGTGGGTTTGCTTCTCCGGGCTGCACAAATTAGCACCGTACACGCAGAATTTAGAGACATAATCTTCACTCTTAATCCAGGCACTTTTTCACATTCCCGTGTGGGCCATATCTGGAGAGCTGGCTAACACTGGGCAAACTGCTTGGGGACTGAACGGAGTTTCCTGTTGGAATAGAGCTTGTGCAGCTATAAAGATACAACTACCTCTATGTGTCTCTGTGGTGTAAGACATGTTAATGGTGCTTTTAGCGATTCTTTAGTGAGAAATGAATGAGGATGTGGAGGTTGGAGAGCAACAAGGAGAGCTGAGTGTGCGGCTGGTACGAAGAGCCTCTTTTGCAGTATTCAGAATCTTGCTGCTGAGCTTACTTGGATTTATGCTTTCTCATTGAGATAATAAAAGCAGGATGAGATGATCAGTATTCTCTCTGCATCTAGGTTGGAACTAGGTTATTTTGTAAAGTATTTTCAGGTGTCTTGGCTGTAGAAGACGTTGCATAAATAAAGATTTCTCTGTGTTGTGTAATATTATAACATGTGAAAAGATTTACTGTGCAAATACAGTAACAGAATGGAGAAGAATCATGATCTGCTGTTTGTTAGTACAATGTGATGTAAATATTTACTTAGGTAGATTCTCTTGAGATTTCTTGAGATTTCCCTCAGCACTGTCATTGCTGGCATTCTTTGAGCACTATGTTTTTGTCAGAAGTAAACATGTTTGTAGCACATGATACTTACATCAAAAGCTCAGTGGTTCTCAAGAAAAAAAAAAAAGACACACTTCCTCTTCCAAAAATTCAGCAAAATGCAAAAATACTTTTGTTAGAGCAGTCTTGAACATGTTTTTGAAATGTCTGCCAACACGAGTAAGAGTGGCGGGTCGTGCCACGTAGCACTTGCAGATACTTTGCTTCAAGGGTACTCACGGGGTGCACTTGGGCTGGCATCTGCCAACATGAGATTTTTTTCACCATTAATGCTGTGTTGCCAACTTTTGGTAACTCTTGCAGCTTAGTGAAGGAGAATCTCATCAACTTTTGAATGACTTTTCAGCTTGCGTGGAGATGCCCAGAACTGAAAGAGAGAGCCCTTGTCCCTGCTGAGCGTTGTCACTTTGAGGGAATGGGGCTTGCTAGCTCCTTTAAAATCTGTATTAACAGGCAGACCTTGGAATTTCAGGTGAAAGTAAAATGTGTATGTTCTTATGAAAAGATAAAGAAGGCAGGTATACAGAAATTGCATTCTTTTTAAATACCTGCCTTTTTTGGCTGCGTTTCAAAGAATTTTCTGTATTTCTATGTCCAAGCAGATGCCCAAGTTAAGCCAATTTCCAAGATAATTTGCTTTGTTTTGGATAAGGAATATCCAATCCTCAATCCTTTTAGACAGTCCTCTCCATTTTTGGGAGGTTGAAGCTTAGGTGTTTGCTTTGGGTAAAGCTTCTCTTTATAGACACTTTTCTTAATAACCTTCTACTGTGACTCTGGTAGCCCTGTGAACTGACAGCTGATTCAATTCAGCTTCTGTTTCTCCTACTTGGACCTGTCGAGACTTGTCTGGTGTACACCAGCCCAGCTGGATGGGCCAAGCTATGCTTAACATGTAGTTTACTACAAACCACCCTACATATGCAATCAAGCATGTCTCTCTTGGGCAGATGGATGGAAGAGTTAAATGAGCTTAAGACTATTTCTTGTATTGTAACATGCAACTTCAGAACTATTTGTTGTTAATAAGAACAACTAAAGGATGTATTAATAGGCTGTAATAGAGACTGGACATGAAGATAAATGTGGACATGGGTGTGCATTTATGCCTCATGACCCTTGAAAACAGCTTACTGGATTTGGGGACGTCAGTGTGGAGCTCTACTGCTCAAGCAGGAAAGATAGTTAAATTTTACTTTAAAAGTATCTATGTCTTTACAATGTAGTTTGGTGTATTGGCAGTTAATGTGTGTGTCATATTTGATAATTTTCCTTTTCTTCCTCTCTTGGTTTGCAGGAGTAAGTCTCTGCCTGTAACACTGGATGTACTGACCACTTGCCTCAGGCTGAAGAGGACTTGCTCTACTTTGGAATATGGTGCCTAACTTTGGTGTTCCAGTACTCACTGTGCCAGCAGCCATCCTCTGCTGCTTGATGCTGCCTTTAGCAGGAGCGGACAGTAAGTAACATTCAGTTTTGGAAAGCTTGAATACCTTGCAAAATTTCTTTCAACAACTATTAAACCTTCTTGGTTTGAACTGGAAACATAGAGGACTAAGGGATAACCCCCCCCCAAATCTCTTACTTTCCAATGCGTGCAATGCAGGTAAACAGTATGTATGTGAAGGAGCACAAGCAGAACTAAAAAGGCTGACAAAATTTATTCAATCGCAGGAAGAGTTTCTGTAGTAGCTGCAAGATCAAAACCTGACAATTTAATTTCTAACATGTACAGATGAGTAAAGAAAATTGGGGGCAGAGGAAGAGAGAAGAATTGGGGTCACAGTAATCCCTGTTACTTTATTTTCCTTGTTCTTTTACCAGCTCTCATAATTTGTGTGGTACTGAGACATCTTTCCTGAGTCAGCGGGTGGTTGAGAGCTGCTGGGGAAAGGGTGCGAGTTTTTATCTTCTGGTGTAGCTCTCCTACACGTGTATTTCAGCAGAATTGCAGTCGAATGTTTCCTTGTGGTCGTGCTTTAAGCTGTTGTGTCCATGCCTGTTGCCCTGGTAGTCTTACAGTGCCGCTGTGACTGGCTTTGATTAGCCCCATCCAGGCTAAGGAGAAAGCTGTTGTGGACAGACAAGAGAGGAGAAACTTGGCTGATGGTGGACTACTGAAAATACCTTAAAGTAGGAATTTCCCATCGAATGAGTTATGCAGAGTGCAGGAAACCGTGTGGGTTCTTTGCATAGTCTTGGTTTTCATAACTCGTGTGTATTTGCTAGGTTATTCCCAAGTATTTGTGCAGCTCCCCTCCCCTTTTTTTTACCAGTAACCAGTTTTTCAGTGTCCAAACGTTTGCACATTTGATGCGGACTCTGGCAGTTGTGAATACTCCATGCCTTTGAAAGCGCCCAGGGCTCCTGGGATGCTTGAGTCGGAGCAGAGAGGTGACCGTGATGCACCAACCATCTGCTTCTCACTCCAGATTTAGTCACCAGGCTTATAATTAAGATGTAATTTTGTGAAAGTTGAAAGAGATCTTGATACATGTTGGTAGGAGCCTGGCTGAATGGAGAAAACAGACTGGGGGTCCTAAATGTCCTTGACTGAATGGGAAGGAGTAAATGTAGAGAAGCTGGAGAGAATAGTGAATGGGGGATGTGAAGAAAGATACAAATTCACTGTTTTTATCACTAGGGATGACTTGCACAGGCAGCGGGATGACTTGCACAGGCAGCGGGGTTAGCATGTAGTCTGTATGAGTCTGACCTGCCCAATTTAACTGGGGGCAGCAGCTGTCTCCTTCCTCAGCTTTCTTCCCTGGCTGCTGGTGCTGCTGGAAGATGCTTATTCAGATCACTCTATGTCTACATGTTGTAGCCCATTTTGGAGTCTGGCACAGAGAGGTGTATGTTTAACGTTCTGAGGTGTATAAAAATTCCCCGAGGTTCATCATCTTTATCCTGGCCCCTGCAAAGGAGAGAAGCATCACTCCATCAGGTATGCAGAAGCTGGTGGAGCTTGAGATGTCCTAGGACAGTTCTTGGCCTGAGGAAAACTTGCAGTAGACATGGTTTGCTAATTTTGTGGAATACTTCCACATGCTTAAACTTAAGAAAATTGGCTCTGTTTTACAGGCCCAGATCCAAATATTGGTGTCTCAGATGTGGAACGCTTCTGTGTTGAGAAGCAAGCGCATCTGTATGTACGCCTTTTTCTCTGGCACAGACTGACTCTGAATTGCTTTTTCTAATCTGGAAGGCAGATCTGGAGGATATACAACCTTTTAACTGCCACAGCCACCACGGATTAGCTGAGGGTTTCCTAGGATGGAAAGTGTTACTCTGTGTATTTTAGCAACTTACAGCTTTTTTTATCTCTACCCCACTGAATCTTGCCACTGACTCTCAGTGGCAGGGAGCTGTGTGAAAGGGCCTGTTCTGCACCTCCG
>NW_008825574.1:572278-583169 GCF_000699105.1 Pygoscelis adeliae | reverse complement strand
TTCCCCCCCCGGGGGGGGGGGGGGGGAATCATTCCCAAGCCCTGCATATTTCATGTCCTACCATTAGTAATGCAGATGGGCAAGATACAGTAGTGAATATGGCTTTGGGGAGTCTTGGTTCAGGACAGCAGTGAAGGGCAAGGGGAAGGTATAATAATTATATGCACACTGGAGCTTACTGTAAAAGCTGGAGAGGGATGCTGTGAAAGGGGCACCTCATGCATCCTCTTCAGTTTTTTGGTCCCCTAAGCATCCTGTTGGCTCCAGTCAAAGACCGTTTATTTACATGGAATCGTGATGTAATATGGCTGTTCCTGAGATTTCAGTGTGATTCTTCCTTTTCCCCATTGCAGGGCTGCTTGGAGGCAGTGGAGGGATGGGTAGGCTCCGTATCTGCAAAGCATGCCTACGTTTCCCCAGTTAAAAGCAATGTGATAATGGGAGCAGGGTTATCCCTGGAATTCACGGAGTCAGTCCCCAAAGTCACGTTTTGTAGGAACAGTGAGGATTGAGGGCAGGGAAGGAGGGCTGGGGATGGCCTGTGCTGCATCCCTGGCAGCAGGCTGCCCTGTGGCTCGTGGCCGGGTGCTTGGGGAGCGCCCACAACCGGGGCTTCCCTCCCTTCCCCGCCTGCGCTTTGGAGCTGCTGTTGTTGCAACACATTTCAGCATCGCTGCCGTAGCTTCTTGACAATTAGGCAGCTGGCGGATAGCTAGACGTTAACGCCTGAGATAAAACAGATTGAATATGTATCGCCTAGCGGAATTAGCACCGGGCGTGTGCCGCGATGCCTCTCCTGGAATTGAGTTCACAGGAGCTGTGAATAATGTCAGCGCTGAGGAATTGAAGGTGCATCCAAAGGTTAAACGTGTGGCAGTGTGTCAGAAAAAGAGGGGCTCTCTGGGTGCCTCCCTGCCAGCAGGATGGGAGCAGTGGCTTCTCGGCCGCTCTGGTGGGGTGCTGGGAGGAGAGAAGATGAGCGGGAAGGGGCACGTGCCCATGAACGGTGGATGCAGAAGTGCTAATTTGGCAGAAAGCACTTTGAAATCCTCCCTGGCTTTTACAGACTGCAGTAAGAAATTATTAAATTTTCTCTGTGATCTGACTGTGTTTCTGTCAGGGTGACCCTAATTCCATTAGAGCAGCTCGGAGCTGATTCAGGATGGCTGTTTTACACTTTCTCCCTCAGCTTCCTTGTGGTTTTTTTATGCACTCTGTGCTTCCCTGTCTGTCAGCTTTTGATTGTGCATGGGAAAAACAGCTTTGCAGATTTCATTTAATGTTCAGTTCAGTTGTCAGCTAAAAGAGGCTCTTTTCCAGCATTTGAAAATATGCCATTTACTCTAATAAAATAAAAAAAAAACAACAAAAAAAATCCCCTCTCAAAACAAAATGCAGAGAAAACAGGAAAAAATCAATACTGTCATTAGAAATCATCAGCAACGTTTTTGTTGGCTTGTTTTTTAAAAAAATTAGGCTTTGTTTTTGATGTCCTGGGCACAGCTTTCATTAGCCAAAGGAAGAGAGACTAGGTGACCCATCCAAAGTATTTCCTAACCGAAATATGTCTTGGTTTGTCTTGCACAGAATTTCAAAGGGCTTAAGGAAGAAAACCACTTCAAATGTGACCTTGTAGAAGGAAAGAACTAAGGCAGTATTAGGACAACTACCTGTGAAGTGATACGTGGTAAACAAACAATTTGCACCTTTTGATTTCTAAAGATAGAGCAAACTTGGCTTTTGTTTGAGGGGGTGGAGGAAGCTTGCAGCAGTGAGCTGGGGCTGGTGAAGGCAAGTCTCTGGCTCTCACCACCTCCTGTGAGCAAGGACCCCAAGTCTGAAGTGTCTCAAGGCTGCCCTGCCCCTTGTAAGAGACAGTTGCTTTATATCAGAAAGGTATGCATGTCATACAGATTTTTTTTTTTTCCCTGTCAACGATGTTTCTTGTATGCTAATAGGGTTGAGGAGACACATTGAAAAAGAAAATAGGGAGGTGAGATGTTGATACCTGTGAAGGTTGGGAAATGGAAGATGGCCTTTCTAGACACGTGGCTCCAGGTGAGCTCTGTTTTGCCAGGGATTTTGCATTGCACCTGAAGTGCTGTCTGGAGGTTTTAGACGGAAAAGTGTTTGTTACAGCACTTGGTTCCCCTTGTGCCCCAGCTCTGCTGTCTACTACTACTGTTTTGTGTTCCTGGGAGCCAGGAGTAGCATGGCAGGTTTTGACCCCCAGATTCAGTTCTGCCCTCTTTGCTTCATAACCTGAATGATACCTCAACAACAGCTCAGCTCCAGATACAGCTGCTCTGGGCCACCCTGTGGGACAGACTTGCTGTTGTGCCGTGGAAAATAGCCGCTTTGCGGAGCTGGGCAGAGGGTCCCATTCCAAAAGCTGGACCTGAGGCTTCTCCACTGCTGCCATGCGTCTGTTTCTGCTTCCTGGTTTCTTTGTGTGCATGCCTGTCCCCAAACACTGCATGTAGTGATTATGTGTAATTGGTACAATTGGATCCAGGTATTGCAGCACAGGTAAATACTAATTTTCTGCAATTCTACCTTGACTAGCTTGACAAATTCCATCAGTGAAAAGAACATGTAAAACACTGTTTAGGAAAACCCCTGTGCCTGAGGCATTGGGGTTGCATCATTAAGGGACAGGTTGAAATATTAATCACAGTCATTGTGCAGCTTTATTTCTGGTATCCTTACTCATCATATATATATTTAGGTATAAATGGATTCCACACTTTTCCTTAAAATATCTAAATGCTGCCTGCTTGTAACTGAGTGTTACAGACATCAAGGTAGGAGGGATGCTGTGAGAACAAACACCATGTTGAGAGTAGACAACGGATCTTTTTCTGCTTTTATAGCCATGCTCCTTTTAGCTCCAGCACTTGCAGAAGTCATGTGAATTTGTTTGCGTAGCTACCTACAAGAGGTCACAGCACTGTCATTTGTCTTTTTTATTTATTCATAAAGCCAACATCACTCATCAATCAACATCAGCTGCTAGGTCAAAGGTCTGCCTAGCCCCAAATCCCTTATCCAGCAACAGTCAGTACAATGTCCTATGGAGGATGTAAGAACAGCATAATATAGTGATCCCCTCCTGGTGTCATCTTCTAGTCTTCAGTGACCGGTGGCTCCTGAGCCCAGGGAAGCGATGTAGTAACTTCAGACAGGATCGCTCTGGGTTTTGCTCTGGCAACTCTGAGCATGTTGTCAGTCATCAGGGGTATCCTGGGGCCAGCGGTTTGCATGAAGACCACAGCGTAGGCTCTGATTTTTGCCTTCACACTATGGCTCCTTGTTTAACCCACTTACTGCTGCTCCGCAGGGCTAAGCAGTCTCACTTGCCATTCACATCATTCAGACTCAGCTGTGTAGCCAGTTACTCTCTTGCCTTCACAAGGGAGTTCCTATGTTTAAGTGTGTGTGTAAGTTATCCAGCACAGCGGCAAATGTTGAGGGGCTGATATATTTAATACATGTTTTGAGAAAGATTTTTTTATTGATGTAGAAAAACAGTGAAACTACCTGCTTAAAATTTTATCTTCAGTGTAGATTCATAGATTTTAAGGCCAGAAATCAGATCAATGTATTCTTCTCTGACCTGCATACTACAGGCTGTATAATTTCAGCTAGTAATTTCTGCATCTACTTTTAACAGCTGTGGATGAGCTAGCATGTAGCTTTTAGGAGGCTATCAAATCACGATTTGAAGACTAAATGGTAGAGAATTTACCTGTCTCCTATGTGATCTGTAAAAATGGCAAGTAATCATTACTTCTACACATCTGTATTTATTTCAAGCTTCGTTTATGCGTTTTTTGGATTCAGACACTGGATGTTGCAACCTGTGTCAGCTAGGCTGGAGACTCCCGCTATTTAATGCAATCTCCCTGAGCAGCAAGTTAGTGTAGGAGTTAGACAAGCTGAAAGTTTGTCCTTTTTGTTGCAGAAAAATAGGTTGGTCTTGATTTTTTTTGATCAAAGAATTTTTATAGTTCTTCACTAATCTTCCAGACCTTTCAATATGTTTTTTAAAGTCGAGGGACCAGGACCAAGAAGAGAAGTGGCCACATCTTGCCACAGTACAACGGCACTTTAGCCCTTTTGCCCATAGCATTGGGCTGGGAAGCACAGTCCTCCACAATGACCTTTGAATCCCTTTTTGGGCCTCTGATTCCCAGGATGCAAACTCCCATTTAATTAGTGTGACTTGGTTTTTGCTCATGAATATCTGCCCTTAAGGACATTAAAATGCGTTTTGCTGGATCCCAGCTCATCCAGTCAGCCGAGTAATTCCGTACAGGTAATCTTCCCTTGCTGTTATTAGCTGACTACCAATCTTGATAAAGCTTACCCTTTACTTTCCAAATCTAGTTGCAAGTTAGTTGCGTTTATTCCCAGATGTTAATCAGTGGTGACTATTTGCAGAGGCTGCTGTGAGTATTTTAAGGAGGTATTTAAAATATCCTATAGTAGCGATGGTAACATTCTTTGCAGATGGAAAGGAGTGCCAGGAAGCTGATAAAATAATATGGTTTGTCGTGCTGGTGCTTGCTACTGGTAATACTGACGTCAGATGGGGGGAAAGTAGGAGGTCTGCTGGAGCTTTCAGTGTTTTAGCTGAGCAGTTGTAAAAAGCAATGAAGTGGTAATAGGGATGCTTTTTTTTGTTTCTTTGATTATCTGTTCGTTATGTTGGTGCTTCAGAATGATACTGTAATATAAGATGATCAAGCTCATTTTTGTGAACAACCAAGAGTATGAAATTTGTTTGCTCAAAATGTTAGTCAATCTTTTTTGATGGTGAACATGTTTGGTATAAAAAGGGGGAAAAAAAAGCATCTGTTCATGGATGCTTTTTCTCTGGTAAGATGTCTATCTTTATGTATCAGTAGCTGAACAGCAGTGGTGTACTTTTAACTGAATGCTGTATTTAGCCCCTTGTGAGAATCAGTGCTTTGTCTATGACAAAGACAAATCTCATTTATTTTGTTGGTGTGAAAACACTGTAGGGTGCTTACTGAAAGTTTTAAGTTGTAGAAACGTCTTTTGCCTTGCACACTTTACTGACATATGATTACTGAATTAAACCAAAGCACATTTTATAGTGGACGATGGCTGTACATTTGTATATCAGTTGTAGCCTGCAATGCTAGACCTTGCCCTGAATGTCAGTTACATTTGGGCTTTCTCTGATGCATAATAACATTAAGCTGTCACAATAAGGGACACTCACATGGTATTAAAAAGAAATAATTACAGAATATATTCAATTTCATGTAGTACAGGCTGGAATGAACTTGCAGTCCTGCTGTGCTTTTCAGATGGCCCTTCATTGCATGTATTACTCATTACCTCAATTCCCTGCCCTGATCTCCACCCACGAGCCTTTTGTCGTGTTTTCTCCCCCTTAATGTATTTTGTAAAATTGGGTTGAGACACGTAGATAGTACCTGGTCAAAACCTGAAGCAAATCAAAATGTTACCATTTTCCAACAGAAGTTCGTGGCACCAAGGGTGACCGTTCTGAGTTGGTGCTCTGGATGAAGTCAGTATGTCAAAAAGAGGTTTGGACTCAGTGTCTCTGCTATGTGTGGTTTTTCTACTTGAGCCGATACTGGGTTCTCTGGAAGTAGCCATGGTATCATAGAAAGGACCATAATCGGTCCGCTGTTGGCACTGGTTAATACTGCAAATTTAAAAGGAAGATTGCACTCTGGGAATTCTTCTTGCTTGCTTTCACTGCTTTTCTTGTATTTTTTTAATTATAAACTGTGTCTACGTGTGATGACTTTGTTGGTTCACCTCAAAGGTGAGTGATAAAAGCCTTTGCAAGTTAATTGCCATGCAGGGAGGAGAAGACAATGACTCTTGAGCCTCTGTACTTTGATGTCAGAGTGCAGAACACCTACGTATTTTCTTTGGATTCATTATTAGCCAAATTCACTTCAACTGTTAGTGTAACTGTTGTGTTACTTCTGTTAAAGGTTGTTTTGAAAAAGGGGTTTTAAAGAGGCCAGGAAATATTCAGCGGCTTTACTCATGTCGGTCTTTTGCCCCTGAAAAACTCCCATTTGTAATAATCACTTTGAGTCTTGGCATTAGCACAACTGTGCCTGACAGGTAGGAGTGTTCGTTTTCACCCGCTTGTCAAACCCAGTTGGTGGCTTGCGCGGGTGGGAGATGTGAGCATGTTGCCAAGCTCTTGCTTTCATTTTGGGGCCGTACGTAAGGCAGGGATGGCGCTTCCTTGGTTTTCAAACGTGAAACTGAAGTTCCCTCTTTTGAGGTAAATGTGAGAGTTGCCATGCATTGGTTTCAAAAAGGATTTCGATCTTTGTATTTGAAAAAAACCACAGCTTAGAAGTGAGAAGGCTATAGGTATATTGTACTTACACAGTGTTTAATTTACAGGAGGGAAGATTCATTGGAAGAACTGAATGATGAGTGGTGAAAAGCTTGTGAAATGCCAAAAACAGTTAAAATACTGATATGATGAAGGTCACTATGTATTTTAGTCCTGTTCAGCATCAAACAGAAGCTTTCAGTAGTTTCAGGATGCAACCTTAGAGAAGTGAACTTATCTTGTGCATTCACCACACTTGCTTTATAGGGCATTTAATAAATATGGGTGTATGCTAGCAGGGGGAATCAGTAAAATTTGAAGAGGAAGACGAGAAAATACTTTCATATTCCCATGTAAAGGACTGGGATGCCTTGTCCTGGCACAGTGTTCTCATTCTTGGCATGCCAACTACAAAGAGTTTAATATGGCTCTCAGGAGGATGGTGAGGGTAGTCCAAGACCTGGAAAGGCTCCCTTTGCTCCTGTTTGGTGTAACAGGTAATGGTCTTGGCTGTTGACTTGTCATTTATAAATGCTGTGTATAGACTTCCAACATACTTTTTTATGCTCCATTACACACAATTTAGCAGGGGTTACACAAAGTTCTTTAGTTATAACCCATTGTTGTCGCTTTTTATGAGTTTGTTTCATGGCTGAAATGTGCCCTGCTTGGTCTTCAGCCAAAGTTTAAGTCGGGGGGCTGTATTTTGAGTTGGACATTTGTTTTTTGGATCTTTCTGCAAAAATTGCCTTTGGATGCTCTTAAAAACAAAGAGAGTAGAAAAATACTTTTGTACCCTGTAAAACAAACTGTGGTGTTATTCATAGGTCTCAAGTCTAAAATGTCGTGAAAACATTTGACGTTACTATGGATGCACTTCAGCAGTCAAGAGAAAATGGACTTGATTTGTGGGAGTGACCCATAGAAAAATAAGTTGCTGAATAATATAAAGGGGATTTCACACTAAATCATTAAGTGCATGTGAGTAAAGGATGCTGCCTGAGCTTGTGTGTAACTAAATTGCCCGTATATTCATTCTGTGAATGTAGCCAGAGCTGCTCTCATCTCAGCCTTTCAAAGACCCAGAGGAGCACAGCAGAGGTGGTTCTCCAGATCCTGCAGCGCATAGCCTGTAACGTGGGCAGAGAGAAGTAATTCACATTGACACCGTGGAGTTTGTGTTCTAGTGCATTTGTCTATTTCTTGAGGCAATTGTGTAAATAGGGAGTTTTCTTTGTTGAAGTTGCTCTCTGGTTGTACTGTAGGCCACAAAGGTTTGGACTTGTCTTTCTTGACAATGCCTATTGAATTTTGATTCTGCCTTAGTAAATGCATGAAATATTAAACTTATTCAACTGCCTAAGTTCATTTTTTTTCTCAAATGCTAAGATATGCCTCTCTTCCTATGTCTGCATAGTTGTGTGCCTTTATTCTAGGAGCAGAGTATGATTTTGGGGTTTTTTACATGTGAAGACAGAATCCCTGGGAATATGTATTGTTCAGTCAGCATCTATGCACTGCTCAATGTCTTTTCAATTAGACACACAGCTTTCTGTTGCAGGTAAAGCATTTTTTTCTGAGGCAAATTTAGCTAAAATTTCTGGCATTGTCTTTAATCTGTAGTATGTTACATGAGAACAGTTTCCTGTGTAATCTTGAGGAATTTAAGAAACTCCACTTAACATATAAAGAGTAATATGCAGTATACCACATGGTGTTTTCCAGGTTTATGTCAAATTGCAGAAGAGACTATGAATTATTTTGTGTAATAATCACTGCTGGTCTGTGTCAAACTCAAGGTCCATTTACCCCAGAATTGCCTCAACATAAGCCTCCAATGATGGCCAGCAAATGCTACATGTTTTAGGGAGGTGCAAAAAGAAAGATGCCATACTCTGCCTTTTCTCATCCCATGCAAATTAGTTCCTATTTCCTATGTAAAATTAGAAATTGTTGTAAGAAGCTGGTGGACTTTTATTATTACTTCTGTAAAGCATTATTAATTGCAACAACTCTAAACATTGTTATATGCACATGGGCAGAGGAATAATGCCCAACGTAGATTTGTCAAGGTCAGATCAATCTAATTTCCTTTAATGACAGGATAACAGGCTTTGTGAATGGAGAAGCAGTAGATGTCGTTTATCTTTAGTAAAGCTTTCACTGCTCCCTCGTGAGACTCTTTCTTGTGAAACATCTGCTCATAGGGTTGGGTATTTGGCAGTTTGGTAGCATTCAGCATTTGCAGTAATGATGTCTCTGATAGAATAGAGAACATGCTTATTAAATTTGCAGGCAACAACAAGCTGGGAAGAGCTGCAAGCATGTTGGAGGACACCATTAGAATTCAAAATGATCTTTACAAATTGGAGAAACTGTCTGAAAGGACGCATGTCAATAAGGAGAAATGTGGATAGATGTTTGAAAATAGGAGTAATCAGCTACATAAATACAGAATGAGACACAACTGCCTAGACAGCTGGTATACAGAAAAGGTCTTGCAGTGCTAATGGATCAGAAACCATACAGGAGTCAACAATGCCGTGCTTTTTTGAGAGGGATGAGCATCACAGCGGTTTGCAGAAATGAGGAGTACCATCTTGAAGACACATTAGATAGTCTTTCTACTCTGCTCACATTGATAAGGCCTCCAATGAAATGACATCTCATCTTGAGCATCCCACTGCCAGAATGGAAGGATTGAGGAGAATTGAGGAGAAGTCCGTCCTCCTCGTCCAGTGCTAGGAGAGGGAAATAATGTGCTTAGACTGCAGCTGGGAAGTTCAGGTCAGGCACTAAACAACACTTGCTGACATGAAGGGTTGTTGAGCACTGAATTGACTTTCCGGAGGAATTTCTGGAATCTCATATACAAACGGAAAGTGTTCCCTCATGTAGGTTTTGAATTGCCAGTGTTATTTCTTAAATTGAATGTGTCTTTGTCTTCATTTATGAATGAGGAAGGTACAGGCTCTCAGTCTGTCTTCTCTAGGTCACCTGATACTCTGATATTTTTATCCTGTCCTTTTTCATCCTCCTCTAAAGTGACAATCACTCTCTTCCATCTGACTTTGTGTGAAAGTGTTTTGCAGGCCCTTAGTCCTCCTCAGTGCCCTTCTCTGACTTTCTAGGTCTCCTCAAAAGGAGCTGATGGGGACAATACAGGGGAGACTATGCCATTAACAAAATGAGACTTAAAAACATCCTCTATATGTAGTTTCCTCATGAACCCTCGTAGGTTTGCTATCTTTTTGCCCACATCTGTACACTGACTAAAAGTCTTTCAGCTGCCTGTTACGATGTGTGGTTCATCTTCTGATGCCATGTGGTTAATTCAGCTCTGCAAATTGTAACAGGTAGTTCTGGGTTTGGGTTTTTTCCTCTCCATATGTGTTATGTATTTACCTGTAGGTCGTTGTCTGCCCTGAGACTTTACCACACTGTACATATGTACAAAGGTCTGTGTCTGAACTTTCATGGTTGCAGGAGCTTTGCTGGCCAGGCAGCCACTGCACCAAGGCAGGGAGTTTTGGTGCGTGTACGGTGGTTGCTGCCATGATGCACAAAAGCCTGTCTCTGTCATAGCACCAAATGACTCAGCTGTTCTGCAGTGATTATCAAATATTTCTAATGAAATTGATGTGGTTGTGCCGGAGTGTATAACACAGCACATACTGCAGCAGAGCAGGTTGGAGGGTCTGCCTGTCAGACCACTCCAGGAGGGCGATGCTGCTTGCTGTCTAGAGCAGCACTGGCCAGCAGCCTTTGCGGGGTGCATTGAAACGGCTTCTGGCAGCTAAAAATGCTTTGGGGGACAATTGCAAACGATGCTGTAGGTCTTGTAAGACCTCCTGACTAAAATCTATCTTAATGCCTATTTGTGTGTATGAAAGGGAAAATGTATTAAAAATGAGTGTTTGTGTAGAATGCTTTTAATGTCAGCGGTAGTGGAAAGGAAGATGTGTAAGGCTTTTTTCCTTCTTCTTCCAGTAGTTATTCTTCCTATGAATAAACTATGCATCAACCCATGGACTTGGGTCTGGTGAGTAGAGTCCCAAGACTGCATGAGATGGGAGTGTCTCATGCTTCATGTTAAAAGATTATGGTTAATTCCTTGCGTATTTGTTTTGGATAAGAAAAAGCTGTTTGCCCACCTAAGCTTTTCCTTTCCTGGGTTTCATATGAGCGCCACGTACTTCTTGGAAAGCTTTCTCAAAAACAGATCAGAGGAAATTTGTCTTTTTAATGAATTGATTTAAATAAAGATGCGGGTCATTGCATGAGTTTCTGAATTCTGGAAACGCTAGCCATTATGTTGGGGTGTTTTTTGCAGTCAGACTTTGGCTTCAAACTGCAATTATTTTTCACAAGACCAAGAATGAAGTCTGTTGCCTGTTATGAATAATAGAGTATGGTAATATCACAGCTATATATGCAAACTCTGCAGACTGGCAGCACAGCTGCTAAGCATTACGTTTTTAAAAATATGTGCAATCTTTTGTCAACAGAATTAAAACCAGGAACATTATG
>NW_008825574.1:566102-572168 GCF_000699105.1 Pygoscelis adeliae | reverse complement strand
ACTGTTCTACATTTTGACCTTTAAAATTTTTTTTCTGAGGCTTTGCACCTTCTAGTGAATTGGGGAGATTCTCAAATTAAGACGTGGAATCCTAATGGCCACCCTGACATTTCATAGGCCTGGCTGGATACCTGGGCTTGATTTGTTTTTCTAATGTACCTGCTCTGCCAGGCTGGAGAGGCTCGCACACTCTGTAGCTGAGCTTTCTTTAAAGCGATTGCACTGTAAACCTCGTCCTAATTAAAAGGTGATGCTATTCTGGTAATGGAAAGTTGTGTTATTGTTCCTTTCCCTGATATGCATGCGAGTGGAAGTGTTGTAGGAAAGTGTTATCGCTGTTGTTTTTGTAGTTTGTTCTTATCTTCTATCAGTCTTCATATACAAAGAAGTGAGAAATGCAGCATGCCCAGCTGTCTGAGGGCGAATGTGAATCAGCAAGATAAACCTTCAGAGGGTGTAATGGGCCTGACTACAGATGATCCTTCAGCGTTTCGCTACCATCCTGTAGCCTGTATCGTGTGTTGAACCACAGGCAGCAGGAGAAAACAGGTGGAAATACAGCAAAGAACCCACGGCAGCCTATCATTTTGGTGCTGAGAAGGGAATGATGCACGCTCAGGCCATCTTCTTCTAGTCTCTTCCTCCTACCTATGGAGAAGGGAAATCAGAGGGAACAACCCAGGAACGTGAGAAAGTAAGAAATGAGGAAATGTGAAGAATATAGTACATTTAAGTTTTCTGTCCCTCACCAGGAAAATGCTAGAACAGGCTTTGGAGTCCTGCTGCTTAAGAGAAGATGGGGATAAGCGCTCTCCCGAAATGCCCCAGTGGCTCCTCAGGTGTTCTGTGCTCCATTTCTCTCACCTGCAAAAAGAAATGCCAACATTACCAGATCACTGATTGTGTCTGTGCTGGCAGAGGGTCCCAGAACTGATTTATAGCAGTTGTTCAGCTTTCAGCAAGCAGCAAATGCGTTGCTTAATTATTCATGGCAGATGTATTATTGCAGGAAATTAAGACATCAAGGAAACAAGTAAAAACTATTACTGAATAGAGCTATAAACAAGGTAAGGTGGAAAGAGATGCAGGGGACAGCACTGAGATGTTAAAAAAAAAGCTCGTGCTCAGGAACATTTCATGCCTTCTGAAAATAATTGGTTAAATTCCCAAATCTTTAAGTGATCATTCATAGTGTGTAATTAAATATTCTATTAGCTAACAAGTTGGGTTTAATTTGTTACATTTGTCATCTAAATTATCACATTTGTGAATGTGTGAAACCTTCCTATGGCTTCTTTCAGCATATCTACTTATATAAAGACACAGTTCTCTTTACGTCTTTGACTTTCCTCGAAAGAGTTGACATTTAACTTGTGCAGGAAGGCTAGGGCAACCTTTGGCTTTCTGTACCAAAGAAACTGGTTTTGGGTCCCTGGGCTGCTGTTCTCTACTGCCGCAGAGAGCGGGACCCGAGTCCGAGCTGCTGGCACTAGATTTTCCATTATCTGAACCCACTCTGCAAACAGGCATGTGTGTGCCCAGCTCTTACAGATGGTACTGTGGCTTTGTTCAAAGATTTCTTCACCTGTGATGGTGACCTCTGCCATGAACCTGTCCTCTAATCTGTGCCTAATACCCCATACTCATACAGAGGCCAGAGCTGTTGGCTTTGAAGAGCACCAGCACCTTCTTGCTCATCAGGTAGCATTAGGAGGTGTCTGGTGTTTGACCGCTCTCCTTTATGCGTGGAGGGAGTTTCTCATTTATTGTTGCTCCAGGTTCCCATTAGCTTTAAACCTTGCAGATCTCATGACAATTTTTCAAATATGTCGTTGTCAGTAACTGAGCAAAACTTACTGAGAAGGAAGTGTTTTAAAGAAAATCATTTCAACTTCTCTTTTTAGAGTAGAATTATTAGCTTTATTAAAAGATTATAGGGAGCATCTCTAAGTTTGTGTGTAACCTCAGGCTTCCAAGAGTTTCCATTTCATTACTGTTCATAAGCTCATTATTTTGGTACATCTGTAGTAATTTTGGAGCCCTTTACTTTATAACTTCAATTATGTACTTTGAAATGTAATGATATTAGAAGTCCTGTTATGGAGGACTCTGAGCAATTCTAAGGCGAGCAAACGGGTGATTCAGCACAGTACCGCGAAGAGCATGTCTACAGACAGGGTACTCTTAGAAATATCTTTTCTGTGGTGCAGGTATACAAAGTGGCAAAAATTCAGAAGCTGTCATTATTCATAGTCTTTCAAGTTTAGTAACAAAATAGCCTCGTGTAGTTCCATTCCTGTGATGGGAGGTGTTGGAGTCCATTTGCAAACTTAGACTATTTCATGTGTGAATATGGGGGATGAAAGGAAAATATTATTTAATTTATCCTATAAGGTTAATTTTCCTGATTCTTGCAAGCATGGTATATGCAGGGCACGTATATGAATATAACGTACAATAGGAATTGGGCAAAAAAGAAATCTTGCAAGAATCTGATGCTAAATCATAAACATTGAGGAACATTTTCCTAACTGGGTTTTGTGAAAACTTGCTGTTCTATACACCTGCATCTCAGGATTGCCCAAACAGAGCTTTGCTTGCAGACCTAATCAGTTGGTTCTTGAGCCGTTTAGCTTTTTTAATTACTCTTGTCAAAGTGAAAATTATGTGAAAGGACTTGACTGTGCAATTAGCTGCTGAACATTTTCTGCAGCAATAGTGGGAAGACAATACCAAGTCCCAGAATAGCAGTACATACAACCATAGGAACAAATCTGCTTCAGCGAAGAAAGAGATATTCTAAACTAATCTGAATGAAAGATAATTTATTTTTTAAATATGCATATATTCACAGATGTGAGCAGAAAAGGCTGTTTGTGTTAGAAATGCCTGTCCCCAGCTGAATGCCAGGTTAGTTATCACCTGCTGATTTCCCTCTGACTGGAGGGCCCTGCTCTTCATAAGCAGGGCCGTAGTCAGGGCTGAGCATGTTATAAGAGGTGCCAACTCGTTGACCTCCAGGCTGCTGGGGATGGCATGCATGTGGCTAAATTTTAGGAAAAAAGGTTCATCTTTCCTGCGCTGTAGCCATGGGAGAGTGCACAGTGGGTTTCTTCTGTGGGCTGCAAAAGCCTGGTTAGTGTTCATTCAATGATCTATAGATCATCTGCTCAGACAAATTATATCTCTCAACAGCTTCACACTAAACTAATCTAGGCATTTAAAAAATAAATAAATGAGGCAGTGTCTATAAAGAGCTCCTGTCTAGCGAAGTGGAGCAGTTGGAGCCTGATTAATGAATCCCATTTACCAGCCTGCGTGTGTGTTCACCGCTCCCCTCCACCGAGCTCTGTCATCCAGGACAGCCCTTGTCGAACCAGGCTGTGTTCCACCAGCGCCTCGGCCCAGGGCCACAGGCCACAATGGTGGGGATGGGGCTTTCACCTCTGCGGTCGGTGCGTGGCCACAGTGCAGAAGACAAAGCTCATGCGGGATATCCTTACCACTGCTGGTGCATCGCGGGAGCTGCACCGTCCCTCTCCCATCTCTGCCGTGTCCAGGACCAAAGTGCGGTGGCGCGCGTTGGGGGAAATGTGATCTGATCCATTCAGTGTTGGTGCCCCTCAGAGGTGTAATGCGTTGGTTTTTACCAAGTTAAAACACTGTTTTTACAAACGTGATAAAAAAATACAGTTTAGATTTACTGACTGTGTTAAATCGCTGAGCTCATGGAAGGGACCTGTGCCAGCTGCGTGCCGACTGACCAAGCTTAACTCTCTTTTCCTGAGAACAACGCGGTGAGGGTGACTGAACAAATGCTGGTACTCGTCCTCCTGTGTTTGGAAATGCTTAATAAATTTGAAGGCTCAGAATTTTAATGCAGGTCTTTCCCGTATTGATAGAGGTCTTTGAAGTCACTTGAACATTTTACTAAGTGTACATGCCAGGTTTTAGGTTATTTGTAGCAGAGTGCTTGATGATTTCTGATCTTCATTAGGCTGTCTACCGGAAGGTCAGTCTGCACGCATACACACATGCCTAAAATAATTTATTCTGCTGCCTTTTAGCGCCTGCTGCACCTGGATATGTTACTAGAAGAGGAAATTGCTTCTTTTGGTTAATGAATAACAAATAAAATTTCTCCCAAGACACAACATTTTTACAAGAATTCAAGTTCCAGGACCATACATGGGTGGGATTTTTTTTCCCCCCAGGAGATGACGGGGCCAGACCCAGCAGCACCGAGACGTCCATTCCTTGTGGAGAGGTTTGAAAGCAGGTGAAAGGGCTCAGAAACCAGAGGAATACTTTTATTGGGTCTGAAATAGTCAGTACATCGACTTCTGGTTTTGGATTAGCTAGAGGCAGCAAGATATTATGAGTATAGAAAGTTGTTTTTAATGATGTAGAATACATAGCCTGGGTATGTGTGTAAGCTGGATACAGGGAAATCAAGGAAACCAACACATTTCAAGCTTAATTGTGTTTTTTGAGCAATTGGAGAACTCCAAGTATGCGATAGCAGGTCCTTTTTGTGTATAATACCTGTTTCATTCAGTGCATGAGACAGAAGGGCTTTGGAAATGAATGGTCTGTGTGCGGGGAAGGACACTGGTAGTGTGAATTGCCAGTTTTTCTTGCTGAAAAAGCTGGAAGGAGTGTAACGAATGGGACATGGGACTCTGGGAGGGAAAAGTCTCATGGTTAAAGCAGTTTTTGGTGTCCCGGATGTTTGAATTCCAGAAGGCATGGAGATGCCCCTAATTGTGAAAGGGGAGCAAATCTGTAGAGGGAGTAAAATTCAAAGGAAAGTGATAAAATGTAACCTAAATGCAGATGGTGGTGCCACTCCACTTACATCATGAGAGCATTTACTAAAGGGACAAAACCACATAACTTTTCAGATTACAGAAAGTTCCTAATTGTCTCTAGTGTGTGCCATCGTGTGAAAGTTAATGCTGAGGCGCGTGTTACAAATCCCTCAGAAGAATAATGAAGAGCTGCTTTCTGTTCTGAGACTTGATAAAAAATATGGAGAGATTGAGACTGGGCTGTGAGCATCAAGTTTTTGAGCTGCAAAAAGGATGAATAGGAGGGAAAAGCTGCATCTGCCTGGGGAGATTTAAATACCTTTTCTCAACATGTTTGCAGATGGATCACCTTACAGGTATGCAAGAAATGTTTGCATTTTTGAGCTCTAAGAGGTGCTTGAGACATGCTGGTCTCCCGTCTTCACCTCCTTGCTCCCCCTTTGCTTCTTGTGATTTAACATTTTTGAAGTTCTTTGGGGAGTTATATTTTGTCCCTGCAGTAGTTTTTAAATTATAAATGATTTTTGTAAGCAAGTCCTCTTGTTTGGTGGGATACTTAATCTGAAGTTTCTTCATTGCTTATGACAAGGTGTTTCTGCTGCTGTCACTGTTGATGATTCATAGCTCAAGTGAAGTGCTTAGCACTTCAGAAAACATGTAATGCAGGCAGTCCTACTCATGAAATCTTTCCATCCTTAAAAAAAAAAAAGGGGAAAAATGTCCCGTGAGAGCTGTGGTGGACTGTGCTGAAATGGTGTGTGAGGCTTGTCTGCAGGACTGGCTCTGAAATGTGGAGGGGGAGGCAGGGGCCCTTCCTGATGCTGAATCAGAGGAGAAACTGAGATAACACATGTTCTTAATTCCTTTATTTTCTCCTGAGCACGTATATGAGCAGCTAGGGCAGTTTGTGAGTCTGTTAATGTTTGTGTGTGTGCATGGGGACAGGGTGCCCATTGCAATCCCATATGGGATATGCAAAGCCCATTTGGGGTGTTCTGCTTTAACAGCTGGGCTCACGGCACTGTATTGCATGTTCTTGCCTCAGCCATGGGATATCTGGGCGGGTGATTAGAAGGAAGTGGAAAATGAGGAGGCCTTGCACTGGTTAGAGGAAAAAACATAAAATGGAGTATTGAAGTACTGGCACCAGCTGGATGTGGCTGATACTGTGCTCAGTGTCTGTGTTGGAGCAAAAAGGGATCCCTGTTAAAATTATGCAGACACAAACCTTTTAAGGGCAGGAGGAGGGAATGGC
>NW_008825574.1:560361-566087 GCF_000699105.1 Pygoscelis adeliae | reverse complement strand
CCATTACATATATTTTCCCTGTAAGAAGCTTCAATGAGGAAGCCTGACAGATGGCAACAAAGGGAGCGGTGCAAACAAGGGCACTCCTGCAAAATAAACGTTGAGCTTTAACTGTTTCACTGAAGTGTTTAAAACACATGTAAGAATTTGGGCAGAACTACACAGGCATGTTACAGTGGTTAGGTGAAACTTCAGAAAAAAGCAGTGGTGGTTGTTTTTTCCCCAGCCAAGCTGAATTCCAGGGATGCCACTGAGAGCAGCTGCACGCCCTGAATGCTGATGGGCAGCTGGTGCTGGTCACGCTCCCCCACCAACTTCCTCCATGTTTCAAGAAAAGTCTCATTTTCTTGTTTCAGGCATCGCATTATAGGAGTCCATTTGCAGCTGTACGAGTTCAGTGAAAAGGAACAAATAATGAATGAGCCGGAAGAGTTTGGGCAGGTGGTGTTTGAGGGCTCTGTACTGGCAGCCAATTGGGGGTAGAGCAAATTCACTTGTTTCAAATAGTTATTCCAGGTTTTGGTTGGGTTTTAGCTCCTTGACTGCTCTTGGTCTCATGGAAGGGTGGAGGAGACTGGGGAACTGAAGGGTAGGTTGCTGGAACTGGATGAAGTAAATGTAAGTGGAGGAAGCTTTAGATAAATTGAGAAGATCATGATGTGGGCTGTTTATAGACTTGTGTCTTTTAAATCTAAAGCAGTGTTGTAGCTGCTGTATGTTTGAAAGCACTTAAGGTTTGAGTGGACCATAAAAATGTGTGCAGATGTTCTTCCTTCTCGACTCTCAGCATTCAGGATATTCAAACTACTGCGGCGGCTTTCTTCAGAAGTTGTTTTATGGGGATCTCCACAGTATTTTAAAACCAAACTAAGACTTTCTCTCCAATATTTAACTTTAACTAGAGAGACATGTAAAAAAACACTCCAGTGTGTGTTTCTGCAGGTATAAGTTACATCATTTACATTATAAAGGCAAAGCCTTTTTAAGTCAAAAGCAAAAGGAGGTGGACTGGAAAGGTGAGCTTCTGCACCTCTACCTCATTACCTGATCTCTGAATGGTGGGTTTCTTACCCCGGCTTTGTGCTAGTGCTGTGGCAGGCATGAGTTCAAGCTGAATTTATACAGTGTTTGACTGTTTTTTTTTGTTTGGAAGTCACTGATGTACTAATGAATGCGAACTCAATTTAGACCCTCATAGGACCTTCCGTATTGCGTGTTGCATGTTCATCTGAAATGCTGACAGAGAAACTAATCTTTTCTTTTTTAATATTAAAGAACAATAACAGCTTATTTAACACTGGATAAGAAAGAGGCTTCAGCAGCAATGCACTTCAGTGAAATAACAAAGATATTTCTGTGAGCTGCTCTACATCAAAGCCTATGGAGCAGGATTTCTCTGCCACAGTGTGACCTCTGCAGTGCTTCAAAGTGCTGGTGCTTTGCCCATCAGCCAGCTCCATGTTTTTACTTTTGACTAGTGGTGTTCCTGCTTAAACCACAGAAAAGGACTTTTATCTAAACACTTTCTTGGGAAAACTTTTCTTTAAGTATATGGACTTTTGAAATTAAATGCCACAAATGTTTTTCAGTTGCCATGTGAGTGTACTTGGCAGAAATAGAAGAAACTTGAGTATGGGGGAGCTTCTTAGGGAACAAACTCTCCCTTTTGGTGGTTTCTGCAAAACTAAATGCACGTTCTTTCAGTGGTATTCATTTTTGCTCCTTTGTAGTTGTTGCATGCGAACTTGTGTGTTTTTGATGTATCGTTAATGTTTTAGCACTCTTACTCATTAAGGAGCTCTGTCTCATTTGTACATGTGAGCTGTATTTCCGTGCATTGTGTCGTGGAAAGTGAGAGTAATTTATTGTCTCTGTTAATGGGATGTGTGATCTGGATCAAAGTTCTCTTGAAACCTCCATAAACCTGTAATAGCCAGCCCGTTATCAGTTAATGCTGGCCAGTATCAGTCATTTTCTCCACAGGAGATGAAAATGCTCAAGCGTTAGGCCAGGGGCCTAGTCCGGTTTCCTTCCCGTTCCTTCCTTATCTCCCTATTTCAGTCATGCGTTGCTTTACGCTGGAGACAGTTTGCATGCCGTATGGGTTGGGTCTCAACTTAATCTGCAAACCTGTTTGTTTCCTGTGGATTCTTACACGTTGGTGACTTTCCAAAGAGGTTGGTTCAACCCATCAGCCTCAGAAGCTGTTCCATTTTGGTTGGGATTCCCCTTGTAGTGGACTGCATGGTGGGGGTACCCTTCTCTGTGTGTCCTTGAGAACTTCTTCCCTCATTTCCCTTTCCCCAGACAGGGCTCCAGGCATGTGCCCATGGCGTATTACAACGCCTTGTCTCAAACACAGATGAAACCATTGGTAGCCTATCTATTTTTTTCCTTGAAGAAAGTAAATCAAAACCGGGAATGGCGGGTCAAGTGGTCCTGCTTCGTACGGACCCATTTTCTTCCTGGAAAAGCCAAGAAGAGCCTCTAAAAGCAGATATAGCTCTGGTGACACTGCTCCAGCTGGGCATGTGGGGAGGTTTGTATTCTGCTTCCCACTCTGCTTTTGGCTTGCTGGGAGGAGGAGGGACTTGGCAAGGATGCTTAGCATGGCGCAGACTTTATTTGTCCTTCCAGACATGGGAATTAAAATGCCTCAGCGTTTATGGAGGAAGGTAGTTACCATGGCTAGTTACAGTTAGTCTCCTTATACTGATTCGCTTATTTTTTGATATGTTTTCAGCTATTGCTAATGAATTTAAGAAACAGATGAGTAATTTTTGCTTTAATTAAGACTAATCTTGCGATTTTGAAGTAATGTGATATTTTTTGCTATGCTTTTTCTGTTTTAAAAGCTGATCTGGAGAAAAAGCAGCTCAATAGACCATTTAATGAAGGATAAAAATGATCAGGTCATGCATTCTCTCCTTGTATTGTTCGACCATAACATAATATATATCCTGCCATTATTCCCACCCCATCCATTAGCCATCACAGTTCAGAAATAAACAAATTCCCTGCTCCCTTCTCCATTAAATGTAATTTTATAAACTGCATTATAACAAAGCTAACTGAGCTATAAGTAGGGAAAAAAGACCTTAGTTTTCAATGTAAATGGCATAAATTTGATTGTGCAGAGAGAGTGTGTGGGAAGGTATTGTTGCTGTAAGGATATTAGATGAATAAATTAAAAAAATTAAATCAAAGAACTGTTTTAGAATTCAGTAGTTGCAATCAAGAAGTAAAAGTCTTTTGGGGGAAAATGGAAATGCTTCTCCTCCTAGAGGTGCACACTGAAAAACAAGAGTCAAAAATCACAGGTTGCACCCAGGGTGATACCAATTGGTTATATGGGGAAACTTTTTGATGATGAGAGTGGTGCCCAGTTGGAACAGGGGACAAGAGAGGTTTGGGGGTCTTCATTTGTGGAGATATTCAAAGCTCAGCAGGACAAGGTCCTGAGCTACCTGCTTTAAACTTTAAACACTACTTTAAAGTTAGTGTTTCTCTGAGCAGGAGGTTAAAGTAGCTGACCTGCACGTGTCCCTTCCAACTTAAATTATTCAATCCTTTGTGCAGTGGGCTAAGACATGTCACATAAGAAATTTGGGAAACAACTTTGTAGATGCTGTGAGCTTCTGTATGGCATCTACTCAGAGCACTTTGCAGCAGGGTGAGAGGTGATGTATTTCCCTGATACCTTGTTTGCAGCTTCTGGAAACACGTGTGTGAAAATAGCAGGTGAGTTGGAAATGCAGAAATAAAGCTTTCTATCTACAAAAGTAGTACAGATAGAACTACCTTAAATTTTACCTTGGTTTAGATGTCATCTTCCTTTTTGGAAGGCGAATGGGGAGATTATTCTCTTCTTTCCCAGCTTTTTGACCACATTTCCTTTTTATAGGGATGGCGAAAGCTGGTGCATAATGTTATTCAGTATAGCGTGCTGTATTCTGTACATGAGTGTTGATCTCTCCTTTCTGGGCTTTGCATTATTTATAGATCAGCCTCTACATAATTGCATTTGAATACTAGTAACAAGTCATGTTTGCCATAAAAATAGAAAATGCATATTTTAGACAATTTCTTTAGAACCGTTTTATCTTTTCCCTTTGAGTATCCCTGTCGTTCTGAACTCTGCTAGACCCCAACTCCTCCTCGGTCTGCGTTTAAGTGATAGCCGCTTTCCAGAGTTAGCCTCCAACGCTGTTGGCATATCCACGTTTCTGAGCTGGCCTCAAACACTGTTGTTTCTTGTCCCGCATCCCAAAAACATTGTGAAATAATGGGCTGAGTGTTGAGTTCCTGGTGCCCCCTTGGGCATCCTTGTCTTCGGTGATCCTGTGCCTTGTCCTGGCTGCTGGTGCCAGGTTTCGTGGCGATACCATTGGGCTGACCTTGCCTCTGATGGTGGGGGAGTCACCTGGCCCCAGTTTATTTCTGCTCTCATTTGAGTCAGCCTGAAATAAAGGTTTTCCTCCTTCCTGGAGGAGGAGGTGGAGGGAGATGAGCTGATTCTCTCAGCACAGATGAGTGTTTGTAAGAATTTGATCTTGGAGAATCTTAGAGCAAATTTGGAAAAAAAAAAAAATCTGATGTGATAGTCAGAAGTTCAAGTGAGAGCTGTGGGGAAGGTTGAGCTTGCTGCAGAGTGTTTGCTAATTAGGAAGGAAGGGCAGCGCTTTACCACGGTCGCTGGAGAGCTCTAGACCTGCTTCTATATATCCATAACGCCTGTTGATCTGAAGGGACGCTTCAAAGAGCGCGCGCCTGTGCTTCTGCGGCGGCGGTCTGCTGAGTCGGGGTGCCACTTGTGTCCTCCTGACTGATTAGTTTTGTTTCTGTAATTGGCAGGCGGTGATGAATGCAGTCCTTGAGCAAGTTGCTCTTGTTTTTCCTGTGTTTAAAAATGTCAAGTGGACACATTAAATAATGCCTTCGCCTTCCCTACTGCGCTTGCAAAACTAGCAGCCAGTGTATGGTGGGTGGCTTTTTGTCTCCTTTCAGCAGCCCATTCCCTCTTACGAAGGCATGGTAGGTTCTCTTCTAATTCTCTGCTTATATTATATATATAAAAAGATGTAATTCTTTTTTTCTTTTTAAATCCCTCCTCCCTACATCCACCCCACAGCCCTTATGCATGTTGCCTGTGCTGGGAAGGGGCTGGCTGCGGAGACTGTCAGGCAAAGCTCAGGCAGCTGCACCGATTAGATGTGGGAGCTGATAATCATTTCAGGGGCAGAAGACAATCAACATTACACCTAATTATAAATGTGCTTGTTTAATCTCGTAATGTTTCTCATTTGACCTGTGTCACGCCTGATCCTTCGAGCCTGTGTAAATGGAGTTGAGGATTGCCACCTCCTGTTCACCGTGCTTTGCTGCTGGAGTGTCTTGGCCATACATATCTGCGTCAGTCCTCTCTTTTTCAGACTGAGGTTAAATCCATTTAAGGTAAACAGATTAACACATTTTCCCATGTCTAACGTGAGAGCAGTGAGTCTGTCATTTCCCTAAAAGCATTGCATGCGACAGGTCCCAGATGCTGAGCTTTTCTGGGCAGCTGTGTTATTTGCTTGGCTGGATGGGTTTTACAGCTGGTGTCCGGCTGTTCTTTGTTATGTTTATCTGCAGTCTCTGGGGCTAATCAGATTAGCAGATAGCATAATCTTGCTAAGTATCTGATTCCCTTCTGAGCCCCGGGGTGTCAGCTTTACTGGTCTCTG
>NW_008825574.1:555712-560308 GCF_000699105.1 Pygoscelis adeliae | reverse complement strand
GGAGGTGGCAGAGGTCACTCAGAAGCGGCAGCTGCGTCTCCTTGGTCCTGCACTGAAGTCCAGTGCAGGCTTGTTCTGGCAACTTCTGTTACAGTTCTGTGCAACAAGTGTGTATGTGAAGATGAAGTCAGCTAAAATGAATTAGCTTGGATGATCGGCCTTAAATTTTGTCCTTTCCGGAGGATCTGTCCTTGGTCTATGTTTTTAAGTTTTCTGCTGCAGGTTCTTCAACCCAAGTTACTGTTGCTTCCTTGTGAGACAGAGGCTGTTGGGTTTCCGGAAATACCGCTGGTGGCTGGGGCTGTTTGGAAATGGCAGTTGGACCCGTCACCATGACTTCTCCAGCCTGGAGAGCCCTGGTGTGGGCTGCTTGCATTGCTGAACATGGTTGTAAAGATGTTGCAGAGAGTAGGACTGGGACAAGTCTGCTGGTGGGTTGTGATGGAGCTCAGCTGTAAAGCGTGTTTGATGGGGAGGGGGAAAGCAGTGGAGATGGGAAATAAAGGGTCTACAAAATCCGCTCTACGATTGCAGAAATTGGGGGTTTTGGCATATTTATGACCTGTCTGTAACGTGCCATGTGCTGAAACTGAGCACAGCACATCTCAGCCTGAAACAAATTATTTAGTGGCTGCAAAAAGAATCAGTATGGCAGAATTATACTTTTAAAGCACATCCAGCACAAGCAACGAGTGTATGTAGAATATTATTCCTTCTGTATAAAATATCTTTGGTTTTGCTTTTTTGAAGAAGTGTTTCATGCTATTAGTATAGTCTAGAGCTCTACACAGGTTGAAACTCTTGTGTTTGTTTTTTTTTTTTAAAAAGGTTTGGCTATCAGAGTCGAAAGTTGCAAAAGCCCTGTTTGTACTGGTAAAGGGTTTTTATGGGAAAGCTTGCTGAATATGTCCTGTTCTAACTACTTCTGCCCTCTGAGTAAACCAGGACACGTTCGTTGCCCCTTTGAACATGCAAACAAAGCTTCCTGGTAGAGCGTGGTTGCTTGCCTCCTACTCACCGGCGTAGCACAAGCAGGTGAAGCAATCTCTATTTGGTGTACTTGATTTCTCTTAACAGAGCTCCCGTTTGCTGTGGACTTGTGCAAGGCGGCAGAAAGCTCATCAAACTACTGATAATCCATGATAATGCATAGGTAAAACGTACTGTGGATTGCTGACTTTAGGAGTGTTGCTATTGAACGGACTCTACCTGCTGTCTTTTCCTCTTAAAATGATGCCAGCTTTCTTGTTGGTGGACATAATTTAAATAGTTCGTGGGCTTTTGTGGCATCTTAGGGTTTGTTAGTTTTATTCAGTTGTGTAGAGGTCCTGCTCATAACCTAAGCTGACTCTCTCTAGCCTTTTCCTAAAGCCTTGGTGTTTTCTGAGGAAGAAGGAGGGTCCCTGCGCAGGTGCCAGCCTCTAGTCCTGTGGTCCCGGGTACAGACTCGTGCTGGCTCTGTTGGAGCAGCAGCAGCATCTTGCCTGTCTGTGCTGACTCCTGCCAGCATTGAAGAAACCACCCGGTGTCTGTCACAGATGCAAGGATCCTGGGTTTTTTTCCCCTTGTAGCCTTAAGAGGGTCTGTATGGAGCTTAAACAGAGAAGTGAACACTGAGAAATTAAACGTCAACACTTTAGTATAACGAATGTAACAGAAAAAAGTAATGGAAGGCTCTGGCTAGGAAAGTATGGGATTTATAGACTTCCTACTGCTGTCAAGGGTTTCTGCTCATGCTGCCTCCAGGACTGAAGCTTTTCTTTCCCATATTGATGAACTCCTTCATTGCACAACAGCAGTAGGAGAAAAATCAGCAAGCCCAGTGAGATCTCCTGAAGGAGGACACAAGTTTCGTACTCAGAATCTCTCCACATAAGGCACAAGCTCCACTTCATGATGCACATATCCTATATGTATGTATTTAAATACTTCAGCTAGTCCAGCCTGCAGGTTCTTGTAGGAACCCCACTGTTTGGTGTTGCCAGCGTTTGCTCCTTTATCCCTCCACAGTGCCAAGACTCATCTCCACGCCACGGATCTCTGACCTAAGTGGTTGCCCTTTAGCTTGAACTGCATTTCTGAGCATCTGTAATTCTGGGGGCAGATGGTGGTTGTTTATTAAAATGGATTCCAATACTGGTAATATATTCCTGAACTGGCAGTATGTGCTGCAGCCCTTTCCTTACAACATTGTTTAATGAGCTGGAGAGAAAGTTCAGCATTTCAGAGGAAGCAGGGTGGAGAGGAGGGGGCTTTCCCTGCGCGGTGGACCCTGATGAGCAGGACTCAGTTGCCACTTTGGAGATCAGACTTGATCTGTTCCAGGCTCCTCTGAACCGAATTTTGCCTGTGCTTGTTGAAACTTAGTTTTTTCATTGACAAGACTATTGTTCAGGGAAACAAGTGCAGCAGTGCAATATCTTGCTTGGTTGTACATTGTAGTCAACCATTGCTTTTACTGGACTTGTGTCCTGTCTGAGTCCAGCGGGGTTTTCCCTGCTTTGGCTCAGGGAATGGCAGGCAGACCTACAGATCAGGCACCAGAGGGGAGCTAGCATTTTAAAGCACTATACTGTTTTTCTCTATTTATCTGTCAGCTGTCATTAATATCTGAGGCTGCAGTTTCTGCTGCTTTGGCAGGAAATTTGCTTTGACAAATGAAAATGTGGCTGCTTTTGTTCTTGACTAAGAGGTGTAAAAGTGCTGGATGTCCCAGTGCGTGGCTCCCACTGCTGCTGGGCGCAGGGTAGAGGTGGTGGAGCAGGCACAGATTCTCCGCAGCTCTGAGCCTCTCTGTTCCCTCCCTCCCTGGAGTTCACTGGAGGGGCTTCAGTTACTGCTTAGCTCTTAAACAGGGAAGCAGACTTATTTTTTAAGTTTCTGCCACAGAGGTATCAGTCTGAAGGAAAGTGCATCAGAGTAGGAATTGCTACTCTTCATTTCCATAAAACTCATAATGAGATAGAAACCGTTGGAAACTAGATACTTTTTAAAAATAAAATACTAAGTTTTAGGTTCTTATTTTATGAGAGGATCCCTTTTGGGTGGATCTATGGAGCTGTTTTTAAGCTATGCAGCTCATGAGAATTAACTTTTTTCAGGAAGGGGTCACCCAAAAGCTGAACCCTGTTAAAATTAAGAATGCAAATCCTCCTTTTTTTTCTTTCAGTGTCAGAAGTGAGAATAATTAAAAAAAAAAAAAAAAAAGTAGTTTTTGTTTGTTTCCTGAGTATTTTTGGTCCGGAATTGATTAAAAACATCATGGCTTGAACATACTGCCATTCCAAAAAGCATTAGCTAGTGGGGAGTGGTGTGATTCCATCATCTGTAACATCCAAATATTGCTGACTTGCATCATGGAAAGCCCCACACTGCATTTGTGGGTGGCTTCATAAAAGTGCAGCCACAGCCTGAAACGAGCGGCCTGGAGAAGGACCGAGAATGTGATTTCCTGACCTACTGCGGGTGCTTGGAGAGCATTTTCCATTTCCTGCCACTTGGATTATTTGACGCAACTGTAGGGTTTATTTCATTCCTGACACTCAGATCTCAGCTCAGTACTTTATCACCAGATCTTGCTGAGCCAAAATTTGCATTACACCCTCCTTACAGTCTCTGTATTACGATGGGGAGCTAGTTCATATAAAGCAGCCTCTTTTGACCTAGCAGAGAAAAGCCTAACGAGGACCAGAGGCAGGAGGAGCTGGCTAAAACACATCCTGTGTCAGAAGGGAGGTCAGACTGGATGATAGTGGACCATTCCGTCCAAAAAATCTATGAATATTAATATGCATCTATTATAGTATAGAGTACAGTGAGGTCATTGATTAATGCCATTTCTGCCCTAAGCTGTTGTCCTGTAAGGGGATTCTCCAAGTCTCCTGCTTCTGCTGCTGCTCTGGGGCACCTCACTGACTAGAGGTTAATTATCTGTTGTGAGGCTATTAAAACAGAAGACTTGCTGTTTTGAATTTATCACTTTTACATTCAGTTGAACTACTGTTTCTCTTGCAAGTATTGAAATAGGAGCACCCAGCTCAGTCTTTTCTCAGAGACAGTTCTCTAGAGTTTTGTCAACCCTGTGGTCCAAGGGCAAAGTCGTGGTTGATGCAGGTATTAGATTATTTTGCCTTAGAAATTCTCTTGCCTTTTTACAATAGTGTATTTTTGTATTGTTCTGTAGCCATTTCTATGCACTTCCTAATGTTTCGTTTCCTTTTATGACTGTGCCTGCACTGAGCAGCTCACTGAAAACATCTACTTAAGTAGTTACATCCAGTGCCTTCCCGAGTGGTTACAGTTAATTTAGAATCCAGAAAAGTGTATGATTGGTTCAAATTATTCCCTACAAAATGCATTATCTTAAATTAGACCACGCTGACTTTCGTCTGCCTTTGCTGACCATTTATGCAGGTTTGTTACCATGGATTCTTACGTGGGGGGGGAGGGGAAAACAAACCCTTTTTTTTTATAATTCTGATTTAGTTCCATCTTAGGAACTGGCCTGAAATGTTTTAACCTCAGCCAGCAACAGGGAACCACACAGCCACTCGGTCACTCTCTCACCCCTGCCCTGGTGGGATGGGGGAGGGGATC
>NW_008825574.1:531349-555523 GCF_000699105.1 Pygoscelis adeliae | reverse complement strand
CCCCCAGTTTATGTACTGAGCATGACGTCACATGGTATGGAATGTCCCTTTGGCCAGTTTGGCTGTGCCCCCTCCCAGCTTCTTGTGCACCTCCAGCCTTCTCAGTCAGTAGAGCATGGGAAGCTGAAAAGTCCTTGATGTGTGTAAGCACCACTTAGCAACAACTGAAACATCGATGTGTTATCAACATTATTCTCATCCTAAATCCAAAACACAGCACTGTACCAGCTACTAGGAAGAAAATTAACTCTATCCCAGCCGAAACCAGGTCAGTACCCACCCCTTATTATATACCATCTACGTCATGCCCAGGTCCCCCACTTTCCAGTACATTCCCATTAATTACCACCCCTTTTCCTGTCTTTTGATATATATATATATATGTATATATATACACACAGATATCATTCCCTGAGACTATAGGCCATCCCTCTAAAATGTTCGGTGAGTTCATTTAGTCCATGACTTTGGGCTCCATCTGTCATAATAATCTTTCAGGGCAGGAGAGATGGAGATGGTATGCGGTGTTGGATTATCTGGCTATCCTCGTGCTCGCCCTCTTTTCCTGATTGAATAATAAGCTCTAGTCTCAGGTCAGAACTTCGGGGCACTACAGTGTTGATCGTTTTGCTGTGCTAAAAATTAAATAGATCCAGGTCGTACTGGGAATTTCACCAAGTAGCAAACAGGCCCTGAGTTAGCCTCATGAAAATACTGCCCAGAGAAAATGGCTACTTTAACAAAATCACAAAAAGCAGCTGCTGCTGTGCCTTTTGTGGAGGACTCAGAGGATTGTGAGAGGGGAGCCCTTAGGCATGAGTGGGAGGGAGTTGTGTTCTGGCAGCTGCAGATGACAAGCCTTTGCTGCTCACTGTCATGGGAAGCTGTCCTTCGTTCATCCAGGTCAAAGTACCTGAGTTCAGGGCAAACCCAAATCAATCCAGAGACTGAGATTATGCCGGCGCAGCCTCAGAAACAAGCAATAATGTGGGCAGTGTTAGTTCCAATGGGTGGAGTTCTTCATATGTCGATGGCCGCTGCTACGGTTAAGACTTCATCAAACAGTTTTCCTTTTCTCTGCAGCAGCCTTCCAGGGCTTCACAAGTGCCACGCAAAGCAGCAGTGTTAAGAGGCCAGCTCCATTTTGTGTAGCATACCACCTTGATTGGGTGGGAAATAATGCCACTGGGGTTCAAACAGAAGGAATTGCTGGGAGAGTCAAGTTTTTTTATTTTTTTTGCTGCTGTCTGGTTTAAAACAGATTAGTTAAGAAAGCTGCTGTTCAGAAATTTACTTCTTTAATAAAGCTTTCCATGATTGTTTAACCAACAAATCAACCAAACAACAACAAAAAAGTTTGATACCTGCAGTGCTATATGTTACCAGACATGTAACATACACCTAAACAAAGTTTATCTGTGCCAAAATTTGATTCTAAATGTCTTGAAAGCAGGAGCTTTTTCCTTTTCAGTAGCTCCTCTGTTGAACGCAAGAGTATTGAAAAACAACAGTGGTAGTAAGCTTGTGGAAAATCCAGTTACTAGGCCTGAAAGGGTTAAGATATTGCTGTTTTGGGTTAAAATGATAGATACTTTAGAATTAAGATAATCAGTAAATGAGTGGTCCAAAATATTACTGTTTTAAATGCTTACTTTTAAAATACAGGGAAGCGTTAATGTGATTCCTTGCATTAGAAATTTTTTCCCTCCAGCCCAATAATCTCTTATGCTGCTCAGGAGTTTTACCTGCATAGTTTATAGATTTAGTAGTCTGATACAGTGCTATGAATTCATAAACTGTTCCTATAATCTAGTATAAATCTGAGGTTGTTTTGGCTGCAGTCTGTTTAAGTATACAGCGGGAGGCAGGCTGCCTGCAGACATGCCCACATCCTCAACGTGGGACTGCCCTTTGCAAGGGACATTGCCGAGCACGCGGGGCAGCTCGGAGGGCTCTGCAGGCTCTCCTGGCTCCAGGCTGGGGCTCTGTCATTTTCTGGAGCAGGTAAAATGTGTCTATGTTAAAAGAATACTTGACAATATGAGGGCATCATTTCGTCAGTGCCAAATATTTTCATCCCCATGGAGCAGAGAGACGCGGGAGTACCTGGCAGCCCTGTATCTGCAGGAGCCTTAGTTTGCTTGTCTTTAGCCATCCTCCTGCAGGTACGTTGCAGCCGAGAGGTTACAGCTGTGGCCATGACTAAACTTTTCTGCAAAATTTGAAATTAAACTAGGGTCTCGAACTTTGAAAAGGGATAGAAGACTGCTACTTGTAGCAAATAGTGGCAGAAGGGAATTTTGGCCCTCCTTTCTCTACTCAGATGGGATTGCTCTAAGCTGTTCACAACAGATGTTTGTCTAGAGTGTTCTTAAAAACTTCTGGTGAGAGAAGAGCCCACCATTTCCTCAGCAAGCTGTTCCAGTGTTTAACTGTCAGTACATTTATACCATGGGAGTATGGTATAGGAGTTTGCCCCAAACATCCTGACCTTAAACTGCTTTTCAGCAGTTTTGTGACTATGAATTCTTGCCATTCACATGACACACACACACACAAAAAGTTCCTTTTCATCTCGCAGTTTCCTTCCAGATCCTTGAAGGCTGTTCTCATCTTCTCCCCTCCCTGCTGCCACTGCTCCTTCTTTCCTTCCTAAGCAAGATAAACTTCATTTCATCATTGTTGTCACCTTGTTTTCCTTCATTCTCATCCAGCCCTTCCTGACTGCTTAGACACTTTGTGAAAGTCTCCTCTGCGGTAGTTTCACCCACTGTTCACATGAGCTGTCTCCCACGTAGCTGGAGAAATTGTTGGGTGTTTTTTGTTCTGCTCATTTGCTTTCTCAGAGTAGCCAAGGTTTGTGACAGTTCCTAGCAGTATTCCTGAAAACAGTGTGTACGCTTGCAGTCCAACATGATGCAATTTACTGTTGGGGATGCTGAATTCCATTAGAAACACAGGGAGAATACGGGAAGATAACCACTGACTTGATAGGAAATAATTCAGAGGATTATACAACTAATGCACCTTGGTTGTTGCACCTTGAGCTGTTTTTCACTTCTATGTATATACAGGTAATAGACCATGACTGTGTTACCTGTCTGGGGTTGCTACTGCACCCAGTATATCGCCTGCTCCCTCGTCCCCAGAGATGCAGGAGGGGCAGTGGGCCCAGCCTGTTGTCTTCTCATCCCTCCCACCTGCAGAGCCTGCTGCTGTGCTGCTCCATGCTCTTCAACTAATGGATGTTAGTTACTGTATTTAGCTGCATACTGTGGGTAGGCTTTTTGTCTCTCGTGGCTGACCTTAAAACTAGATGGAATGACTTGTCAGGGTAGAAGCTTCCTCTGTGCAGGGGTTGAATTGCCGTGGATGAAGGAGTACTGCTAGGAACAGGCTCCCTCATTTCCCTGCCTTCCAGTGAAGCTATTATGCTTCTTCTACAGTTAGTATTTTTCTTTTGAGAGGGCATATGTCTTGACAGTTGCTCATTCCTCCTCCAGGATGATGCAGCAGGTGAGAAAGGCCCTTTTTTGTGCCATGTCCTAGATGTTTAAGCACTAGAGTAAAAGGATTTGCCCAGCCTGAACAGGTTCATCAGCTCCCTCTCCAGCCAGCTGGTTCTCAGTCTGAGCTCCCAGGCTCAGCTTCAAAGAGGCTAAACCTTAGCTGCTCTGCTAGTCTTGGTGACATTTCTCTCTACCTGAAAGATTTAATAACCCCTTCACTTGGCACCACAAAAAGCAGGTTGCCATAGGGATCCGGGCAAGCGAGGTACATATGTCCTTCTCCAGCATGTAGGTTATTACCTTGAGATTGCAGATGGGCACTTCTGCTGTCTCTGCAAAGCCCCTTCCGTCTTCCAAGGAGCAAGTAGTTAGCCATTGTGAGAGGACAGCGAATACTGGTGTCTGTACACCCTGATGGATGGCTAATCAAGGAGGACCCTTCCAGCAAATGATAGATTTCATTAATTCTGCCTCTTGTTACCATTTAGGGATCTCAGAACTACTGGGAGAAAATCAGAGTTGTGAACATAGTTGATGGTTACACATGGACAGTTTCTCTTGTCAGTGCTCAGACTTGAGTCCTTGTCAGTCTAATCATTGTCTGCTGACTTGTACACAAACCTCCATAAAGGTTTCATTGTTCCTGGTGCTCCATGTTACACAAAGTGCTAAGCTTTCTCCTTATGCCGTGCAAAGTATAATCAAAGTGGCTTTATCAAGTTGATAAGTAGTAATAGTTCAGCCTCTTCAGGGAGAAGTTTAGAGCCCTGACCATTAAATGCAATTTCTCTGGAGGCGGGGAGAAAAAATGGAATGATGTCTTGGTTTTGCTGGTGCTATTTTAACACCTGTGTCAGTGCATCCTCCTCCAGATGTTTCTCTAAATCTCCCCCATACTGAGGTTAGCAGGCCAGAAACACTACTGCTTGACAAACTGGCAACAATGTCACGTGCCTTGTGTGTAAAGAGTGAAAAACCGGTAACTGCTTCTCATTGCTCACCTGCTTTGTTGATACCAAGAAATCTGATGGTAACAAATGTGGTTTTGAACGTTTATTCCTCGGTGTCTATGAATTAGCTCTTGAACCTGCATGTAAGTGGGAATTAGGAATGTCTAAGAGCTGGATACAATGGAAAGTGAAAGAGTACTTGAGGAATCAAGAAGAAAGATCTGTTTATATAAAATACATATAGAATATGTATTTCCCATGGCATTAAGTTCTTGTGATGGTGCCAGAGTCTAAATAGTTCAGTTTCTCATGGACAAAGTTAAAGTAATTCTGGAGTTAGGGAAAAAGGCTGTCTGCTGCGATTGCTGCTGGCAGCAGAACCTGCTGCTCTTCTGCTTCCACGGTCGCATTCAGTGGACTGGGGGGTTGCTAAAGGCGGTTTCCTGAAAACTGAGGCTTGACAACAGTGGGCTCTACATGCTGCTGCTGCTCTTGTTATTCACTGCATGGCTATTGATAGTCTATAAACAGTAAAAAATAAATAGAAATATAGTAATGCAAAGAGTTAATGGAATCGCCAGACCAGGATAGTGGTCTCCTGCTCTCATTTTGCCATGTCAGAACTGATAAAGTTTGTTGCAGTCATCACTCTCCTCTGATTAACTGATACAGCCTTCTTTTGAGCATTTTATATCTCAGATGTCAAACTCTCTTTTTGCAGTTACAAAGGGCTGGTTTAGAATACCCAAAAAAGGCAAAATCTTTTGTTTGTGGCTCTAAAATGCTCAGTTACTTCATTACTTAGTTGAAGTTGAAACTGGGATTCATTTGGTACATAGGCTAACAGAATAACTGAATGTAAAGGGAGGTGATGTGTTGAAACCGAAGTGGGAAGTGTCTTTGAAAGTGTTTTAATGTTAGTAGTGTGTGTAGCAGTCCTGTGTAGCAGGAGCTTTTCTTTGAGTGCCGGCATACGATGATTCAGAAATTATAGCGATACCCCCACATTTTGTGGCGCACTTCATACGCGTCAATAAGCACAGCAGAACTGTTTGTCTCGCAACCAATGGAGGGGGGGAAGTAAATAGTGGAAATCTGTCTAGCCAGGGGTGTGAGGAATATGACAAGCACCAGGTACGTGGGAATAAGTGTTCAGGGGCTTGCCATTCCCTGTGCTAGTGTTGCAAAATACGAAAACATTTGAAATAATTGTAAGTGAAGTTAATTTGGAAGGGCTGTGGCTGCTAGTCAAGTAATATTTCTGTGTAAGGGAGATAAATTTGCAGGTTGATATCCTGCACAGTTCATATGGTCTTGGAGGTATTGTAAGAAGTCATCTTTCATTAGCCATGGTCATACTTCATGCTTACAGCAGATAGCTTGTAGATGCTTATGAACACAGAGCCACAAACTGAAAGATAGGAGAGGGAGACTGACTCCTAAATGCAGTCCCTCCTGTTTAAGGCAGGTAGCAAAGAATACCATCTTCTGACGAGGTGATGAGGAAAGGATTTGCAGCATCATGGACTGGTGTACAGGCACGCAATACAGTGGTACTGAGCTGGTGAGGGGGCTCCAGAGCACCAGATGTACCAGAAGAGGTTGGGGGAGCTGGGTTTGTTCAGCCTTAGGATGAGATGGCTTAAAGGGGGGGGCCTTACTGCTGTCTTCAACTGCCCAATGGGAGGGTGTAGAGCAGGAGTAGTCAGGCTCTTCTGGCAGGTTTGTGGTGATAGGATGAGAGCCAACAGGCATAAGCTAGAAAGTGGGGAATAGTGATAATATATAATGATTTAAAAATAAATAAATTCCCCACCATGAAGATGGTCAAACGTTGTACCAGGGCCCCAGGCAGGTTGTGGGATGTCCATCTTTGGAAATACTCAAAGCTTGACTGGATGGGGACCGGGCAACCTAATCCAGCTTCAGAGTTGGACCCAGCCTTGAAGTTGGCCCTGCTTTAAGTGGGTGTTTGGAAGGGATGACCTCCAAAAGTCCCTTCCAACCTAAATTACTCTGATTCATAAACTCTTGACAAGCTCAAAACTGTGGCAGGGTGTGTGTGGGTGCATAGAATGTATATGATGAAACATTGTCCATTTACTTAATTTCTTTTGTTGTTTAATCCACTGCATTTGATTGCACTCCAATTTTTCTTTTATCTTTGAGACATACGGTTGGAATGGAGCTCTGTGTTTGTTGAAGCCAGTCCCTGCTGCTGCAACATGCATTCAACCATGTCCTGGAATCCCATTAATAAGTCTATTGATGTGGTGATTAGCCATGTTTGAAAATAGTGGTTTTGTTTATTTAAACATGGGCTCCGATGCATGCATCTGCCATCTTTAGTCATCCAGTTGCTCAATAGCTGTCATAATAGATAAAGAAGCTTAGCAGAGATGAGATGCAGAGATAGAGGAAACTGTGTTGAAGTTCACTATTAATAATTGAAATAGAGGATCAGGTGGTGTTAGGAACAGCTTTTCCTCTTGGAGGGTGGAGCAGTACGGGAGCAGGCTGCTCAGCAAGGTGGTTGATTCTCCATCCTGGGAGCTTCCCAAGGCTCAGCTAGGCAACCCCACTGCTCAAATGATACAGTGTTGGTGAGGGTCCCACTTCAAGCAGGAGGTTGGACTGCAGACCTCTTGAGGTCCTTTCCCAACTACGCTTTTGTGATTCAGTGGAGTCTTTTTCATAAACAGTTGAAGAAAATTGTTTCCTTTTTCCTCCTTTCCTTGCCTGTATTGTTGCAGAAGTGGTGCCAGGCTCCATGAAGGCAGTTACGTCTGTTCCAGCTTTTATTTGTATCGCCTATTTTTCCATCCTTTGCAGGTGTACTAGTCAGAAGACATCTAAAAACTCTCACTTTCCTCAAGTAGCTAGGACAAGAATATTTCAGCAAGCTGTCACTTGTTTAGGTTGGAGGAGCTTGTTGCAATGTTTGCTCTGGTTTTCAGCCTGGCCTGTAGCACTAGAAATGAGGGTTCAGTGTGTCATGTTTGGCAAGCAGAGCATGTTCTGGACACTTGGTGGCAGGTGGGAAGAGCTGAGCTGCCTTTGCAGCAGTGGGGATAACTGCTCTCTGAAAGGGCAAGATATCTCAGCTGCATGGTCTTGGCTGCTTGTTACCAATAATTAACGAAAGACCATAGAAACAAAAACACTTGTCTCCTTCTCTCAAATTCCTAAAGTTAAAGAACTTGAAAATCCAACTGCAAGCATCGAGTATTTACTTAGAATATACTGGCTAAGAAGTTAATAATATAATTTTCTCTGATTTTATATTGAAAGTTAATAGAAGGATAGAAAAAACAAGTTCTGGGAAGTGAGTGACACTATTACTGCTTTGCTACAGCTTCCTGCAGATAATGGCCCTTTTAAAACTCCTAATGCAGTTTTCCTTGTTTCTTTCATAAATGGAATGGGCTTCTCAATTAAAAAAAAAAAAAAAAAAAAGAGGGTTTGCAGTGCTTCTGAGTCATTTAGATACAGTCAGTCTCTAAATAGTGCCAAAATGGCAACAAACCTGGATTTTAAGGAGACTTCAGAATTCTGAAAAGGGAATTACAGAGCAGATGTCCCAAGCAGCTGAGGTCTGTTTCCTCAATAAAATGATGAGCAAAGAATTGGAAGAGAGAAGGTATCTAAAAGAATATACATTTCTCCTTAATCCTGCCTATTGACTCCTAAATTCAGGCTTCTCTTTCCTGTGCAACTACAAACTCGTACTTGGACAGCAGTGAAGCAGCAATGAGGTTGTTTCTGTCCCCCTTCCTTTCTGTAGCACATTTGACAACGTGTGACAGAGTCCTGCATTCAATTTAAGCTGGTTTAATTTTAGCAATCAGCGTTCTGACTGATCTGTTCAAGAATCATTATTCCAAGAAAGAATAAAGACCCCAAATCCCCACATCCAAGAAGGAGATACGAATTGGAAAGGCATCTCCGGAGTTTTCTGGAGTTCCTAGGTCTGTGTTAGAGAACTGCTGGCCTTCTGCGCTGGCGTTCCTAACCAGTTCAACTGCACTGCCATCCAGAAGGAATAAAGTGTGTGCGTGGTTGCAAGCCAGCCCATCAGTGCCTAATGGCATTATGTGCAGCGTGGATATACTCAAACCGCTGTGGATGAGTGACATACATGGATGCCTGTTAATGCAGCAAGAACAACACTAATATTGTTCTATGTAATTTATTTCATCAAGTTCACTTATTCATAGGTGAAGCACCAAATTAGCAAAACAAAGTGCCTGGTAATATTATTAATAAAGATCGCAACAGTCTGAAACATAAATCCCTGTCTGCTGCAGTGCCACTGCTGAATTTATAATACTTTGAATGGGGCTTTATAATACCTGGAATTCTAAACACTGGCCTCTGAAATGTGATTTCATGCGACTCAATGAAAACACTTAATAGCTTTTAAGACGTGGTCACCTGGAATAGGAGGCTGTATTTCCTTGTGGCGGACCGGTGTGTCACTTCTCTCTAGGATGTGGCAGTGTGATGGCTTCACAATGCCAAGACAGTTGGAAGTTTTAAATTAATGTGTGATTAATTTCCATACTGTCATCATCCTTTCTCAAACCTTTAATTCATATGCCAGCTTTATCACCAGTAATAGTGGGGAAAATGCTTGGCTGAAGGAAATGTGCATCTAAGATGACGACTGGTGCTGTTGGCCGATTTCAGCACTTTGCAAATCGTGTTGTCAGCCTTGTTTTTACCGTCAAAGCACTGAGAATGTGGCCAGCTGCTCTTGTGCTGGTGGGCTTGTTCTCCCAGTTTATAGTTCATCTCCTGCTTTTCTACCTTTATCTTTTAATTATTTGAGGTTATATTATAACAACAGCTGAATTGCATGTTTTGTATGACTCTACGGCATAGTTCCTAATATGCACAATAAACATGCCTTTGAGGCTTGTGGCTAGTTACAAATAAATTTTTGTTCTTTCCATAACCATGGTTAAACCATGGATCTGGACATGCAGTTGTGTATGAAAGTGCAAGTGGAGGTTTCCAAGCAGCCTTGTTAAACGCTTTCTGCATGTGATCAACAGAACTGCAAGGTTTTTTTGAAACTTGGAAATGGTATGTCATAAGGACATTGTAGATGTGATCATACAAATTAAACTAAGACCGAACAGTTTAAATTATATAGAAGAATTAACAAAAGCTACATTCAGCTGCATAACTTCAAAAAAAAGGGGGGGCAGGGGAGAAGAAAAGGTGATGATAAGATTATGAATGATGTTCTCAAGATGCCCAAACCCAAATGCATGCTTTTTCTTGGTTTTCAATAAGATGGTGGTGATAATGGGACTAACTATTATGAAGAGTATGAAGCAGAATTCAAAGAAACCTTGTAAGAATCAACATGTGGTATCTTTTTTTTCTTTTTTCTTTTTTCTTTTTTTTTTTTTTCCTTTTAAGAGGAGCTCTTTAGTCTATGAAGTCTCACAGGGGATATATAAGACAGAAAACACTTTACTGCTATTAAGAAGGGGGTAAAAATGATCCAAGGTATACATTGGGGGCAAGAGAGAAAAAGAACAGAGATGGAATGGAAGCCTTTTCAGCTAAAGGATCATGTTAGCATACAAACAAGTGGGTGTAATTGACAACAAATAACTTTAAAAACCACAATCTGTTTCCCAGCTGATGCTTCCATGACCATCAATTTGGAACAGTTTTCCAGTAAGAGACGTGTGGCTGAAACTCCAACCTGTGTTAAGACGGTGCGTGATCCATTTGCAAAAGCAGTTGTGCAGTGCAGCTCTTGCAAGGCCGAGGGACAGGACTCTGCTTTGGAGAGCTCATTCCAGCCCTCTGTGCCTGTACGTTTTGGCTGTCCGTGTCACACTTGCTCTGACAGGCTCTGGGAGTGCTTGGTTGCTGCTGCTTAGTGTTTCTATTTCAAATTCCTCTTTGATAATGGTGACAGGCAGCAACCCATTTGATACCCTGTTGGTGTAACTAATTCCAACTCAGCAAATGGGGACCCCCCCCTTTGATGAACATTTATTCCTGGAGAACACAAGCAGAGTTGGCAGGCACCTACCTTCAAGTCAGTCTTTAAAACGTAACATGAAAATCAAAGATTGGTGATAGGCAGGAGATTATTCCTGCATGGGTAATTCTTAAGCAAGATCTATTTGCCTATATACAGGTATGCTATCCTCACCGTTAACAGAGCTGAGCGACTAATAAAATTCACTTGAGGCAGGCATAATTGGACAGGCTCTTTTGTCTCATCTTCCTGTTCTTTCTAGGCTGTGTTAACGATTTAGTGATGTGCTGACTTGCAATAGGTAAGGAAGGCTGCCGTTCTTTCAAGCTTCAGATTCAAGCACAGATTTGTGTTTCACCCAGGTGTACGTCCTTCACAAAATATACTGGGATGTCAGATCCCTGAGGTGGCAACAGTGCCTTCTTTCTCATGCATGTAAAACCTGAGAAGCACAGTTAGCGCGCACTGAGGGAGCTTGTCATCCTCTTTGCTGGTATGGATTTTAGTCCAGCAAATCGAGTGTGAAGTCAGGAACCTTGGGACTCGGCCAACAGAGCGGGGATGGGTGAGGGAGACTTAGACATAGCACTCTAAAAGACAAATCTATTTTCTATTATAAATATATCCTGTGTAGTCTCCACAAAGAGCTTAAAAGCAAGCTGAACCTTCCAGGTTTGACATCTGTGTGCATGGTGCATGTCCCTTAAGCTTGTAGCATGTGATAGTTTTGTCTAGCAGTGAGAATGAAAGTAAGTGATGCAGGCAAACACTAAGTACGGCAAATCTCCATAAGCAGCATACTTGCTTACTGCTCTCTTGTGGCACCTGCAGCCTTCCATGTATTTGTGAGTCTCAGATTTGGGGATAAACATCTTTCTAGGCAGCAAAAGTCAGTGTGAGGGCTGGTATTGCCAGTTCTGGGTTCTCCCCGACGGGCTTATCCTGGTGAATGTATGGCAAGGAGTCAACAGTGGAACAGCCACTCACAGTTCACTCTCTGCGATCATGTGCATCTTGCGTGAAATTGGGACTTGCTGCTGGCATGAGGAGAAATGTGGAAGAAGGTGCTGGAAGTCTGGGTTGAGGGACAATCTAGGACTATTTGTGAGTAGCTCATGGCTAAAATACAAAGAACGTACTTGAGTTAAGATGCATGAGAGAATACAAAAAGAAAAATTATAGGAGCTACTGGATGCTTTTCATTGTTCATAGACATTCCCAGTCTTCGTACTTAGCTTCTGCTTAATGCCAGCTTGGTAAACATTACTCTTTAGGCACTATGCCAGCCCGTGTGGCTCATGACTCGAGTGTGATCTGAGCAGTAAGATCTTCACATGGAAGGCAGCTGCTGAAGGGTACCCAGCCGGAAGGCCCATGTCAGGGATGCCCGTTTCTTTGGTTTTGGTCATGTACTGTAACTCCTTGCCACCACTTTCTGTTGTATTTTAGTCTGCTCACGTCCCACCAGATACTGCAGAAGTTCATGTCACAGTAAGGTCCATGACCTGCAGCAGAGCTCCGTGGTGAGCAAGGAACATGTCCTCCTAAGCAGTGTGGATTATACTTTTGGTGCTTTTAACTAGGGAAGTTAGTTTTTGGGTAGCAGGCAGTGTTTCTGACTTTATGAGGATAAAATACACTGTCTCAGATACCACCTCCTTGGTGGAATATATGTGCTGCCTTGCCAAGATACCTACTGCAATGGTGACGTTAACTGGTTTTCCCTTTTCCCAGAGATACAGATATTGTCAGAGGTGCTGAAGAAAGAGGTAATTCATGACATAGAAGAAGTATCTCCTTTAGACAGACTCAGCCCCTTCAGAGCCGTGCACTGCCGCGCAGCCCATAGAGTAACTGTAGTGCTGGGTTTCCCAGCGGCCCCCTGCACAAAGCACCCGCAGGGGTAGCTCCCGGGTCCTGCAGGTCCTGCGCGCAGCCTTTCCTCTTCAGTGCATACTCCAGCCTGTACACAATTCCCAGGCCAGCTCTGGAAATTCAAATGCAGCACCTTGCGGTCCCAGTGCATTATGTTCTGGGCTTCAGGATAGGCCTGGTGGCCACAGCAACTTTTCACAGCATGGTAAACAGTAGCTTCTCCACGTGGACCGCAGCTTTCTGTATTTCTTGCAACTCTGTGCATAATCAGGTGAAATCAAGTACAAGTTGGTGCAGGTAAAAGGCCACAAAAAATGAAATCTGGAACCATGCCTGGTAGCTAGAGATTTAAGGAGTTTAGTTTGGAAACAGTTAGAGACTGACCTGATCATCTACACAGAGAAAAGTTATTAAAGTGAAAAGAACTTTTCATTTTATCTGTTAAATTCTTAACACAGCAAGGAATGGATGCTAGAAAAATTAAATCAAGAATGCAGCAACCATGAAGGTGATTAATTTTTATACCTTTCTAAAAGCCCTCACTGAACCAGAAAGCCCTGGGTGGAGGAGGGGACTGGGCACCTCCTGGGATGAAGCGCCTGCCCTGCTTTATGCACGGAGCAGGGCTGGATTGCAGCAGCTGTAAAACTGCAAACCCCTGGCATGTGTCAATCATTCTTTTTACCGTGAGGTTCGGACACCCAATATTCATGTTGGATCGAGTCAGATGTTTTCCACATACATACATACAGAGCGATTTTGGGAAAACTCGGGGGGCAGTTCATGGACAGGAGACAGCGCCTCTCAGAGCTTCCCCGGCTCCACCACGGGTTGCACCCAGGTCAGCGTGCAGCTGGGCGCTGCGCAGCATGGCTTGGGTGCGCTCCCTTTTGGTTCTTGTCTTTTTGCTGTGGAGGACTGGGATTGCTCAGCAGCCCTCTGCCAGCGCGGTCCTGCTGCCAGGCGGAGGTGGGTAGCCCTGGCGTCAAAACTCTGCTCAAACAGCTTTTGAGCTGTGCGTGACTCTGTGCCTTCATTTAGCCACTGCTAAAATACATCATTACGGTGAAAAAAAGCTGCCTGGTGTCTCCCAGAAGTGTTGAACCTCTCCATCCAGGCTTATCAAGGAGTCTGACTTGGAGGAAGCCTTTGGATGGGGAAATATTTCTGTTTCTTGAGGAATTTCAAGTAAGATTGAGCAAAAATGAGTAACTTTTTTTTTTTTTTTACACTTGAGAGTATTTTGCTTGGGTGCCTAGCTACCTGCTGAAATTTTTTACACTCTGGTAAACACTTAAATGTGGAAATTATATTTCTTGGTTTTCTGCAGACTGTACTACAGATGCTGCATGATAAAACAGTTGATACAAATAGCAAGAAAAATTCACTGGTGTAACAGAAATGCTAGAGTGTACTCATTATCATTAAGCAGAAAGTTTTCCTCCTCACCAGGTAGATGAGGCAGAAATTTGGCTCATTACTAGGAGGAGGACAGAACAACGTACAGTGGCATTAAAATGAAATGCAAGTCCCTTCCTGAGAGCCCGGGATGCCTTTGCTTTAGTAAGGGATATCCTGAAGAGGTCGCTTATTCTGGCTCCCAGTTCTATTAAAAACATTGTACTATGCTCTCTGTTTACAAAATAAGGTTTACACTCACTTTTAATTCTTAAAAGTAGAGGAAAAACCTGAGCTTGGCAAAGCCTTTTGAATTGCTGAATCAAGAACTAGCTGCTTGCAAAGAGGGATTAAAACCTTTTAATCCTTTTGTGTAAAAGAATATGGTGTTTAATGTGGTAGGCATGCTGGCAAAATTAATTTTCATGTTTTTTCAAGCACAAGATTTCAGTTCTGTCTTTGTTTCCTTGTCCTGCCTATCTTACAGGTTCTTTACACTATGCAATACACTTTATTAACTTAGAAGTTTTGAAGAAATTTGCAAATAACAAAATGCAGATTTGGAAGGAAACATAAGTTCCTAGGAGCAGGCACAGCTGTTACGTACTGCCTCAGGCTGTGTTGTGATGACTGATTTCAGAGCCCAGTAGCTGGCATTATTATTCTCTTGTCCATTGTATGTATTCAGTGCGAGAGAGAGGAGGCCTGAAGTCAGGTACTGAATTTTATGTATGATTAAATGAATGTTCTATATGTATGCATTTGAAAGCCCTTAAGTGAATGTTGTGTAAATGGTAATAATTGGAGGCAGTCTCCTTGCAGTCCTTTCTCAAGCTAAATAAGGTCTAAGGCCAAAGGCCCAAATGTTTAATTGTATTAAACATAGAGGCTGAAAAATTTATTAACTCAGAAAGTGTGTATTACCAAGTTAATTGAAAGTGCCTTTAAGCTATTACCAGGTGGAAATTTGACTTCAGGTTTCAATTTTAGATTAAAGCAAAGCAGAAAACCATTCTGTGAGGCTGCTGGAAGGTCTGCAGTTAGAGCAGTGCTTCTCTGCTCTCCCTTACTTTTCTACTCTGTATAATACTTAGTATAAATGCTGGGGAGTTAGAATCAAAAACTAAACCCATATATAGGGGTCTGGCTTTTCCCAAGATACGTGGCAAGCTGCACACGCAGGCTGCGGGTGCTCTAGGGAAACGTAAAAGCAGAGGAGGGGAAACAAAGACGACCTCAGGTTCTAGAAGGATGTTTTTCTGGGCTGTTTTTCTGCTTTGTTTTTAATCAGTATTCTTCAGTCGTATGCAGGACTGCTTTGTGCTTCTTGGCATATTTTTCTTCTAGTTACGTGTTATTTCAGTTATTGGAAGCAATTGTAAGAATGGTGTCATAGTAGAGAGGTTGATTTATTTTTTCCCCCCCTTTCCTGGCACACAAGAAACTTTAAAAAAAAACTATGGACAAGAGTCAATCACAGCACAGGGATTAGCTAGAGTTAGGGATTTTCTTACTAAGATGTAAAGCAGCTCACACTGATAGCCAGCCGGGCACTTTGAGAAAGACATTGCAATTACAACAGCCTTGAAAAATAACGGAGAAAATTTGCCACCCTGTGCACAAAATCTGTAGGCACCCTGCAGATATGATACGGAGAGAAACCACCTCCCCTTTGTGTTAAGGTCTAAGTTGCCTGCCTAAAACTCTCTCCACAAATAAATCAGCACCCAAAATGTTCAGCGCCGCTGAGCGACTTGCACAGCATCCTTGTGTGATGGTTGCCGGAGACAATTCTGTTTCAGTATCATGTCAGTTAATTTTAGGTGTTTAAACTCTTTCAACAATTTCCATGATTCATAAAGAGACAGAATTAGAAATTTACTGAAGTGCAATACTATGATGACAGGCTGTTGCTGTAGTTTATTAATATCCAGTAATTGTGGCCTTAACACTTGAGTGAACTAACGGCTTTTAACCCGTATTTCTGTGGAATAAGCAGGTTTCTCCAAACATCAGCATTTAACAGTGGATGCCCAGTTTCTACTGGTGTGGGGTTGGTTTATGTATAACTGTCCAGACACTGGCCAGAAGTACACAGGACACATGAGGTTTTAAGATGTTTCTTTAAGAAGAAATTTTAAAATATTCAATTTTAACTTAAATACTATTTAATGTTTTATATCAGATTTAATTAGTATAAATCCTGTATTAGCAAAAGGGAAACCATTCACTTTATTTCGTTTCATTTTGTATGAACTCAGAAGGTATCTATGAATAACTATGGAAGTCAGGAGATGAAGGTGAGGAGAAATGCAGCTTGCTTTGAGATAATGTTTGTAGATTTGATTATCACGGACAACCACACTTAAAGGTGGAAAACTCAACCACTGAAATTGGATTGAAATAGCAGAATCGTTTGTCCTAGCTGTTGGGAATCTTTTAAGCATTAAAACCTATTAACAATAAGACGATAAAACAGGAGAGGGAGGATGTGCAGGTAACATTAGGTAACCTGTAATTCAGAGCGATCTGAGGAAAGTGTTGAATTTGGAATGCCATTTTCTGTGATTGGGATGCAGTTAAGTGTTTTTTAAAGTGGATGGGAGAAAGGGTTATGATCCATTCACTGGATAAAAAGAAAATTGTGTATGCGTCTGAGCATGCAACACCCCACTTAAATATTTGCATTTATTTAGTAAGTACCTTGCACCAAGCAATAAAGGACAAAAGTTTCATTTACAAAGTGCTGTCATCTTCGTGAAATAAAACCAAAATAGGAGAAATAAGGAATGAATTAGCATTGTGATCACCAAGACCCACTGACACTTTAGTAAGCTGTTGTTAAAGAAATGTTATTACAAGGCTCAAACAGGCTCTTCCTACTTGTAAATTATACAAGAGTTAAACGTGCAAGTTTGAAAAATTGTATTTTGCCAAACAATATTCCTAATGATGACAAAGGGACAGGAACCACATTTAAATGATGGTGGGTATATTGAAAGGAAAACATAAGGATATTAAACATAAGGATAGCTGGAGAGCCCACTGGCTTGCCTCCTGCCCTGCAGCAGATGCTTAGGAGAGAAATCAGAGTAGGTTTCACCAGAGTATCCTTCCAGCAGGCGTCCGTCCATGCACAGATATCAATCATCCAAGATCATAAAGGAAACGGAGAAATACCCTTGCTGTATATATAAGAATGGGCCACCTCTGTCTTCTAGACCACTTTATTTCCACTTCAAAGTCAGTCGTGAACGTGAGAAAGTCTGTGTCATTCTTGGTTTCTTCCCAGTGTTACAACAACCGAGCCACATCATCATTTTTCACGTATTCGTCCTGACAGCAGCCATGTGAGAACAGCAGGCAAGTTTTACAGTGGAAGCTGAGGCACAGTTGTGCCTTGGCATATATGACAGGGAAGGTTAAAGGCAGGGATTTAAACCTGAATTTCACAATTTCCAGACTCAAGAACTATTCCCATTACGATCTTTACCTGCTTGTGTCAGTAACTTCTTTTAATTCATTTAGCCCAGGCACCTAAATAAGGTTACCCGTGTATGGCTATTGTATGTGCTTATCTAGTTCATCTCGTATCACAACTGTAATTTTTTTCCTTCACAAATGAGGCTACTTTCAATCTTAATTTAGCCCAAGTCATAAAAGCTTTCAGATAAAAATACAAGCTCCCCTCTCCTACAGCGTCGGTCTTATTTTTGGCTGTCCTTCTATTTAGAACAGTGGGTACTTGTAGCATGAGGACAGAGATATTTTTCTTTAAAATCTCTCACAGCAGGTGAGTGTTCACAGAACACTTAATTGCAGATATGTGTTTAATAATTCATTTTTCTCAAACCTTTGTGCAACTCTTTGGGAAAAATAGCATCCACAAGAACAGGAGGAGCAGTATGATTGCCAGTTTCTGAATTAAAATTTTTGGATGAAGTATATTTGATGTGGGTGCTAAATACTGAAAAAGCATCAGGATTCAATTTAATTTTCCTATTTATTTTAAGAAACCACCTAATGATGGGTCTTTGAAATAAAACAAGTTAATATTTGGGTATATGAAGTATATTTATGTTGGCATATATTATGTTTCAGCCACTTGAAATTTTTTCGCTCTTACAAAATTACAAGGAAGCATCTTCTGTATGACTAGCGTGTGCTTAATGTGTAGCAAAATACAAGGACCTGTGCTAAATATACATGACCCAGCATCATTTTTCGAGGCTCTGGCTGGTGTTCAAGTCAGGTAATGCAGATCATACGTTACTTCTCAAAGGCCATGGTTCACATAAAAAGACACCTTGCTGAGTTAGAGGGAGGCTACACCTCTGTGCCTCGGTCTGGAAGGAAATCTGGCAAAAGAGACTTTTCTCCCTGGGAGGGACCTTTGGGTTCACTGAGAAGCTGCACAGCCTAAAAACAACACACGTGGTGATGTGACTCTGAACGGCTCTGGTAAAGAAAGGAAAACCTGAAAAAGAGAACCGAAATGTTACTACTCTGCTACAAATGTTTGGTAGGGCAAATTTTAAAATAGCTGCTGAGATGGTTTTCTGATTTATAACAATTGTTTCACAACAAGAAAATTGTCTAGAATAGTAGAGAACAACAGTAATTTTTTAATATATAAAAGATGGGTGAGAGAGAGGCATCTCTCTTGGTTGGCTGTCTCTCTGAGTTGCCCTGCAGGAAGGCTGTGTCAGTGGCTCTCCAGTAGACCAGAGATTCTGCCTTTGAGGGCTTCAGGTTCCCCTCCCAAACCCATCGCGTCTGCTTTTGCTGGGGAGGGCAGACAACAGCTTTACTGATTAGTGCATACCTAACTTGTCTGCTTGTTACTTCTCCCTCTGGCTTTCTGTACCTGTGTTCTTGTGGACCTCTTAAAATGTAATTCAAGGGAGCATTTCTTTTGAAAGCATCGCACACCCTAGCTCAGCCCAGGACTCTGCATGAGTTTGCTGCTGTTTTCCAGCATAGTGAAGTAGACTCATGTGTGCCTAAATCTCTGCATAGCATCTCTTCCACACCGTGAGGCCCTCCTTGTGATTCACTTTATAGGATTATCCAGGAATCTGTGCTTGCTCAGCAAGTGACTTTTTCAACACTATCAACTGTGAAAGTCCTTTTCTTCTGAAATGTTTTTGTTTGGTGGGTTTTTTTTTTAAGTTTCTCAATGGAGAGCATGTCTGAGCAAGTTGTTATTTTTCAGCCCCCAGCCAAATAAGATGAAGCCTGTTTCTTTCTCTTGTAAGAAAATACTCTATTTTTCATGGTCTTCCTCCTCAGAACTGTGTTGTTCCCATAAGCTCTCTAGAATAAGTTAGTTTTGAGCAAGATCAAACAGGAACAATTTCAGCCAAGAAGGTGAAAGTTTCCCATTCTCCTGTGTGAAGCTTATGAGTGAATAGAAATAACGATAGCAGTAATTTCCACTCCCGGTGTAGTGGGAACTTTGTTATGAAGCAAGAATTAGTTTACAGGGTGAGAACTGAATGTGATCCAGGGACCTGACACTGAGCAGAGAAGCCAGGGAGAGAGAGGCTGGAGTTGTTTGGACTTGGAGTTATGAAATGACAAATACACCAGCCTGGAGTTGTTACTCCACGTGATGGAGTAAGCAAAGGTGGGTGTGATGGGCACCCAGCCATCCGGCACCTCTCCCTGCTGTCACCCAAACTAGCTCGGGAGGTTCTCTCTCAAGCTGGTATTTCACAGATTCGTCTTTGGAATACGATCACTCTTTTTTTCTTTTTTAAACTTTTAATAAAAAAATCTTCAGCTTTGCCTGGTCCTTAGGTCACCAGGGAAAAGATAGAATTTCACTGCAGAAGACATTTCAGTTCCTTATATTTATTTGTAGTTTGTTTGAACAACAAACAGTTAACTTCAAGCTTGGCATGTGCATAATCTTCTGTGGAGACTCTGGTCATTTTTAATTTAAGAGGGGAAAAAGAGAAGGACTAGGTTACTGGTTAAATATTGTATTTTCAGTACATCCTTATTTTTTTCTTGCTGTGTTTCTAGGGCTACCCTAAGAGTGCAAACACTCAAAACAGGTTAAAAAAGACTGCTTGGACCATCACCTGGCCCTGTCCCTAGTGGTTGTTACTGCTGCCCTTTGGTGATAACTAGTGATGTGTCCCATGGCAGCCTCCTCCGGGCAGTAGAGATGTTGGTTGGAGGGGAGGTGTGGAGGTAGTCTAATCCACTTAACATGCATTTTCCACAGACACCCAAGATTTTAATGGATGATTTGTCGCAATTCTGTTAGCTGTCACTGAGATAAGTTTTGGGATTTGCTGTAACAGTTACCAATCAGTATAAAAATATGTATGCGCATGCCTGACTGTATTGTCCTGAGGCCAGGACTCAGGATTTTAGGTTTGCTTAATTACCACTTTCCTTCCATTTCAAAACTTTAGGGCATACAAATATTTAAAATGGCTTTGTAGAAATACCCTTTACCAGACTGTGTGAGAATTTGGTTTATGAACAGGTACGCTTTTGTGACCAGTCTCAGTGGATTTAGATGGTTTCCAGAAATCAGGGTTGCTCAATTAAATGTGCAGAGGAACAAGATTCATTACAACAATGTAAATTCAAGCTGAACAAGGCAGCAGGTTTTTTAGGCTTTACTGCCGGTGAACATTCAGTTTCCTTTTGTTCTTTTTAATAGTATTGATTTTTTTAAAAGGTACAAAAGTGAAGTAAGTCCTCAGTGTACAAGCTGGGGAGTAGGTGTACAGTGAGAGATATTATTGTGTTGTATTCTTCAAGGACAAAAGTTTTTTGGATTCTGTTGTATTTGTCATTTGAAAAATTTACACTATTTTACTAAGATCACAGAGTAAATAACAGAAAATCAAAAGAACAAATCAACTGCCAAAATGCAATACAAGACATCAGCTCAGCACACTGCATAGCAAAACAGTCAATCACACTGCAATCACTAGCAGCCTGAACAGTAAATTAACATTTCACTGGGATAGATGAGAGGTGAATAAACACAGATATATGTAAATACAAACTAAGTAGAAATAGACACCATTATCGATGAGTAAATACGTGAATTCAGCATCAGTTAAGCAAGCACACTTAATAATTGCTTGCTGTTCATGTCAGGACAATGTGCCAAAGACTGCAGACAGCAGCCATCATGTCTTAAAAGGCATTTTCTGGGTTTTGAGCTATTTTCTTTGTGCAGTCCTGGGGCTCCCTTCACCAAGGATGGCAAAATTCAGTACAACTGAGTGTGGTGAATTTCTGTGGTCAGATCTGCAATATTCTTTCACAGAAGCTTGTTGAGGACAGAGCATGCGTATCCACTTCTGTGTGGACATTGCTGACCTCGGTGGATCCACCATCTGCAAAGGTCTTTTGGAAATAAAGCCGAGCAAGCAGCAGTAGTGGAGGTCCAGGCCTGCAGCTTAGTCTTTCAGCTGTGACCTCCAGATTGCCTGGGTTCAGGGTTGGCGTGTCCCCTGGTGCATGTGGTCTGTGTAGGTGGTTGGTGGGCTCCCTAGCACACAACTAGGGAGCATGTGTGGAGCATGCTCCATGGGAGTCCATGTGGAGCATCTGGTATTGCAAGTTTTGAAGGGGGTCTGCTGTCCTGCTGCCTCAGAAGTGGCATGCCACCAGCCCCTCTCTGTTAAGCGTGTCCTCAGCTGGTGGCTGCTTCTCCACGTGGTGCCAACTGGTCTGACCTTGCCCTTCACTCTGAAGCTGTGGTGGGTTGACCTTGGCCAGATGCCCACCCAGCGGCGGGCTGCAGGGAAATACCTGCTCCACGGTGGTATATTCATGGGCTGCAGGGGAGCCTCTGCTCAGGCGCCTGGAGCTCCTCCTCCCCCTCTGACCTGAGGGCTCACATGGCTGTTTCTCACACTTTTTACGTCACTCCTTACAGAAAAATGAGGCGTTTTGCCCCTTCTTGAACCTGTTGTCATGGCAGTGCCTCTGTGGTGAGCATGGCTGTGCCCTGCTGTGGGGCCATTGCGGAACTGGCTGTGGATAGGGCAGCCCTGACATCTCCTCACGGAGACGCCCCTGCAGCTCGCCACCACCACCACCTTGACAGCCACACCCCATACAGACAGTGGTGGTGTGCATGTGAAGCAAGAAGCAGCCTCCCTGGTCTGGTCCACACACATTGGAGTAGCGCAGAGCCTGGCCTCTGGGCTTTGTCAAAAGCAGCAATCGGAGTATGTCACTTGGTCGAGCTGCTGTGCATGTTGAGTCACCCCATGTCACGCTGTAGGCACAGTTGGCATCTGTGTAAGCAGTTAGCATGGGCTAAACCAGAAGGCGAAACTGGGATTAAGGAGAGTCCCGCAGTTTTAGCAAAGTCTTCAGAGATTGCTGTTTAAGGGCAAAGTTGCACTCCGCAGCTTCAGGTGGCAGGTGCCAGCTTGCAGCTGCTGAGGGAGAGGTGCCATCTTCCAGTGCCCCCCAGCCCCATCTGATCCTGCCCTGAGCCACTGTGCTCCCTACCCTGCTTGGTAAAAGAAGAAAAAAAAGCTGCTTTCTGCCAGGTGAGGGGCCTGACTCTGCTCCACAGAGGCTCTGGTGACCCTGGAGCTACTTGTAGGGGTTTGGGCACTGGTGGTTGGAGGCAGGGAGGGGAATGAAGAGCAGAGCAAGGCCCCCTGCCCTCTTCAGTAGCTGCAAGCAGCTGAACCGGCTCAGCTGTAATGTGAAACTGCACCCTTAGCATCTTATGTGTTAGGAAAATACATTTAAAGATTGTCTTCTTTTGGGGTTGCTGAATCTGTATCCCTCCTAGATTGGGGAAACTCAGTCCTCAGTTCATCAAAAGCTTAGAGTTTAAACCACCTGGGCTTACAGATGTTGTCCCCCTCTCCCTCAAGGACATACTCATGGACGTGTCCAGAACGTGAAGATGCGGAACCACCGCCAGCTCTCCTGGGGATGTTGGTTCGGTGTCTTGGGGTTGAACAGGTTTCTCCTCTCACCCTTATTCCTTTCTACATCCCAGCAGCTGTCTCTGCCCTGTTTATAGGTCAGGTTCATCTTCGAGGTGGTCGATCAGAATTGTATTTGAAATGTGGCTTTAGCACGACCTGTACACTGAATGACATCATGAGTGGACTCTAACTCCCTCTGTGGAGTTAAATGTTTTAGTGCTTTATAGGGATACAAGATCATCAAATGCTTCTCACTTGGACAAAGCAGTGTTTCAAAATGACCCTCGGATGACATATTGCAAAATTTTCTTTTACAGTGAGTGCAGAAGAAAAATATAAACATTGAACCTGGATGCCTAGTTTTATCCATCCAAGTCTGTCATGTAAATCCAGAAGATAACTGTATTTTCATGAAACTTCTTTTATTGATTATTAAAATGTTACATGATTTTTTTTTTTCATTTTTGCTGAGTCTTTCAGGCCTGAATGTCACTTTGGTTTCTTTGCTGACTTTCACTTTTAGTGATTAGTTTCTTACCAAGCATAGGCCAGCCTGTGCAGGTTTCCAGATGCTTATAGACTGTAGGATTTTTATGTCGATCCACATCTAAAACAAAATTAAAGTTATTTGTGTACTTAAAACTGTATCTGTTAATTCTGACAAACGTCTTAACAGCTTTTAGGAAAACTCAGGCAGTCATCTGAGAGCAAAGGCTGCAGCTGCGGCTGGGGGGTCTGCACCATCTACTCCAGCGGCAGCCAGGTGTGCCCAGGGGGAGGACCTCCTGCAGCAGGTGGCTGAGCTGCAGGAGGCGGTGAGAAGGCTGTGTAACATCAGGGAGGCAGAGGAGGAGTTAGATAGCTGGTTCCAGTCTGCAGTGGACCCATGGCCAAACAGCCAAAAACTCCCCCACCGGCACACACAGAAGGGAGGGGGGCCAATAATGCAGAAGAATGGACGGTTGCAAAGGCAAGGGCCAGCAGGAGGAAGAGACTTTCCCCGAAGCCTGAGGTGCCCTTGCAGAACCGCTTCACCGCTCTGCAGACTGAAGAGGAAAGACCCGTCACACCAGGAGAGACGCTGGAGCTGAGTAAGGCAGCCCGATCTGCTCCCCGTATAACAACCAGCACCACTAAGAAAAGGTGACAGGTGACAGTAGTAGGCGACTCTCTTCTGAGAGGTACGGAGGCACCCATTTGCCAACCTGACACACTCTCTAGAGAGGTGTGCTGCTTACCGGGGGCTCGTGTCAGGGATGTCACTGTGAGACTACCAAGCTTTGTACAACCCACTGACCGTTATCCACTGCTGCTGTTTCACGTGGGCACCAGTGATACAGCCAGGAGCAGTCTGAGGACTATCAAGAAGGACTACAGAGCCCTGGGAGCGGCAGTAAGGGACTCCGGAGTGCAGGTAGTTTTTTCATCAATCCTCCTGGTCAAAGGGAAGGTTTGAAAGGGCCAGTCGAATCTGGCGAGTCAACAAATGGTTACGGGACTGG
>NW_008825574.1:496582-529222 GCF_000699105.1 Pygoscelis adeliae | reverse complement strand
TCTCTAAATTGGAGAGACATGGATTTGACAGATGGACCACTTGGTGGATAAGGAATTGGCTGGATGGTTGCACTTAAAGAGTTGCAGTCAATGGCTCGATGTCCAAGTGGAGACCAGTGACAAGTGGCATTCCTCAGGGGTTGGTATTGGGACTGGTGCTGTTTAACATCTTTGTCAGCAAAATAGACAGTGGGATTGAGTGCACCCTCAGCATGTTTGCCGACGACACCAAGCTGTGTGGTGTGGTCGACACGCTGGAGGTAAGGGATGCCATCCAGAGGTACCTTGACAGGCTTGAGAGGTGGGCCCGTGCGAACCGAATTCAACAAGGCCAAGTGCAAGGTCCTGCACCTGGGTCGGGGCAATCCCAAGCACAAATACAGGCTGGGAAGAGAATGGATTGAGAGCAGCCCTGAGGAGAAGGACTTGGGGTTGTTGGTCGATGAGAAGCTCAATGTGAGCCAGCAATGTGCACTTGCAGCCCAGAAAGCCAACCATATCCTGGGCTGCATCAAAAGAAGCGCGACCAGCAGGGTGATTCTCTCCTTCTGCTCCGCTCTTGTGAGACCCTACCTGGAGTACTGTGTTCAGCTCTGGGGCCTCCAGCATAAGAAGGACATTGACCTGTTGGAGCGAGTCCAGAGGAGGGCCACAAAGATGATCAGAGGGCTGGAGCACCTCTTCTATGAAGACAGGCTGAGAGAGTTGGAGTTGTTCAGCCTGGAGAAGAGAGGGCTCCAGGAAGACCTTATAGCAGCCTTCCAGTAACTGAAAGGAGCCCACAAGAAAGCTGGAGAGGTACTTTTTACAAGGGCATGTAGTGATAGGACAAGGGGTAATGGCTTTAAACTGAAAGAGGGTAGATTTAGATTAGATATGAGGAAGAAATTCTTTACTATGAGGGTGGTGAGGAGACCTTATAGCAGCCTTCCAGTAACTGAAAGGAGCCCACAAGAAAGCTGGAGAGGTACTTTTTACAAGGGCATGTAGTGATAGGACAAGGGGTAATGGCTTTAAACTGAAAGAGGGTAGATTTAGATTAGATATGAGGAAGAAATTCTTTACTATGAGGGTGGTGAGGCACTAGAACAGGTTGCCCAGAGAAGTTGTGGATGCCCCCTTCCTGGAAATGTTTAAGGCCAGGTTGGACGGGGCTTTGCTTTGAGCAACCTGGTCTAGTGGAAGGTATCCTTGCCCATGGCAGGGGGGTTGGAACTAGATGACCTTTAAGGTCCCTTCCAACCCAAACCGTTCTATGAGTCTATGAAAACTAATGTCAGTGTATGGTACATTTTGTAGGTTTGGTGTGTCAGCTGTTCTGTAATTTCCAGTGCTATGACCATGTTCTAAACCTGCAAAAATCCATTTATTAAAAAAATAAACCGTAAAAATAGTTCTAAGTTGTCATATGCCTGAATGAATGCCCGGGGGGCTGGAGGGGAGCCCTCTGTTGCCCTCATTTACAGGCAAGCCAGATGGACTTTATTAATTTCAGGAAAAAAAGGTACTCAAGCAGAAACTCTGCTTGTCACGTTGCAGTCTGCGCTGAATTTGTGTGGCCGAGGCCATTCAACGTGGACTTGTAGTAGGAGCACCAATTATCTTATAATTTAGATTAACATGACACATTCCTTGCTTATCTGATGTTGTGTCCTCATGGGGGTGATTTGGTTATTTTTCCAGGCAAGCCAACGTTTATGAAAGCTCCTGAAGATCAGATTGGGATTTCTGGAGGAGTGGCCTCTTTTGTGTGTCAGGCAACAGGAGAGCCCAAACCTCGTATCACATGGATGAAGAAGGGGAAGAAAGTCAGTTCTCAGCGGTTTGAGGTAATGACAAAAAAAACAAAAATAAAAATTTGGGAATCAATCTAATGCTTGCAGGTCTTAATTAGACAATAATCATCATTGCAACCCGGGTATCTCTGCATCACTACAGTACAGAGTCTAGAGCTTTAGAGTAAAGTAAGTTTCCTTCCCTGCAGCAATGCAATCTGTAGAGCAGGCGTCCTTTGAGCATGATACTGGAAGCACACACATAGGACATCCTTCTTCAGATGGGAGACTGGGGCTTACACCAAATTGGGTGGCAGAGTAGAGTTGGATTTAACAGTAATTTTCTGTTTGCACTGTGAAAATCGATAAGGCACCTCCTTGTCCTGCTATCCACAGTGAAATTCAGAAGTGGGATGCCAAAACACTTTCTAAGTGGTGGCTACTGCCATCCCTCCTACAAATGCACTTGGAAGGGGAATGGCAAAGTCATTCTGAAGGGTGAATTGACTTCCCTGTGAACTAAAGTCTGAGAGAAAGGAAGAGGGAAGAGAGTATCAGAAATGCTTTTGAAAAAGGGTCCAATTTGGTTCATTTTTTAAAAAGCAAATACATTTTCACTGACTTTCTCCACCTTTTTCTCCACTTTCCTGTTTTGGAGTTGGGCTCTTTTCTCTAAAACTGCCCTTGGAAATGTGACCCTTATACCATTCTGCTGCCTTTCCTCTAATCCTGCCTTTGATGTTTTTGCTTTTCTGACTGGAGCACAAGATGACTTTGCTGCCCAGAATGGATTGATTCAAGTCACCAATTTTAATCATGATTTTGTATGTGAGCAGAAAACCTTGATTAAAGTAATCAATTTTAATCTTGTTTTACATTGTTGTTTTTCCCTAATAAAGGTTAAGTTTTGTTGTATAGTAACTGTTTAAACATTCTAATTTGTAAGTACATATAACCTCTATAGTTAATTTGGTACTTATTGTGGCTGACCAGAGGGCTATGCCATATTATATGCATTTACACGAGCAATTTCATACCTTTATTCGCATCAGTTTTGATATATAGTTGAGGCATTTTTATTGTGTTAGGAGGTAGTGAATAGTAGCTTTCTTTTTTTGCTAGATAACTATTGATTTTACCTCATTACTAAACTAGCCTTTATTTGGAGGAAAGTTGGAATTCGGTTTAAATGAAAAAATTAATAGACAAATCTGATGTACACATACTGAGTTATTGCACAAAAGAGGTATCCATCGTTAGCAAATGAACAGCATTTCTGGTCAGTGTCTGTCAGGTCCTTAGTAGTTCTATGTGAGAGGGAGGGAGCTACAGTGTTTGTTCAAATGATAGTAAGGGCAAAAGAGCTTTTCTGCTGTTTCATCTTTTAGCTTTTTAGTCCTTAGCTTTTTAATCCTTATCACTGAAGTGACTTAATCTCTGCATCTGACTTTGTCTTGTTTTAAAATTCGGCAGTAGCCCTATCCTGTGTAAAGGTTATAGAAAGTTTAGCATTTTGTCACAGTTTCATATTTAATTTAAACTTGAGTATTCAAAAAAAAAAATTTAATTCCTTAAAATGCACTATGGTGATGTTCACATTTCTCTGTCCTGTCTGCTGCTACTTGACCCCAAATTAGGGGTTTTTGCAAGCTGTTTCTATTACTTAGAACAGAAGGGCTATTCCTTCCAGCGTGAGGAATAACAGATTTTTGGTGGTCTTGGTTACCTTTTGATTTCTTTCTATTTCTCCTGTCACCTCAGAGTCTTGTGGTGCATATTATTTTTCTCCTTCCTGTTTTCGCTCATTTGGTCTTTATGCTGTGAGAAGCACTCCTAAACGGGGCTCTTGAAAATAGGGTAAAGGTTTTGCATGGGGGTAATGCAGGTCCTAGGCTGACGTACATGTGTCTGGAACGAAACATAGCTTAGTCTCTTCATCTCCCCCTGCAGTTCCCAACTGACAGGAGGGGCTTGTGCCTTTCCCTCATGCTGTCACCATCTGCAGTAGAGTTAATATTTCCAACTTTTGCTGTGCTCAGTAGTAGAAGAAGGATGAGTTTGGCATTAACAGTGTCCTAAGGCTGTGCCTTCACAGCCTTGCCATTAAGCAATAGCTTATACTGATCCAGCTGCAAACTAACACATACCTCTTTCTTCGCTGTAGAAGTTAGAGTAATGCATGTTGCCGCCTAGCAGGATGGATGGAAAGGCAATGATTTATTAAGGACTTAATTTACTATGCTGGGGAAAGAATTGTAATTACATCATTGTTGATTATGCCAGAGTTGCAAAGTACCCGATGCTAAAGGACATTAAACCCCCTCACTTTCTGCTGGAGTTAGCATGCGCTGTAGGTGCTCAAGGTTTTATTCTAGTTTTGTTACTATTTTCCTGGTAATCCCACAGGAGTATATCATTCTGCTCTTCCATCAAGGTGAAAGTTGGCACTAAATTGCTATCAATGTGATTAGTAAAACCATTAGTGCAAATATGGCTCAGATGTTTTAAATCATCAGATCCACATCTTTATTACCAGGTTGATAATTTGTCAACCTTAATTGATTCATAAAGAACCTCATTGGATTTTCATTTGTTCTGGCCTGCTCAGAGGACAAATGTGTTCTTGACTCTGAAATTTTTGCATTTCTGGACTTGGAACGCTTGACTAATTGCATGGTATTTTATAGCTTAAAGGGCTTGTTTTGTTTTGGGTTTTTGTTTTTAACCCCTGGACTGGTTTGACTTTCAGTTTTTGTTGCAGAAGAGATCAGTAAAGAAGTGCTTTCTTCTCATTGTTAAAGGTTATTGAGTTTGATGATGGATCAGGATCAGTTCTGCGGATACAGCCCCTGCGTGTTCATCGAGATGAAGCTATCTATGAGTGCACAGCAACCAATAGTGTTGGGGAGATAAACACGAGTGCCAAATTAACAGTGTTAGAAGGTAAGTGGGAAATTTTTTCATGTCTTAGATGGCAGAAGACGTGGCTTTGGCAGCTACATGTTGGTGTGGTGCTTTTAAATGACATAGTGATATTTTAGCTTGGTTTGGAAAAGCTGTGTTCTTCCTGTATCATTTGCTATAATTTTGCCTAGTGATAGAACCTAATATTTTTGAGACGATCATGAAAGGATTGCAGATTCTGAACTTTCTTTTAAAGTGTTTTAGTTGTATTTTCTGATTGAGGTGTGTCATTTCTAACTTGGAGGGCTAGCTAAAGAGACATTTGTATACTTTTCTTACCTTTTTACTTTTATATAATACCCATCTTCAGGGTATCTCAGAATTGTATCTGACAGAAACTATGTTGCTGCACCTTCTGGATTAAATCGGCGCAATTCTTGAATAGATTTTCAGGTTACTCTTCAGATTTTGAGTTTGATGTGGAATTTCTCTGGGTTTACTTTTCACTGTAGTCACAACTTGTTATTCTGTTTCTCCTGTTAAAGAATAGATTTTGATCCTTGTCTGCTATATGAGCTGGTTTTATTTTGCTTGCTATGTTGTTTCTTCTAAATGGAATGTTTTGTGGAAGAACAGTGTATTAGATATAAAAAGGCTTGTGATCAGCTGATGATTTTTTTATATTAGATTGTCAGAGTTACTGTCTGCTTTTAAGGAAATGTTTTTTTTTTTCAGCACATCAATGTGTTGTAGTATTTGTTTATACATAGGATTTTGTAAATGTACTGAGATGTTACAAATCTGGGGCATTTGGCTGAATGGATTTTTTTTTTACTTGTATGTATTAAGACGAGCAGGAAAAGGCCTAGGCAAATTGCTTGGTGTATATGGATTGATGTGGAAACTTTTGAGTAATGAAAAAACTAGACTGGAAAGTGTTTATTGTTGTATGATTTTGAACCAGCGGAGACTGGTTATCCCAATGGTGAGTGTGCCAGCCATACATGAGAAGTTATCGATTGTCCCTTGTTCTCCCATCCCCACTTACAGCATAGAGGTAACCATATTTTTTTTTTTAATCATATAATCATTTATAGCATAGAGGTAATCATATTTTCCTCTCTGCACTGTGACAAAGAATACATTAGACAATTGTAATGTGCTCAGACACTGTGGTGATGGGAATCACAGAAATCATTCAATACTTGATGTGATTGTGTATCTTCCTTCTGGAGGTGGGGCATCCTAAAGGATCCACTTATTCTTTGGTAGTAGTATTGTTAAGAATAGGGTAACAGGTGCTACAGACTTGAGAATTATTGGGGGAAAAAATCAGATCCTTTTTGTTACTACTTGCCTTTGCAGCCGTGTATGTGAATGCGTAAAGCTCAGTGGAGCTCTTTCAGCAGTTTACTTGCAGATCTGCATTTAAATGGTTCTCGCAACTGGATTTTTGCGATACTAAATACTTGAATACCCAACTGTTCCAAGCACATTTCTGTTTCCTTTGGTTGCAGTTGCCTTTATGTATCTTAGATATGTATGCACATGCACACACACGCTAATAATTTATTTGCTCTGTGTTAAATGTTCAAAGGCCCACAGAGACATGCATTGCATAAAGGAGCACAACAGTGTTTCTCAGCTCTGTGGTGCTCCCGCTGATTTCCTGATGAGGTAAAATTTGCAGACCACGACATAAATAGGGAATGTTAGGAAACACCAGAGACAGGAAAAGACATACATGCACACTATTTAAGAGCCACAGAAGCAAAAGTCGGTACCAGTCAGGCACAGGGCCTGCTTTTCTGTTTGGAAACTTCCTTTAATCAAGAGTAATGCCAGTTTAACATGATCCCATAAGGTCAAAAACGATCTGCAGGCTGGGGGGCTGTGTTTTCCTCTCTAATGAAGAGTATCGACCCCTTGCTGGGCACTCTGGTAATGGGCAAAACTAAGAAACATTTGCTGTATAACAGTTTGTATGTGCTTGTGCATATAGAGTTGTGAGCTTGATGACAGAGGATGAATAGCTACATGTGCCTCTTATGTTGGCTTAACTGACGAAGAAGATGAGTTCTGTTATGATGTATTTGTATTTAAGAAAAAACGGTTTATATTTCTTTTTTCCGAGATGTTCTATGGACAGGTTTGTATTTTTTTCAGTCATGCTATCTTATTGCTCTGTGTTATCTGCCTTACATTATGCTGTTTCTGCAGTTTGGGAGTATGATTTTTTTTTAAAATTATTATTATTAATACTCCTTTGTTTGCTTACGTGTTGGCAAAGTGGATAGTGCAACTCAGTGCCCTGGTTGTGGTTGTGTTTAGTCTCAAGGGCCTCAAAAAATAGTGGTAAGTGCGCCCCACCTCTCTGTTATGCCATTGCTTTCCTAACATGAATTTTGTAGAGGTATTTGAAAATGACACATTTCACGTGGAACCCTTGATACCCTCAAGACTGTCAACTAGGATTGGATTTTCCCTCTGCTTCTGATGTTAAAATAATTTCTGTAATTGCTCTCAGGTGGCAGTTTGAATGATGCAGACGTTCTGCACTTCCTTTCAAGAATTTGACTAATGCGGTCGTCCCTGGTGCATGACAAAGCTCTATCATAGACGTCCTCATGGTTACATGCTGCTAAATACACAGCACATACTGATTTTTACATTAAAAATCCTTTATAACAAGAAGTTTTAATGCTTCTTCACAATTTGCTCTTTAGAACATAGGCCTTAACATTAAATCCAACAGTCATAGTCAGGGTTTAGCAGGCTGTTATTAGATGTCTTTGTAGCTAACTAATCTGGAGCTTTATTTTATTTAGATTTCTGTGATGTTTTACACATCAGAGGCAGATAATCCTTTCTAATTGCCAACTTACTCCATTCTGAATATTAAGAGAGAAGCATGAGTCCAGTCTTCTGGAGGAACTGGGAATTCTCACATAAGCGAATCTCTTAACAATTCGGTTCCCTACTCGCGTTTCATTCTCTGCTCCCATGTTGCTTATTTTTCCCTTCTAACTGCAAATCCTGTTGTGACCAAACTACGTATACTTAGTGTAACTGGAAATTATTTCTCCTGTTGATAGTAGGAGAAATAGACGTGCATATACCTTCTCTTCTCATTTCTCCTGGGTAACTGATAAGCTTGAATTATGTATGAGTCACATTGAACATTTCTATCTTTTTTCCAATTATGACCTGAAGCAGCACAGAAGTACATGCCTGCCTGCCTGGCAGAGGAGGAAAGCAGTGCGGGGAGAGGAGGGCTGGAATCAATAAGCTGACACACATTCCCAAGAAAAGCCTCGGGGACAGTTAGTGGCACTACCAAATTAATAAATGTGTTATTCAGTGGTAATGTTGAGAATTACAGAGCTTTTTAAATAGGGAGATTATATGAAATGTGAGTAGGAAGGATGCCAGCGTGGAAGAACGTGGCAGCAGGCTGATTGCAGGAGTGTCTACATGGTGTCCTTCCACAAGACTCCTTGTATGTTCATCATTGTGGCTGTGTTAGGAAAGGTGACGGTAACAGCGTTTACCTCTAGCTGCCTGTACACCGAAGTATACCTTCAGTCTGTGGTTTCCAGCAGTCTCCACCCAATAGGAAGATAGGGAAAAGCAGTGTAAAAAAGGAAGGGGGCTAAACACAAAGTATATTATCAGTCCCTTCTCCCAGGACTTTCCAACTTGGACGTTCAGCTACAATCAGGTTTTGATTTCCAGAATTGCGAAACTATTTACTTGTAACTGGTCCTTTAATGCTCTGCAAGCAGTCTTTTTTCACTCCCCTGTAACCCAGAGCATACAGTCATATCCAAGTGACACTGAATATATTCAGAGTTTCATTTCCCTTTGTTTTCAGGTTAAATGAAAATACCATCTCCAATTTCCATTTCCAGCACAGATCTATGCAAATCCCCTGTGCCCCTATCCCAGACTCCTAATCCTGTGGTGTGTAGTTATCTGCCTGGAGAGCACTGCCGGGCTCCACAGGAGAGCAGCTCCTGGTAAAGAGGACAGACAGAAGGGCCAGGAAAGGGTTGCTTGCACGCTGGGTTTCAGTTTCAAGGTAGCCTGGCAAGTTAAGTTTTACTGGCTGGAGAAGTTTTGGTGCATTTCAGTGGAGCTCTAGAAAGTTCCCAACTGCAGCAGTTGTCCTGGGGTGGGAAGCACCTCCACCTTACTGTAATTTGCTGTTTACTGAACTATGTCATGAGCTTAATTTCTTTCACCATCTGCCAGCTGCATTCCAGTTCCTGGAGTTACCCTGTTTGAAATGCTGTAAATGATAAACGTTTGACTGTTACAAATGATTTCTGCGGAGAGCTAGATCTCAGAAGGCCTGAAACAATATGTCTTTTTTGTAAACAGTCTTCTAAAAGTGATTTTTGTCATTGGAATAGTAAACAGAAGTTAGCTATGTTTAATCCTTGTTCATGTTTGGTTAGTTACAAAAGGATCAGTCGGATCATTGTACTGGCTCATGTTTGTCTTCATTGCTTTTGCATCTTTTTGCCAAGAATTTCTAGCAATGTGTTATAAAATTGAAACAATTGTAGAAGGGAACTTGAACCCATTTGCATGCACTCATTCTGATTGTGTAAATGAATTAAGGCTCCCTGTACCCTGCTGCTCCTGGGATTGATAGTATTCTCTTCCTATCTCTAGTCAGGAGAGGACAGGTCTTTCCTCTACAGGTTTCACGTTCATTAAATGTTCCAACTTCCTTTGGTCTCTCCCTGGGAAGGATGACTGCTGTGATGGCAGAGGTCCTACTCCCGGTCTTTGCTCTCTACACAAGCAATCCAAATAGTACTTTCTTTCTGTATGAGGCAGGCAGTTGTAACGACAGCATTTCTAAGAGCTGCAGCACAGTGAGCCTCCATGTGCTTCACGGCTTAGGGAAATGTCCTAAAATACAGTGATGCACAGAGAAATGAAGAAGGCTGAGTGTGTTTGCTTTGCGTTGGATCATGGCACGTTCCATGCTTGTTAAAAAGGGAAACATTAAGCCAATTACTCATGGTGGCCTCTTTAAGAAGTTTAGGTTGTCATGTAGAAGAATGTAAATCCCAGCTCACGTGGACTTATGCTATTAAGGTATAAACCATGTTTAATGGCAGGTTGCCTAGTATTGGTCTGGTAAGTCAATTTAGGAGCCCTGTCATCGTGCTAAGAACTCTAGTTGTTTCTCAGGTACTGAACAGTGACTAGAAGAATCCTAAAAGTTCAAGGGGAAAGAGGTGGTCTCTTGGTCCCATAGCATAGAGGAGATTGAGCAGAATTGGTGATCTCTTTCAGTTAGACCAAGAAAATTTACAGAAACTGTTTTACTTGTATCACCATTGTGTCCCATGCTGTCAATACCTGGGCTGCCACAGTATCTGAAGAACTGTTTCAGCTATCTAATTTTTGGTATCTATAGAGCACCTATCATCTCAATCCAGGTGTGAAACTCCTGGTTCTCTTCATTTTATTTATTTACTTTCAAAGATTGGATTCAATAAGAACATTACTTTTACTCTTACAGTTTATTTTTTATAATACTTAACAAGAAGGACTTTCATGGCTGTGAATGAGAGACAAAGAAGTAATTTTCTCAGGTGAAGAGAAGTTTTAAGTGTTGTTGGTCTCTCCTCCAGACAGGAGAGTCAGCAGATCTTTAGAATGTATCAGACCCAAATGCCATAATTTCCATTTCTTATCTCCGTTTAAATGATTAACTAACGGCACATAACCATATAATGTATCCGTGATAGCAAGTTCCATCAGAAGACTGCCATGCACTAAGGTTAACATCCGCAAGTTTATGAAGCAAGAAATACAATCTCTGAAAAGTTTTAAATGAAATATCACATAGTTAATGCCAAGCTGACCCCTTTGGAGCTGTGCACTCCCATAAAACCTTGTGTCTGAAAAGGTACTGACCTCTTAATCTTGAGAACATTTTTCTTTTACAGCAAGTGGCTGTTTCTGCATATTGCCTCTCAAATGAGGTCCTATGAGATTACATCTGAAACAGGGTGGGATGTTGTCACATTCTTATCAGCAAGCAAATGGCATCAATGATATTGCAACACCCAAAAACAGCACCTGTGATTCAGGAACGACCTCCCAGATAAAAACAAGTGAGCTTTAAGTGTCAAACAAACAAGAAGGAAGTATATTCTACAGAATTCTACAAAAGCTCTAAGGCAGGGTTTGTATTGCCAAGTACTAGGTAGCTTGAAGTTGTAAGTGTGCAGTTGTAGTAGTAAGTGCACAGTTATATCCTGTAAAAAGACTTCTCAGAGCTCCTTGTCTCACATAATTGATCTATTCCAAGTTTATTCAGCAGTTTATAAGTGCTGACTTTCATACTGGAAATCACGTTCAGCTAAGAATTTTTGCTGCAAATAACAGTTGTCTCCTTTCTACTTGCTCCATTTTGCAAATCCCTCGTGAAGATATTCAGAAACATGGATGCTCCTTCAGAGCCTTGTGGCAACCTACTGGTAACTTCTGTCTGTTACGACAATTGATAATTGAGCCCTGGGCATTATTTTCTCTCTTTTCTTGGGCTCAGGGTGTAGAGACAGGTTGCTTCTCACTCTGTGCTATCTTACAGCTTCCTGCGAGATTGTCATGGAAAGTGTGTCAGGCTGTTCTCCTACTGCTGCTCTGCTATCAAAACGTTCAGCCTGTTCCAGTAGGTAAATGAGGCACAAACAGATTAGTTTAACTCTCTGGCAGAGATGCGCTCACGCAGGCAGGTTTCTGTCTTGTTGGGGAGGCATCCCTGTGGGTTGCTATCTCCCAGCTGAGACTAGGGATGGCCAGATGACTGCTTCTGTGTCTCTGTTCCAGTCTGAAATCAGACAGGTTAGATTAAATCGTCTGTGGTTTAAACTAATCTGTTTTGACTCTCTGTTGGAACAGATCATCGGTCCCAGCTGGGAGGCAGCAACCACCAGCTCTGCCTTTAACGTCACTGCAGAAAGGCTGGTATTCCCCTGTGCCCCGACCCTCGTGGCCACAACAATGTCTGAAAGCTTAGACAGGGCTGGGATTTTGATGGCGTTGGTAGGCAGTAAACCAGGGCAGAAACCTTGACTCAGGCCTAGGCTAAAAAGAGTGGTAGTCTAAAAAGGGCGGGGTAGTGGAGCAACAAAGTGAAGGCTGCCAAGATGTGTGAGGAGATGTGTGTCCCACCAACTTTTTGGACTAGATACTACAGAGGAAGAAAAGGCAAGAATAACATAGGTATAATGTAAGAGGTTGTAAATCTTGAAGTAAAAACATTTGTTGGGAAAATTAGGGTGTCTAGGTTGAGATGTGTGCTAGCCGATGTCCTAATCTGTACCAGAAAGTGGCCAAGTAAGCCTCCCCTTGCAGTAAAATCCCCACATCAGTTTCATAGATGATCTGCCAGTCTTTTTGATTCTCCTGGTCTCAGTGGTCCTATTCTGCACCTGTTCCTGTTTGATTTCAGGGACTTTTTTTTTTAACACGCCCAAGTAGAGATGTGCACACAAGGAGCCTTGCAAGTGTCTTTTTCAAAAGCACTGATGGATCCATGGATTTTGGAGATACACCATCAGATGTATGCGAGGATCATAGTTGCTTTTTTCATTCAGTTGGTCACTGGCTAGCATAGCTTCTCTGCATTTCTCTAATGCACCCGCGTTTGTCTTCTCTCCTCTTGTTTCCAAGCAATATGTGCCAGGCTTATAGCAAAAATTTTTAGTATTTCTTATGTTTGTTCCTATTACCCCTGTCACTTAAGGTGATTTGACTCTTCTTGCTTGATTTTTTGACTGTCCTCTTTATTTACAGCATCTCCACAACGCTGTCAATTTAATACCTGCCTTTTGTGCAGAGATTGTTAATGCGTCCAGTCATTTCGAAACTGATATTTGAGGAACTTCTTGATAGAGACCATTGTTGCACTACTAATAAAAAAAGTGAACAAGAGAGTGGAATTGATTAGGTGTCAGTGATCCCTGGTCTGGCTCTCAAAATGTTTATCTGGTAATAACTAGGCTGAGGCTGGCCCTGGTGACTCTAAGATAATAAATTGAGTTTGGAGGACTGGCAGCCAGAAGAAAATACTTTTATTAATGAATTGTGTATACATGGATCTAGAAGTCTTTCAGAGAAGAAAAAAAAAAGACATGAAAACCCACAATTATAACTTAAATCAGTTTCTTACTGTAAAAGGCACTTTAATGGAAATGTATTTAATTCATCTGGAACACGCAAACAAGAACTTAGTTCCTTTAGATAATTTGAGTAACTAACTGTAAACCTTGTCAGAATAAAAAAATCACATTTCTTGTCAGATTTAACATCTACTGGTGACCATCAGAAGCTAAAATAATAGATCTTTATCATCAGATGTTTCAAAAGACCTTTCTTATTGCTGAATCTCTTTCAAGATGCCTCATTCTGAGAGTGTCTGTAGCAACCTGTTATTGACAGATGTGCTCTCTCTAGCTTGTATGTCAGTCCTGCTGCTATCTCCTGCTGACTAATAAAGTTAGTTGCTGGTATGTATTTGTAGAGTCTTTGAAGTCTGTTAGGTTGTGGAATAGCCTTCTGAAAGAGTTAGTAGCTCATTGTTTGAGCTATTGGAAATTAATGGGAAACACTGCTTGATAATGCCATATGGATTTTCTGCTTTGGTTCCAAGGAAAAAGGGAAGGGCAAGAGCAAGGTGTCCTGAAAAGCCTTTCTGATTCCATAACTACTTCGGCAAAATTATCTTCTATATCTGCTCATAACCGAGGCGCTCTTTGCTCAAAGCTTAGTGACCTGTTGTCGTTTACTGGTATGCCATGACTTACGAAGGCACTTAAGAAGACATAACACCACAGTGATCTTCTATAACTTCTTCTGCAGAAGTAGGAGAATATATCCACTTAATAGAACTGGAGAGTAAGTTCTTAAATGGAAAATGGAGCATGGAGAGAACAGAATGTGATAACCATGACCGTAGGGAATGCAGTGCTTACAGCGATGAAATCATAAATCTCTGCATGCAAGAAAGTTTCTAATACAGTCATCTTGGGCTTATGTTCTGTGCCTTATCTTTTTCCTCTCACTAAAAAAAAAAACCACAGCCCCAATTAAATCATTCTTGGAGAAGTCACTGTTTTAAAATGAAAGCCAGAAAAATGTGACACTGGAGTATCACCGCATGCTAATAAATCTGTAGCAACAACAGCTGTTCAGAAGAGAGGATGTCCATGTAAGGGAGTAATATACTTCATGTGTCACTTACCGTACCTGTGGAAGAGAACATTTCATAAGTACTTTAACTTCTTCTCCTGCAGAAAAAGGAAAATCACATAATTGCTGCTGATGGGCCACATTTTGGTCTTGGTCTGAGACATTGACTGTACAAAACAAAGCTGGCTTTGCATTAAAGACCTGTAATATTGATCATTCTGACAGCTGGTTTCTGTGCGTCATGCTTATTCACAAGTCCCACATCTAGTTGTCCTTACGGATCTCTTGTTGATCTCCTATTGTTTTTATACAGTCTGGTGTCAGGAAGGCTCTACATTTGTGATGCTTATTAAAATGCGGTGCCGAGATAATGAGCAAAAGGAATAATTGGCCCTAATTTTGGATGCAAGGAAATAATTATTGTGACCGTTCATTGTTAATGTGTTACTTGAGCTGTTAGTGACTTTTTGGTATAAAGATGATCTAAAATACATGCATTCCACTTGCTGTTTTAGAAGCCCAGAGAATCTTTATAGAAGTATTAATCTTGTAGTAGTGAAACAACACCTTCCCCATGGAGTTTTCTAACAGCTGTTTATTCTTGTGGATATTTCAGTTGGATAATAAAGTAGTGACTCTTTCTGGCACTCTCACCTGCTCAGATTCTTTCTGCCCAGAGCTCCAGAATAGCTCTTTCAAATCCTTTATCCTAAGGAAAACCAGCGGGTGTGAGGTATAATAAGATCTGTCTTTCCAAGATCATCTAGCGCCTTGACGAGGCAGGTTGGATGATGCCATGGGAAAACGCTGCAATGTATTCATCTGTTATGCTAATCCTGTGCTCTGTTCCTTCAATCCTTTTATCACAAGGGTCCAGCCTGGATGAAACCTTTCCAAGTTTTTGGTGTATGAGTTGAGAAGTCTAAATAGCAATCAGAGCTATAACTTTATCCAGCTGTAGTGTATGAATGTTCACTGTTGTGTTGCTGTTCCCAGCTGGGACTGGGGGGAATTTCCCTGTGATAAGAGTGCCTGTCTGCACAGGATGCAGAATGCTTGAAATAAAACTAGCCACACAAAGCCCTACACACAACAGAACTGTCATTATGACCTTTTAGCTACTTTGAGACCACTGGAAAGGCACTGGAAATGTTAACCTGTTGGAGACCTCAAAAACCCAAAGTCTTGCTTTTTTGGTACAACAGCTCCAAAATGGTGCTTTGTTTGCAAGCAAGGCAATACTGGAATTTATTTTTCTATACCTCTTTGCAGGTATAGATATATATAGATATAGATATATATACAATGCCACAGTTGGTCCCAGTGCGGAGAAAGTCCTTGAAGAGAGAACAGAAATCATAAACATATTGATGAAAAATGCATGAACTGCACACAGGGTGGTATTAACAAAAGCTGTTGCAGGGGAAGGTAATGAATTGGGGAATGCGTAGTCCAAGATGACAGGATATCCGGTATAAAGAAGGGCAGGAGGAGGAACAGAGTGAGCCTTTTAAAGTGAGCCTGCATCTCCTTCACTTTGAGTCCCAGCAGGGAAGAGTAGAGCATGCCAGCAGTGCTACATTCGAGGAAGTGCCTTCCAGATGGAGCTCCATGCTTAACGTGCAACAAACAAGCCAGGCAAAGCAGAGAGCTTGCTGTCCCTTGGAGCCTGTCTGGAAGGGAGACAAGAGCCCAGCTGAACCCCCGGCAAGTACCAATCCACTGAAAGCCTACATATGGTAGAGATCAAAATGGTTCACTTGGAAGAGTGAAGAGGTCAGCGGGGAGTGCCCTTGCCTGCATGGACCATTCTCTGTAAGAAGATTGGGTGTTGTCTTCTGCCTCCTGCCAGGAGGTTAATTAGGACAGCTTTTTTTTCCATAACAATATCACTGACGTGAAACCTAGCTAGATTATGCATGTAGATGTGTCATCAGCAAACCCAGCACTGAAGTTGTTGAATGGGTTGAGGCCAGGGGGAAACTCAGTGTGTGTTCTTTACAAGTAAATGATTTGGTTGCTTGATTTGGATGTGAATTTGTCCCTTCAAAAAGTGGCATTGCAGAGAACCTTAGCTGACGCTTTGCCTGCAGGAATAATGTGGGCCTCATGGAAAAAACAGCAGTTGTTTTGCCTAGAGGTGGTAGGCTTAATCAGAGTCCACCTGATTGGCATGTAGTACACGTCCTAACATTATAACTTCTGCCTGCCATGTGCTCATAGTCCTGAGGAAGAAATTGCTGATCGGATGAGTAGTATCTAAACTTGAATTTAGCAAACATGAATAAAATCTTTATCTTTTGGGGTAGGACTTGCAAGGGCGGGGGGGGAGAAAAGGATTCTAGAGGATTCATGTTTCATGTTTTTACTAATTAGACAGTAAAAATTATAGAAGTGCTAACAAAAAATAATAAAATAAACCCTTAGCTCTTGCTCTGGGCATGAATTTACTAGCTTTAGTTTGTTGTTCAGTTCGGTTCATTGATCTTGTCACAATTGATGATTCATTAAGTTGTGACTACTGTAGAAATTACAATGCACAGATGTAGCTGTACTGCACATCTGTGTGTTCCCAGTGTGTTAATGATTTAAAAATGCACTTTCTGTCTGGCCATCCACTGCGCTTCGAGTGCCAACTGACATTTTGTTATTACTGAGCCATTTGTCGTGGTTGGCAGAGGGAAAGTCTTTTGGTTCTCCTTGTACTATTTTTGTTACTTTTATCCATATTTCAGATAGCTGGATTTGATTTTCCCGCAACCTTGGCCTTGCAGAATGCGAGTTGTGGTGTCTGTCACTTTCTGCGGGCTGCCACTTTTTTCAATGTCACGTGCTTTCTCCTGGTGTTTGCTTACAACAGATGGGGTTATTTCCTGCACCGAATCATGAGGAACATGTCAGGCTCAAAAGCAGGATTTGCTCGTTTGCTGACTTGCTCAGGATTCTGAGTTTTGATTTTTGAAGTTTGACTGAGGTGTCGTTGACTTGGTTCCTAGCTTAATGCTAACAACTCAGCTAATCTAAAGCTTCTCATCCTAGCAGGTCCCAGAACACCTCAACAACTTTCAGTGTATTGACTTACGGGCTGATTGGCACCAGCAGTTCAACAATGTGTGGCGACACTGTAAAACAACTTAATTGTTAAACCTACCCCTGGTCTCTTCCCCTTATTCAAACCACTATTCAGACTGGTCCTTATTAGAGACTTGTATTTGATCAAAGCAGAAATCTGCGGAGTTGTCTGTCTGATGGAGCATGGCTTTGCATTGATGAGGCAAACTATGCCCACTGTTCAATCATGGTAAGGTTATGCCCATGTTGTGTAGTTAGTTCATTTCCTTGTGATCATGTTCTGTCTCTAATACCACTTTCTAGTGCAGGCAAACCCATAAGACTCTTCTTGCTTCAGGCCTTCCAGGGAGTACCCAGGGAGAGCAGACTGCATCTGTTCAAGCACATACCAGCCAACGTACCTGGCTCTGTATCCATTTCCAATTTGATCGTAGGCTCTGTGGTAGGAGGGTCCATGTCTAGCATCTCTCACTTGTATCTCCTTTGTTTCAGCCATACAGATATTTCTGAAAGCTAGATTAAAGGATGTCTTCAAGAAATTATATACTATATCATCAAAAAAAGTGCAAAGCACCTGTGAGTCCACCACTAACTAGTCAGTTTATTCCAATAATTAATATGTAATTCCAGGGTAGAAACTGTATAATCTCAACTTTAATCCAAGCCATTTGGCTCTTTCTGAGACTGTAAACCCCCTTCTCTGCCCTGTCTCCCTGAGATCCCTTTTTCCACATAAGCTTCCGTAAATTCTCTTCAACAAGCTGAACAGTTTGAGCTTGGTAAGCCCCTGTTGTATGGCCTATTTTCTAGCTCCTGGCTTGCTTTTGTAGCTCATCTTGAAATTCTCCATGCTATTCTGGAAATGCATGCATTGCAATTCACACTGTATTTTACTGCCTTAAGAAACAGCCGCAATGATTCAAACCGAAGGTCAGTCTATCCCACTGTCTTTTCTAAGAGCCAGTGCTGGATGCCAGGGGAAGTGTGTAAGGACAGAGCATGCTTATAGCGATGATTCCTCCAAATACATGCTTCTCTAGCCTCTACTGATGTGTACCTCTGGCATTTTTGAGCTAGAGAGAGTGGTTTTAGTCAAACTAATGAAAGAAGAATGCAGTTATTCTTTGAACTTTAACTTCTGGTGAGCATAATATCCCATAGCAAGATGTTTCCCAGCTTAACTATGTGGCCTGTGAAAAAATACCTGTTAGTTGCTAATATCATTTGATGCCCTGTAGTCTTTGAATTAGAAGGGACAGTGGATTATTATTATTATTATTATTATTATTATTATTATTAGAAGGGACTCTGGATTTAACAGCTCTTTATTGCACTCATCCTTGTTTGTGTCTTCTGTACTAAAAAGTGCTGGTCTATTTAGTTGTGATCTAACATACGTTGTGATCTAACATACGTTGTTTGCAACAGCAAAATCATGCATCCTCATCCAGTAGAAACAGGGCTGAGCAGCACCCTGGAGTTGCTTTACCTTCTCTGTCACAGTATTAAATAAATATTGTGAGCCCTTTGAGTTGCCATCTTTCAGGACTGTCTCCCATCTTGCAGGTTAAGCATATGTTTTTGCTCATTCCTGTGGCAACTGAGAACACATCTGGAAAACTCTCTTTGTCCAGGTGGGTCAGTGCACAGGGTCAGACTAGATAAAAGATGAAACTTCAGGAGGGGTTTTGTGATGTGCACTAGGAGGGAACTTGCCTCCGTGACTCAGAAGGTCTTTTTTTTTTTTTTCTTCCAAATTCCTTGTGTTCAGATTACTTTGTACTGTTTTGTATTCAGATATAATCTTTTGGATGTTACCTCTAATTCTGCGCAGTTTGTAGCAGCAGCCTGCCTTCGTTATTTATAATCCTCCTAAGAGCTTTCGTGTTTGTGAAGCAGGCCTGCAGCGGGATGTGCTTTGCAGCTTGCCTTAGTAGCTATGATGAGGAGAAAAAGCTCTAAGGCCTTTTTGTACAATTGTGGAAGGCTGCACCCAGGTCTTCCTTACCTCAGTTTTGGCAGCAGAAGCATGCACGTCCCTCATCTCCAGACTTGACTAAGGGCTTTTGCCCAGCAAAGCGAAATCTCAAAAGCTGTTGAGCACCAAGGCAATTTTCTACTCACTACAATGGCACCTCACTAAAATTCAGCCCTGGATCAGTGGTTCTGCCCTAATATTCAGGTTCCCCAGTTCAAGATTTTGAGCTACTTGATGCAAATGAAGGACAGTAAGTGACAGTAACCCATTGAGACTTGATTGAAGCCAGTTTCCCATTTTTTCTTAGAACACTTAGTCCTAACACAAGTGAGATGTTATTTGTCAGTTATGCAAGTCATAAGCAATGCTGGAGTAAATTGAGATGTGAGTGGAGCTGAGCCAGACAGACCTGGTCCTTTTGATCTTTTCTTGCTCTTTTATATACGTCCCATCTAGTCCTGTGCTGCCAGATGGTCCCTTCATCTGACCAATGGCAAATACATAAAAGGTGTCCATAAAAAAAAAAAAGTTGGTGTGTTTAATGAAACTGTCTGAAACATAAGTTAAGTCACAAAACTTGACAGCTCATCTTCTCCACCTTCCTAACAACTGTGTCACTAATATTCACTGAAGCTGTCGTAGAATGTAGAATTGAAATGCCTTCTCTTATCACTTAACCTGTTCTTTTATGGTATACATTTTTAAAAAAAATTGCAGCACTGTTGTCCTTTAGATCAGTGTTGCTATTCTAAGCCTGGCAAGTGGTGTTTTTCTGTGGCTGGAAAATGAATCTGCAGAATCTGAATATAACCTAGTGATTCATTACTTTATGCACTTTTCAGTTTATTGAGACATGAAGTGCCGGATTTCATGGAAACTGGACCTCACTGCCAGATAACAAAGTTTGAACTTGTTCTCCTTGTGACATTAATTGCTAATTTACAGCTACTATAGAAGAGCAGGTGGAGTGGTACAGGCATAAGATTCACCAGCAGAAATTACCCAGACTCCATAGTTACACAGTTAACAATGACTCTGTAGTGCTACTGTTAGCGTGACCCTTTCAGCATTTTTTAAGTTATTTTGGCATTTCTTGTAGTAGGCCATTCTGTCTTCAAGACACTCTTGACAGATACTCATTAAAGACTGTGATCTTTAGAGATGAGGCTTTGTAGTTAAATACAAGTTTCAGCAGAGTTATGGCTAAACCATAGGAAGTTTTGTTGGTGTTTCTCCCCATCTCCAGCATGTCTCCCAGGCTATTTTTCAACCCCAGGCAGGAAGGGGAAGTGAACATTGTTTCTGATTGAAATGCTACTGCCTTTCCACTGAGTACCATTTAAGAGAGTAAATATGCAGAATTCCAAAGTTTGTTTAAAATAGAAGTACAGCTCCTTAGGCTGATGGTGCATATCTTCAGTCTGCTGGTCAGCTATCTTAGATGATAACCTTCTACTTCAACGATAGAATTAATAGCAGCCTTTTGGTTATTAATATACCACAATATTTTTATAAAAGAAGTCTGCCTATGATCTGCTAATGCTTTTCAGGGAAGGGGAGCATAGTGCCATTTTTCAGGACATGTTTGTCTGTATGTTGTCACGTCAGCTGCTCTGTGCAGCAGTGCAGGGTAGGCATTCTACTTGCTGCTTTCCCAGTAGAGCTGTTGATTTTCATAAAGATACTTTGCCAAGTGCCTTACCAGTCTGGCTTTATTAAGTAATGTGTAGAGGGTTCCCTCTATGAGCTTTGAGGATTTTCCAAAACTAATAGTTTGGAAATTACATTTGGCAAACTCTAAATTCTGAACAAAGCAGGTGCAACAAATGTTTTTAATCTGTTGACTTTAGTTAGAGCTTCATTTCTTAGCGCTGAGTATTTCCACCAGTCAGAGCAGTGCTCTTTGCTCTAGCATCTAGGTGTGATTGAGTGGTGCTACTTCTGTAACTGTACCTGAGGTGGCTCTTCTCCATGTAGGATTAACTCAATAGGTTTTTTACACCAGGAGCATAATCTGCTACTCCCATCCTGAGACTATGCTAAGTGGAAAAGTCCTGGGTAAAAAAAGTGAGTCTTGCAATGTCTTACTTGTGGTGAAGCTTGAGTTGGTTTCCTGGATGGCAGCAGAGGAGGAAGGTTCAGCTCACAGGGAGGGCACAGCAACCTCATGGGCCACTGTTGACTGCATCATTAGACTAATGAAAGCTCTGATTGCGGAGCCTTGTAGAAGACCTCATGAAACAGCATGCCATGCAGACACACTGTGCTACAGTGTGAGCTCTGCCTCAGGGGTCTGAAAGTTCAGGTAGGAGACAGGGCAGTAGATGGATATGGACAAACCTGTAACTATGGCACAAGATAACGCAGAGACAAAATGATCGCCAGGACTATCACTGGTTACAGCATAATCGTTGCTTGACTCCTGAGGAGATCAAACTGGAAAAGAAGGATTTGGAGGCCTATGTCTTGCTGAATGTGCTATGGAAGAGCCTCTGCCTTAGCCTGGGGCACTGCATGGAAAAAAATGTGAAGGAGCTTGTGTGAAAATATGTGTGGGTGATGAAGCATTGCTGGTGCCTGGAGAGAGTCAGCAACTCAGTAGAACGTCGTATATCAGGGAGAAGCGTGAGTCTTTCAAACAGAAAAATAGTGCAGTCTGTTGTCTTAGAGAGCATGGGGTAATAGCTGGGCAGCCCTCACTTTATGGCCAGGCTTCAGCGATTTAATATTGCATGTCTTCACAGCTCTGCCTGACAAGGATATACTCTTATTCTGTTGTGCATTAGTATAACCCAAAGAGCATTTCCAAGGAGCTACTGAAATGTTTTTAAGATACCTGCTTTTGAAGCTCCACAACATTCAGAATGGTAAATGCTGAAAGAAGCTTAAAGGAACAAAGAGCGTTACCATGTGAATATTCACTTTTTTAGTAAAATAAAGCAGCTACTACAGGAAGGAAAGGGGGAAAAAAAAAAGGCAGCATATTCTCAGGCAAATTACTGGCATAGATTCACTAGTTAGAAGTATGGAAGGTCCTGAAGTGTAATGGAGTGAATCACTTATGACCAGCTTTATGATGGTGTAATCTGACATTTACTCCAGTGGTAAATACAGAAAATGATAGTGAAATGTTGAAAATGCGATGTGTCATAAAAGTTACAGCCTGCTCATCAAGTTCATTATGCTTTGGGAGATACAAGGTCTTGGTTGCTTCCTGGCATAGTTAAGACATTTGAAATTTAGACGCTGAAATGTAAACTAGTCCTTTGCTACCTGTAGGTTTGAGATGTCAAATATCAGCATAATTACACAGCTGACCAGTTCTGCTCGAGTGCCCATTGCCCGCAATTGGCTGCGCATCAGTTGGTCGTGAGCTGCAGGTTTCCACGGAAACTGCATGTATCGCTACCTGTGAATAATTGAGAATGGCAGCTGTAATGAGAGAATTCGGGGCAAATTGTGTAAATATTCGTAACTAGATTACAGCAGTAAAATATTTTCACTCTAGATGAAGATTTAACTTCCAGGCTTAAGGAGATTAAACTGAAGAGGTCCAGGAAAGAATCCATCCTTGTGAAATCAGAGGATGAGTGTTTCAAAATCCATTACAAATTCCCAGAATTTTAGAGTAGGGTTTGGGAAAGTTGTATTCCCTGTGCTGCCTCAAGGGTCCGATATCCTTTGTATTTTTGTTCTTGGGGGCAGGTAATCGAAAGGCAAAAGCTCTGGATTTGTAGCAGCTGTGTTGGCTGGGAAGTGACTGCTCAGATCCCACTGCTTCAGGTCAGGTGCCTTGTTCTTGTCCTACTTGCAAAGACATGTGAGGATACACCAGAGGTTTGGAATAAAACAGCCAGGTAGCATCTGCCAAGTCTCCCCTGTTTTTCCTCTTCAGCTTATGTATTTATTTTTTAAAAAGTTAGATGCGGTAGCTTAATATTCAGAGCACTCTTGTGGTCTGCAGTGTGATCTGCATAAACCGAAGGAGAGATACTACAAGGTAGCTCTTTCTATAAAGACAGCTTTGTGCGCGATAGAGAGGAAAAGCCAGCTGGATGTAACAGGATTCACTGTGATTGCTGCTCAGATACTGTAGACGTGTATTTATGTTGGGTTGAAGTGACCTGAAGAATTTCCATTGCCCGTCTCTGGGCATACTGCCTCTTGCACTGAGCTTGCAGAAGAAATGTGTGCAGTCGTGCCAGCAGGAGATATCTGTGTTTTGTATTAGCCTAAGGTAAAAAAGAAATGGTGACTCTTTTGTGTGCTGCAGCTAATGAAAACGTTTGGGCTGAGACATCATAGTTAATTTTATAAAAAATTAACTTGTCTTTGAAACTTGTTTTGTTTTATTTTTTGCCAGCAACAGTTTCTCACCACTGGTAAAGCAGTAGAGTATGTCTATTTTTATGTGAGCCCAGAGCAAGCCAGGGGGTTGGCATTACCTGGAAGAATGTCGTCTTCGTCTGGGGAGCTTAAAAAGATGGTGCTAGACTCCTGGTTGTTCTCGTTGCCTCTCAAACCACAGAAAGACCTGGGAAGTAGCTGCTTGTGCAGTCTAGAGAGAGAATGTTAATTGGTGTAACTGAGCTTTCCTCCTCAAAAGTAGTGAACTCTGAAAACTCTCAAATCATGAATGTTGCTAGGTTAATTGGATGGTTAAATTTAGCAAAGCCTCAACTGTGCCTCACTGAATAAAACAGAGCTACTATTTATTATTTAGATGTCTGTTGTGATATAAGGCGGTAGCTCAGGGTGGGCTACCTTGCAAACCAGGCAATTTAGTAAACAGTTATTATTGACTTGAGAGATGGAGCTTGTCATGAATGGCATCTGCGCTGATGCTGTCAGTTAATTTTGAGCCAGATAGCTGTAACCAGCTTTCATTCCACTAGCAAATACCTGGGGATATATGGGACTACGTACTAGCAGTGCTTGGCTGAAGCGGAATTAGTTTTGTCTTACAGTCAGTGATCCACAGCATCCAGCAGCCTTATTAATTAAAAGCAGAACATGTCACAAGACTCTGATCTGAGTATGTAAAAAGGAGGTACCTTAAACTTTGTATTTTGCTTAAAAAAACCCAAACAACCAAACCTCACCGAAGAAATGCTCTGCTGATGACTGAAAGATTTAATAATGAAGAAGGTTTAAATGGGAGGAAATGCTCTTGCTCAGGTTTCCCTCTGCTCATGATGCCAAAGCCTTGTCAGAGTGAAATATGTAACACCGGCTGAATGGCTGAGCAGCTTCCATCTGCTTCAGGATCTCTCGAAGATAATCAAGAATGATGAAAATTGTTTCTTCATTTTTGACCTCTAACCAACCTGTTAGCCTTATGTCTATAAAACAAGGGATGTCTCCAGCCTGGACATAAATTGTAATGCCAGTGTAGATCACAACGCCTCTATCAATATTAGAACTGGAAAGAGCTTATATCAGTATAGCAGCAGTTTATTGTATTAATGAGAAGAACTCCATACCCTTAAGACTCATTAATTTGACAGAACCCTAATAGCAGCTTGCAAATCTTACTGCCATTTCTTGCAGGAAGTGAGGTCCTTTCAGGTTATGCTGTCCCAAGACTAGAGGAGCCATCAGCAACGTTCATTGCCCATGCATGCCATCTTTCTGCAAAACAGGAGATTTATTCTTTGCTACCACAAGGATTGGTTTTATGTATGCAACAGTAATGTGGCACTGGCCCATCCTCACTCATCTCTGTGCCTGCCGAACGCCCTCTCCCACCAATCTCTGTCTTCTGTATAATACCGGGCGTTTTACTGCCACTGTGAGTTTTCTGTAAGTCCTTCGGCTTTTTTTTCATGTTGTTCTATCAGCCACGTTCTTCCTATGTACTGTATCCTTGCTTGTACCTTCACTGCCTTGGAAATGGGCTTCCTGCATTCATCAGTTGGTCCTTATTCCCAAGTGCCCTGTTCCTTCCCTTCCCCCTTGTGCTGGACTGATAGCACAACACTGATGCTTAGCTGACCATATAAAATGATACATTATCTCACACCCCTCCTATCCCCAAGTTCTGTTTTTAATTTCTCTGCATGATCTGTGTGCTATGGGCTGCAAGCACCCTGAGGAGGAGGAATACTTCATGTTTAACTCCGTAAAGCCCTGTGCAAACTGCTGGTAAGGGGTCTAACAGCTGTCACTCTGGAGTAGCACATTTGTGCAGAAATGCTTGCTCAGAGCAAAACAACACTTGTACTAACTCTTACCTTTTCTCCAAGGATGAGTGTCATAGCTTTCTGGAGATTTATGTCATCTCAAAGAAGTTTTGCTACCCTGTCGAGCAAATGCTGCATTCCCACAGCAGGTTAGCACAGCCAAGGCAGCCTGTCTGTCCAGTGCTGCCAAGCCCCTTGCGCTGTCTGAGATCAGTGAGCGGGAGCATGAATGTTTACGTACATCTCCACCTAACTGTCAGTCCTTCCCAAATGTCATTCATCTGTCATTTTGGCTGCTGCACACTCTGTCTCATTTGCTTATATTCCTTAAACTCTCACTGCAGTAACTCAAGGAGTAATAAAAAAAAATTGTTCGGTCTAAACATTGCTGGGAAAATGTTAAAGATTGGCAACCTAGCGAGAGAGGCTGTTGGCTTAAGAAAGATTTAGAGGGCCTTAAATAGCACAGGTCATATTGGCTGTGGAGGAGGAAAAAAAAACCCATGAAGTATGTTTGCAGTAGATGGAGAAGTCCCTGGAAAACTGAATATTTCAGTATGGCAGTCATTGAACTACACATGAACCTGAAAAAGCTGAACTGGAATACACAAACATTGTCCTTTCTGTGTTTCTTCACAGCTAACACATTGACCTGGGCCTCATTTTTAATGTGGAATGAAAGGAAGGTGCATTGCTTTAGTTGCAGACTCTGTCCTTTGCAGAAAGCCAGGCAGTCAGGACACAGCCCCCCACCCCGAAACATCCGATTTGCCCATTACAGAATTTTAAAGGCAAGATTTGAGACAACTGGCCATATCTTTGGAAGTCTTCCACTGCCATCCTGTGAACCTTCAGGAGACTCCAGAGAGAGGTGGTTTGAAACTCAGTTTAAACTAACATGTTAATACAAAGGAAGATAAACACCTTCCTCATCTGTAATATTAAAAAGAAGGCTCAAATCTTTGAGGTGCTGCAGAGTGTGTCAGTGATTGAGAAAGGAAAGGACAGATGAGGCATAGGCTGGTATTAGGACTCAACTTTGTTGTTTCTTGTTTCTTATTTTGTACGGGACAGAGATTCACTATCCTGAGCTCTGTCTTTGCGGTTGGGTTTCAGAAGGAGCCCCTGTCCTGAAGATGCCTTTGGTATGGCTTGGAGAGCTCACTGTTAGAACGTTTTTTCTGGGAAACATGAGAAGTGAGTGGTTCATTTGTGTCCTGGTTTCGGCTGGGATAGAGTTAATTTTCTTCCTAGTAGCTGGTATAGTGCTGTGTTTTGGATTTAGCATGAGCATAATGTGACAACACACTGATGTTTTAGTTGTTGCTAAGCAGTGTTTATACTAAGTCAAGGACTTTTCAGCTTCCCATACTCTGCCAGTGAAGAGGTGTACAAGAAGCTGGGAGGGGGCACAGCCAGGACAGCTGACCCAAACTGGCCAAAGGGATATTCCATACCATGTGACATCATGCTCAGTATATAAGCTGGGGAGAGTTGGCCGGGGGGCAGCGATCACTGCTCAGGGACTGACTGTGCGGCAGGCGGTGAGCGGTTGCATCACCTCTTGGTTTTGGGGGGTTTTGTTTTGTTTTTTTCCTTCCTGGGTTTTGTGTCCCGTCCCCCCCGTCCCGTCCCCCCCCTACAATTTGTTGTTGTTGTTATTTTATTATTTCAAGTATTAAACTGCTCTTATCTCAACCCATGAATTTCCTTACTTTTGTTCTTCCGTGCCCGCCCCCCCCGCCCCCCCCCCCCTACAATTTGTTGTTGTTGTTATTTTATTATTTCAAGTATTAAACTGCTCTTATCTCAACCCACGATTTTTCTTACTTTTGCTCTTCCAATTCTCTCCCCCATCCCACCGGGGCAGGGAGGGTGAGCAAGTGGCTGTGTGGTGCTTAGTTGCCGACTGGGGTTAAACCACAACAATTTGAAAGGCTTGTTTGCTTGGTGGTCTGTCTTTGGTAATTATTTGTGCTGACAACACAGCCGTTGGCTGAAGCAGCCTGCATGCCGCAGGCTGGGTTGTAGACTGCAGTGCCGCTGGACTCCTACCAGAGCGGTGTTTGTTCACCTGTAGCAACAAAGTGAAATTGTGTTTGTAATCCTTGCCATGTCCCTGCAGAGCTGTCTCATCCATGCACCTTTGGGGCTTATGTGAAGAGACGCCGTTGCTCCCTTCCCAGCACCAAGTAGCAAGGGAGGGGTTGTCCATTGCCTGACTGAATTTCTCTCCCTCTTTTGCATTGCATCCCACAGCGGCATCTTTCGTAACACTCATGGTAGCTTCTGCTCCCTTGAAAAAGAGCAGAGTCTTGTGGGTCACTGGCTGTGTCCTGGGGCACTAGGATAGTGCCCGTAACAAGACGATTAGCATGATTTGCTGACTGGTGGGGATAGAGACTGAGCGTGCCTGTTACCGTGCTCATCCTAATGGTGTTGTCCCTGTTAAGGGAAGCAATGAGCGTTTCCCTGCCGTGTCCCCAGGATGTCTGCTAGTCCAGCCCGTAGGAGCTCATGTTCTTTGATCTGCTGCAACACATCTGCTCGAAAGGATTAGCAGAAAACTCCCTTCTCAGCAGCTTACGGTTGTCATATACTGACACCTGTATTTTGGTATTTGCAAGGTAAGCCTGTGCGCTTAAACAAATAAGCAAGCTCAGTTCTACATGGGTAAAATTGTAGGATGAGCCTGCTTTAATTAGAGCTGGTGAGACTCCTCAACACTCCTGCTGTTTGCTATCGTGAACACCTTGCATATGTTTGCAGCACAGTGAAAAAGACAGACTTACGGGGCAGGTGCTTCTTTTAAAGCAACAAATCAACTTCCAGGTATCTGAAAAAGCTACAGTTGCTTTCAGAACACGTAGAGGATATAGAAGGAAATGCCGTTGCCAAACATCTGGTCCACAAACCTCACGAGAGAGGGGAATACCTACAGTCGTGGGTCTCCTAGGCTGTTTGTCTCTGGAGTCCAGACTGTTCCCTTGGGGACGCTTGGTAAGCAGCTTTCAAAGCTGCAGGTTTCAAAGCAAACAGAGCTCAGTGCCTGGAATTTTCTTTCAGGATCAGCCTAAACTTTTCCTATGGATAAATCTGGGTACTTAACATTTTTCAGATCCATTGATTCATAAATCAAACCGGGAAACTCTCACAGTACTAAAAGAATATTTAAAATAAAGAATGTGCATCGCAGTCTCCAAAGCAGTGATCCCATACTGTACCAGCTCTCCACCCGGATTCAGTCTCTCCTGTCAGGGCCTGCAGCAGGAGCCAGTGATACGTCCCAGTCAGAGCAGTGAGCTTGGTTTTTTACCTCAGAGCAAAAATAATACTTCATAACCTCTTTATTCCCTCCTGTTTCACTTGGTCTGTATGAAAACTCCATTGGCTACTTCTTGCTTCAGACATGTCAGCTTTTTTCCTAAATGAATCAACCTACTTTACCTTAATTTTATTAGGTAGTAGGTGTCTTCAGACTTATTTTCTATGCTTGTCACTTTTATTAAGCCCCTTGGTTGCATGTTGCTCAATGTGAGGGGAGATCTGCTCAGGCAAATATTCCATTGATATCAGTGAGCTGTTCCTGTGCTCCTTCCTGAACTGACTTAGCTTTGCTTTCCTGAAATATAGTACTGCTGCTCTGCTGCATTCAGAGATTATAAAAATCAAAAAGCTGTGATCTCTCATACAGGCTTTCTCTGGATTAATTCCTGTTTGAACTTGAAAAGATGTTTTAGAAAAGCATCCCATCTTAACTTGACAATTGTCAGCAATGTGCAGTCCTCCACAGTTCATGGTATATTGTTTCAGTTGTTAATTAACCTCTGTTAAAAGTTCTGCCTTTCAGCCTTCCCCTTTCATCTATTAAGATTCTCTAGACTCTTACCAAATTCCTGTTTCTGTGATGGCATTTAGTTACTTTGGTCCAGTTACCTTTCAGTCTTCTCTTTGATAAGGTGAACAGATTGAGACCCTGGAACCTCTCTCTAAAATGGTATGTTTCTCCATGCTTAAACCATTCATACAGCCCTGGACAGATTTGCTGTTATCAATATCTTTCTAGGAGGAGTACCAAGCGTGGAGGTAGTGCAGTCTGCCTGCCCCTCGCCAGTGTCCTCGTGCAGCCCAGGGCTGTCTCCTGTGGTTTTCTTTCTTACAGACCTGGTTACAGCATCATGCGCTGTGTTAAGGACATAGCTCCCTTGCACGGGGAGGCTGTTCAGACACAAGGTCTGTAGGAAGAGATAACGTTTTTATTACACTAGATAACATAGATGGAAAAAATGAATGAGAAGCCCTTCATCAAATAAGATCCTCCTCCACCCCCGCAAACTTAGCTTTCCCTGCATCTTTTGAGCTGCCTGGTTATATCAAGACTGTTGCCAAATACTTTGACCTTCATTTTCAGTCTTTATCCTATCCTTTCTCTGTAGGATTCTTCTGCCCTCACCTTTAGCCTGACAATGAGGCTCATCATGTCAGGGTTCTGCTTCATTTAAGGGATCACAATATTCCTTCTGCAGGATGGCTGTTCTCCCTGCCTTGAAAATTTTATAGTTGACATTTACCCCAAGCACCGCTAAAGTAGATTCAAGGTCTCCTTTTAAAATAGGAACTAAACATGCATAGCACAACCACACAAAAAGACCCTTATCTCTTAGTTGGTTTTTCATTACCTCCTGTGGCTCTGATCTGATTGCTTTGCATATATTAATGAAGAAGGAAATAAAATATTTGTAATAATAGGTGCATGGCATTCTGGGATTGATTGATTTATTTATTTTCCAAAAAAGCACGCTCCAGTATTTATTCCTTTAGGTCTTGGGATGCTGGTGGTGGCTCCTTAGTGTTCTTGGGGCCATAATCATGATGCAATGAGATGATGTAATGAACTCCATTCCCTGCTGGCTGCTCTTTTTCCAGGAATACCAGTATTTGGGCTGTGACTCTGGTTTGTGGTTTTGTTCAGTACTTTGTAGATGTACAGAAGAGAAGCCAGTCTGCACAGGTATTTCAGACCCATTCATCACAGAAACTGCTTTTGGAACGGAGGGCTGAAATGAAGGGCTACAACCCAAACACCTCTCCACCACACCCTGGAGACTCGCCTCTGACTTTGATACTGAAACATAAATACTTGAAAAACCTTGATATTGCTTGCTTACTTATAGAAAAGGCAAGAAAAAAAGCATGTGGTGTTCCAGCAGACACAATGAGAGAAGGATCCATGCCTTCCATTTCTGGTCTCCTTCAGGAACACCAGTATCTGTTTTTCAAATGGTTGAAGGGAAAGTCTAGATAATATAAAAAAGCAGATTTACTTCAGGGAAGAACAGATGCTTGCATTGAAAATGTGACTGGTTTTCACGTTATCCAGGGCTGTCAGTGGGTGTTGAATATTTATATACTGTAGGGTAGGGAAAAGGTGATGAACTAGTTTGCTTCATACTAGCTTTTTCTGCAGGAGTGAAAAAGCCAAGAATTCTCAGATGAACCTTCCTGTTAGTTGTTTGCAGTGCGTGAATAGCAGGGATCGTGTGGAAGAGTTTGTGGGTGATGAGAGAAAACTCCCCTGGGTTATCTAGCGAGAGGTTGGGGCTATTCTTACTTCTCAGCACGTGCTTGGTTTGACAGTGAAAATAAGAGGGACCTAGGAATGAGAGTTCTTCTATTTCTGAAAGGAAGCCTATGGAAGTGTTTTATACCATATTTTCTTTACAGTCTATAGACGCTGACAGCCTCTGATTTTAACCTCTACACAGCTGTAAATGCCACAACATATTCAAAAGGCATGATGATCATTGGGTCACTGGTTGCCTATGGAGATGTGCCTATTTCAGCCACCTTGCTGCTGTCCTGGAAAATCAAAATATAGCTGCCTCATACTTGAAATGTTGTTGAGTCCTTTGTCCCTTCTCTCTCCCGATGCTATTAAGTGTAGAGATAGTGAGGTGAAAATATCCATGACTTCCTTCTCTAACAGGTGAGAGCCCAAGCAGATGGAATATTTTTACCAGGGGCCAGGTCAGGACAGTCTTTTCACAGTAGATGCGTACTTGAACAGGTCTCTGTTGACATGATTTTATTTTCACTTGGAGGCAGTTTCTCTGTGATGAGTGGGGTTGTCGTAAGCCATCCCTCCTTGGGAGGAAAGATGTGAGAACGTGCGTGCAGGCGTGTAGTCTCTCTTCAGAAACTGCCTCTGCCATGGTGGTGCTGCTCACCCATCCATTTCTTTTGACTGCTACTTTGTTTTCTTGAAGACTTATCCATTAATGGTTTGCAGTTTCACAAGAAAGAGAGTATAGTACCACATGGTGTTGGAAGATGTTGTAATATCTTTAAACTCTTCCAGTGGTGCAGAAAAGAAACCGCTTGTGAGAAGAAGCTGGTAATAGCAAGTGAAGTTCCTTCTAGAAAGAAAGCATTAATCTACATGACGTGCTTGCATCTCTGCCAGTCCTGTCCCTGGCTTTTGCGGAGACTGGGAGACTGACCGCAGTGCCAGAGCTAGGCAAGGTGAAGCTGAGCGGAGCAGTGCAGGGCTTGTCGTGCTGGTTAGGTGTGGTGATGTGGCTGGACACACACAGCTCGAGCCTCCTGTCCATGACCAAAGAAACAGAGTGGTCTGTGCCGAGAGAGACCTGGTGTGCCTCAGGAGGGTGCAGCTGAGGGGTTTCTCTGCAGGAAGGTGGGAGATAGATGTGGTCGGGGGGGTGGTATGAATCCAGGTAGTATATGTACTGTCAGCCTAAAGACTGACACGAGTGTGTGTTTATTTTAGAAATATGCTAGGACACAATGAGGGTGGAAGTAAAGTTGTCTGCTTAAGTTTATTAACTTCTTGTTCATTTGCAATCTTGAGTTGCTCTGAACTACGTGTTCTGGAAAGGACCAAGTTGCCACCAGCCAGTCTACGTTAACTATATATTAACACAGCTTTATCACTGATCAACCTGGCATTTTAAGCAGAAGGCTGTTCCCAGAAGTTATCGTCAGTTCCTTGGCACAGGACTGATAGGCTCAGTGAGCTCCCGAGGCCTCACCCAGCATTGCTCTGTGGGTTAGGGAAGGTTTGGAAGGAAACGGATTTGATCTCAGAGTAAAAATGAAGGCTGCTGTGTGTTTCACTCTCATGTTCTCCGCTGCAGTGAAAGGGGGATTATGGCTGTGCTTTCAAATGTCTGAAAGTTGTTGACAGGGACAGCGAGAAATCTCAGATGCCATCTGTATTCCTGAATCTCAGTTGTTTTATTCAGTTCTAGCTACAATAAATTTAAGGAGGAGAGGAAAAAAAATGGCATGTCTATTCTCTCTATTCCATTTCAGTGCCTTCTGGGCAGCTCACTGTCCTTCTTGGTCTGTTAAGCCATTAGCATTTTCAGCACTCAGCTTTTGGAGGGCAGAGGGAGGAAGAGTTGCCCAGAAGCCCTGGTGCTGTGTGCCTTTCATGGGCCCAGTCTGTGGGAGGCTTGTGTGCAGCTGTATTTTGCACTTCCCTTAG
>NW_008825574.1:451157-496537 GCF_000699105.1 Pygoscelis adeliae | reverse complement strand
TGGATTTGCTCCCCTCCATTTCTGTGGGAGGCAGGAAGGGGGACTCAGCCCATGCTATGGGGCAAGGAGGTCTGTCTCTCCCTGAAGAACAGGGATCCAGGGGGACCCAGCACCCTGGGGGAGATCAGCCATGCTCTGAGCTCTGGATCCCCACATCAGGAGATGGTAGGGCCTCGGGGGATCCTCATTCACTTTGGAGCGGTGCACACACAGATGTGGGAGAGGGGCAGCTGGGACTGTGCTGAACTCTGCTGGTTTGTTTATGCTTAAATTCTGCCTTGACCAGCGTGCAGATAGATGGAGGTGGTTGTGTTCTCATCATGGACTTGAGTGTTGCTCCATTCAGGTTGGAAGAGGACAAGGAGAAGACCACCTCTGAGCTACTTGCACATGCCTGTGCAGTGCAATCCCTTTGGCACCGGGGATGGTGCCAGCTGCCGACAGCTGCCCAGTTCTGGCAGGACCCGGCAGAGGAAAGCTGTGCTCCTGTGCTGCCCCGAGCTGCTTAGCTGTGCTGTACCCAGAGCCAGCCTGATCTCCCCGCTCATGGTTCTGAATAAATACCCCATGAGTGAAGGGGTGTTGGCTCCTTCATAAGTGTTTGCCTGAAGGAGCAGTAGGTTCATGAAATAGACGGGATAAACTCAGAGTAACGGGTGCTGTTTGAGGTGTAATAAGAGCTGCAATCACATTCCCTAGTCTTTGACAATCTCCCAGTACTTTCGTGAAACCTTAACAAAAGCCGCTTTAGGAGCTTCTGCCTTGGGAATCCTTTGCCTGAAGGGCGCCAGAATTGGACTCTAAATCTTAATCTTCATTTCATGAGGCACCTGCTCGTTTTTAGACTATCTGTGACTGTTTTAGAGCACTTGGAGCTTACTTTTAAGCCAAGATCCTTCTAAGAAAGATTTTTAACTCTGGCAGAAGCTGTACACAGTTGTAATATTTTTCCTTTGGGAAAGTTGGCGCTGATCATTTATGTTCTGAGAAAAGACTGGTTTTCATTTTACAAAAGAAAGGGAATTAAACCCCGGGTTAGGAAGAGTGAGAATAAAGAATTCCCCTGCTTTTATTTGTATAGGCCGCGTACTTCCTTACACAGCCCCAGTGGCATGGAAACCCCATGGTGACTCTGTCATTGTGCAGCACAGAATGGAGATTAATCTGGAGAGCAGTAGGTAATGAAATGAGTAGTTTCAGCTTTTTTCATTGTGTTAGTGGTGAGGATATTAAGGGTTCTAGGGGAGAGAAATACACTTACTACTGTTTTGGGGAGTGTTTATCTGAAGAGGGAGTTTAAAACATCATTATACAGAAATCTGCAACCTCTTCCATTTGTATTTATATTTTTGGTCAAAGACCAAGAGGTAGGAAATACCATTTATCAGAAGGAACTGCAAGTGTTCAAGGCTGTGATATTAACTCCAGGCATTAAGATGGCAAAGGATAGAAGAGGGGTTTTCCGGTACATTTTACTGTTCTGCCTCCTTTTGCATGCTTTTGTGTTCCTTAATCTCTTTGTACCTGGGTTTTCTACCTGTAAATGGGAGTGAAGATTCCTGCTAAATGTTCTGGTTTCCTGGTGAGACAATAAGAACAGACATTACTGGCTAGCAGCAAGTTGGAGGCCATAATTTGCAAAGAAAAATACTCATTTATAGTATTAGCTATACAGTTAAATTGGCCTCATAGCGCTTCTGAAGACAGAATTAAAAAACAGATCTCTGATACTGACATAGGACAAACACACTCACACCTTTGGAGCAGACACTCTTAGACCCGTAGCAAAGTTTCTGGTGCTGTTTTAAGGCAAGGTTGGTGGCTACATAGCGAAGTAGCCCTGCTCTACCCAGGGAGCAGCTGCCTGTGCAAACAGACAGCACTCGCCAGAGATCTTGGTGACTGGGCAGGCTGTGCTTGGACTCCTGGCGCAGTGAGGTGTCTTCTGGACAAGATCCCAAACTGCCAGTCTCTCTGATGTACGTGCCAGAAAAATCTATGTAAAGGTGTGTAACATCTTGATAATTTATTTTTTTAAATGCTATCCTTTTGAGATCTAAATGTTATAAGAGCGAGGGTTGTGTTATTCCTGTGCTGGCATCTCCTGGGATAACTTTCACGTCATATGGAAGTGATGCTTCGAAGCTGGTCTCTTTACTACTTACTATCTCTTATAATCTTTCTGTTCTCCCTCAAGCATCTCACACCAACCTCCTTTCTCTGCTCCACTTCCTTTGTAACTGCATGGTTCTGCATCCTGCAGATTCTCAAAACTACCTAAATATATACAGGGGGAAAGGATTTCCAGAAATCAAAATTGCTTAAGGTGTCTTTCACAAGCAGAAGCTGCAGGAGGGTACGAGGAACAAAGTTGAGACTCGTCCCAGCCTTGTGTGTGCCTGTTTTCCTCTGTCCCTGGCCCAAGAAAGTGGCTTTCAATTTGATCATAGACACAGCAACACTTCTGTTGCTGAGCTCTGATAATCAGACAAAGCAGGCATTTGGCACAAAGATCTCTCCTTGTTTTGGTCACTCAGTTGGCCTTTCTTTCAGGACCCATTGTGCTCTGTGGGCGAGGTGGAGATGCTGCTGCTTGCTCTGGATATTGTCTCTCTTACAGTCCTCTTGATCCTGTCCAAGTCTGGCAGTACTGTGAGTTGTGATGCACAGTCACATCACTCCCATCTTGCAGGAGCTTTTGGTGAGACCAGCACCTGCTTTTCCTTAAAACAAGGCTGGGAGCAGCAAATGCCAGACCTACAGGAAATTGTTCCTGGACTGGAAACAAAAGCAGAGGAAAAGCCTGCCCAAACCAGGCAGAAGAGTTATTTGAATTAAAGGCACCAGCTGAGCACTGGATACTAGTACACAGTGTCATTTGCTGGGCAGACTGGTACCTGCTTCTGTTTTCAGGGGATTTTGGCTTCTGCAACTTTCTCCCTGCTGTCTTGAAGAGCCAGTTTGTAAGTTTAGAGCCCCGGGGTGAGTAGGTAGATGTTCTGAGGACAGGGAGAAAGTGGGATTGTTACATGTGAGAAACAGGAATCCCACCTTTTCCAGGCCGCCCTGAATTTTTGTTTCACTGGGTAGATGGGACCAGGTGTGCCTTCTGCCCTCCACATCCATTCAGGGCTTTTATTCTGAGAGTCTGTTGCATTCTTTATGTCAGTGGCCTGTGGGAAAAACATGACAACCATGGTAAAAAGGAACTGGAGGAAGGAACTGGGATTTGTATTACCTTAAAAATAATAATACCCTGTCTTCTTTTTCATGTTGCCCTGCTTATCTAGGATGTTGGCTCGTTCCCTCACAGGGCCTCTGAACAAAATGAATTGTGCATATGGCTCTGCACATCTCATCCTGAACACGCCTATGGCAGTAATGCCTGTCTCGGTGTTTGCATGGGTGCCCATCACTTTTCCTGGCTGCTTCTAACAGGTGGACAAGAGATTGAAACGCAGAATGTGTGCTGTGGCCAGGCTTCCTGCCAGCGTGCAGGGAGAGCAGTGCACATGGGGGATGCATGTGTGCACACGCGCCCCGCAGGTGAAGGACTCAAGTTTGTACTCACCGGTTTGATCTTTGTCTTTGAAAGATGTCATTGGTGGAGTGTGATGTGGCTGACAAAAATGAACTCTCATAAATTGGAGTGCTTATAAAAATGCTTCTGTGGCCTTCATTTTATATAGCCCCCTCTGCAGTTACACAAGTTGTTACTGAAGGATTATAAAAGCATTATGTTCACAGTATTCATGTTTCATATAAAACCAATAGTGTTTAACCTCTCCTTTAGTCCCAGAGAGTTTGGACAATGAAAACCTGATGCAAACTCAGCTGGGAGAGTCAAGATAAGGCCTTACAGGAGAAGGTTAAGCAGGCTGTTGGTGCCTCTGTGTGATGAGGGTTCTCTGCTCTAACAGCACAGCCTATGGATGGCAGCTTAGTTTATCTGGATCCTGGAAGAGGACTTTTGCTGCCATACAGATCTCTTCCTGGGAGGAAGGTGTCAGGTCTGCGGTCCTGGTTACTGGCTTGTTATCATAGGACCGGGGCCAGGGGAAACGGGCTAGAAGAGACCTTTGGAGGTTGCCTAGACCAGCCCCCTGCTCAAACCAGGGCCAGCTTCAGTTAGTCTGTGACAAGAACTGCCGCAAACTGGGCAGTGCATGCAGCCTCCTGGAGCACAGACGTCTGCCAGGAAGGGGTGATGAGAGTTCCCCTCTGGATGCTTAATGAATCTTCTGCCTTTTTGCAGTTAAGTGTTCATGCCTGCTCTATCCATGCAGACTCTAAAGAGATCTCGGGAAGTGACTGGGTTAAGGAGACAAATACTAAAGAAAAGAAGCCTGAGAGTGTAAGAATGGATTTTTATTCTTTTTTTTCCCAGAAATTTTTAGGAAAAGAGTGCAGTAAGTTAGGATTTGGGCATTCTTCGTATGTGTGAGGTGTATGGCAGCTCCTTGCATTTCCAGGGCTGCAGGTGAAGAGTGTTTATGCTGAGTACCTGGAGCATTTTGGTTTTTCCTCCCAAAGAAGGCATGCCTGCAAACCACAAGGACAGACCTTCTGGCAAAGCTGGAAGGCCTGAGCTGGCTGGCCTGACACTGCTCAGGGAAAACAAACTGCAGGATGCTTGTGTAAGAGTGCAAGAAAAAGGATAACCCCCACTCATCCTCTGTTTCAAATCACTTTTTGAATTGAGTAGGTACAAATCTTACAGAAACTCTGACCCTTGCCATGGTTGTATTTGGTGCTAATTAGGAATTTTTCCCTAATATTCATTGTGGGTATATCCCCAGATGCAATATCTGAAGCCTGAGCTTTAACTACTGAACATTGTTCCTTGGTATCTTTTTCTCATGCCTCCCACTCTGAGGAAGCTGCAGGTAGACATACTCTGATTTCAGAGAGATGGAGGAGCCAGTCCACCCTGCAGTTTAGTTGGAAAAGCCTGCGCTATCTTCACCAGCTATTAAGAGCAGCTTGCACTTTGAGAGGAGATTTCAGGTGGCAAGCAAGAGTTGGTGGTTCCCTTTTGAGTTACCTTGTGTTCAAATATAAACAAATAACACCTGATTTCTTAAACTTTTCTGCTAATTGGTGATGCTGTAAGAACTAGCTTGGGAAGATAAGTCAGGACTGATTACCTTGACACATACAGGATTGTAGATGAAGCATTCCCATTTGAATCTTCTGCCTTTTATTGTGTTGCTCCACAAGACTCTGCTGGATTAGACTCTTCAGCTTCGGGGTGATGGGCGAAATGTATTTTTCTTAAACTTCGATTTAGGGGTAGGGTGGTGGGTTGTGGAGTTGTTCCCCCTCCCCATTCAGAAAGCAGAGCATAGGAAAGACGATGCTGTCCACCTACAGTCCCTTGTCTATGCACACCTCTCTTCCTTACGGGCAGTCCGTGGGCTATAGGAAATAGTGACTGCAAAATTCAGTAAATGTGCGTTGCTTTGGGAATATGCACGAATATGATGCAAAGGAAGGAAAGGAGAATTCAAAGACAAATATTCATTACGATGATAAATCAGAAGGCTGCATATTGTAATTAGGAGTAGTACTTCTAGATTTTTCATGGGGTGTTAATTTCTTCATAATCTGAAATAATTGAGTCAAATTATATTTTTATTTTTTTTCTTTCCGTAGGGAGAATAGAAGGGACTGGCTAGTTTGGTCCCACCCGTCCTTTATTCTTCTGCAATCTATTTATAGCCTCTGCAGAGGGCAAGGAAGGAGGGAGGCCTTGGAGAAACACCGGGGCTTAGCCTTGTTCATTTTACATTGGAAACCCTGCCTTTAACCCCTTCTTTGCTCAGCTGCACCACGAATATCTGAAATCTTTCAGCTTTGGCAAATAAAAGAGCACATCTCTTGCTGTCTGTTCTATAAATAAAATATGCATGTTGTTAACTCTGCATTATTACAGAGTAGCTGCCCTTCAATTTTTATGAAACTGTCATCTGTTGTTGTGTGTTGGCCTCGTGTCTGTGCTGTGACAGTGTGTGTGTGTAGCACACGTGCGAAGCTCCCATCCTCTCCAGAGGTGCTCTGTGGGCTCCACGGTGGCAGTGGGTGAAAGGAAGAGCGAGCGCCGGCTGATGCTTTCAGATTCACTGTGCTGAAGAGATAAATGGAATTGCCAGAGGGTTACTAATACCCTTTAAAAGAAGAAATATTGTCTCTCCCAAAAGGATGTAGAAAAAACTAGAGCAATTACATTTGTATCGTGAACCTCTGTACCAAAGGGAACAGGGAAGGGGAGTGGGGAATGCAGTGGAAGGAACAGGACGCAGAGTTCCCATTCTGTGCTCCAGACTAAATAGCTGGGCTTAAAACTGGGACAGGAGAAAATGGTTATCAGTATTTTCCTTAAATATGTTTGCTCACAAATGTAGGGATGAGCAGGGGGCTGTTTTCCAGTATCACTATGATGTAGAATATGTTAAAGCTGCATATTCTGACACAATACGGTGCTTCTCCTGTGCAGCTTTATTTGTGTACGCAAAGAGAGCAGGCTCTCTCTAGCACCGGGTGTTGGTAGAGCAGCACTTCTCAAAGTGGGAATGAAAGTAAAGGTGATTTTTTTTCAGTTAATGCCAATTGATTTTTCCTTATTAAACTTAGTTCTCTCTGCTGCAGCCTCTGCCACTGCTTAACTAGAGATGCCCTGCTTGCAAATGTCTGTGAAGTCAGTCTATTTTCCATCTGTAAGTAATGTTTTAGTGTTTAATGCAATTTATCTTCACTCAAATTGCAGAAGATGTCAACACTAAAACATTTGCTACAGACATCATAAACTCGAGACATTGGCAGGCACTGCTGAACAGAGCAGAAACAGTGGCAGTGAATACATATTTTTAAACCATCTGGTATGCAAGTGCTATTGGATCAAAAATTGACATGGTGTAAAAAACTTGCCACTGTTTGTCAGATGACCTTTGGGCAGTCAACAGAGAAGTCAGTACTGCATGTAAATGCTCTTGAAACAATACGTCCTGTCTCGGTTTGTACTCCCGGGCCTTGTTCCCTTACTTGCCAGATTTCAGAAACTAATAGGCTTATTTAGTTGAGAAGAAGCCCAGATAAACCAGCGCCTTCAGGGCTTTGCACACCACTCAGCCCTCTGAATACACACTTCCCTTCCTCTGTGGCCTGCAGGGAAGCGGAGCTGCGAGAGCGCCGTGGGTGGGAAGGATCCCTTTTCTTTTTTCTCCCCTTGTCTGTTTTGATGTTTTGCTTTCTATCCAGTTTTCCCTTTGTCAGGAGTGGCTTGCATGGGTAGTATATACACATGCACGTGCGCACGCAAACACAGGCGCCGCTGTTTATTTTATCTTTGTGGTGTATGTCTGTAGTGGGAAGAGGACTCACGGGGCTCTTCATGTTTTGATGGAGAAGTCCCTTGAAAACAAGTAGCCTGGTTATTGCCAGTCTTTGGCTAAGGGTACCGTATACTTCAGCAGGGACATCTCTGCAGACAGCTGTTCCTGAAATAAATGTTGCAAAGTCTCTAGAATTTTCCCCTTTCCTTCCCAGAGGATTTCTAGCTCGTTTCTGACCATGCATCAGATGAGTGTGCATTTACTGCTGCCTGTAAGCAGCAGCCAGCATGAGAAATGGTAAAATTTCTCGGCTAGCCCCTAAAGTATGATTGAAAGTAGGGGCCATATGAGCTAAAAGTCTGAAAGGCTGAGTGTGTGCAGTCTCCCTCAGTTACAGGTGGCTCAGAATGACCCCAGAGAAAAGTGGCAGACAGCTCCTGGCATTAAAAAGCCAGCTACGATGAAAGCCTCATGCCAGGCCTGGCCACCCCCACACAGAGCAACCATGATTCTGCCTTTCATGGTTAAATTAGGCTTTAAAATACACTGTCTAGCAAAGATTACTTGGAATTCCAAACATGGTTGCAATAAAATAATAGGTTGCAAACAATAAAAGGAAAATGAAGGCACCCTCTTTCTGCAGTAGTGACAGGTTGTCCTACAGCATCTCCCTGTCTCAAAATGCATATAAAATATCACGTCCACAACAGGCTTTTGAAACAAACACCCCATTACTGCACAGGTATATGAAGAAATCTTCAGCACCCCCCACATTTCCTTTTGCTTCAGCTTTACCTTTTTTTTCCCTTTGGAGAATGAGGTAATTTCCAGATTAATGCTGTCTCTTTGTGAACAGACTTAACTAGGTTGCTCTCTTTGTCTTGGAGGATGAATAATACACAGGTGATAGCAATATGAGTCATTTGCTCCCTTAAAAGCAGCTGATACTATGTTTTCATTAGGCAAAAAATTAAGAGGCTCAGTATAGATTAAGCACCTGAGTTTTACAGTCTCTGCCCGGTAGGTTTATGCATACGGGAAAGACAGCCACATCTCCTGGAAGGCGGTTGCTCTGAATGAATTTACTGTCGTCATTTGGAAAGCTCTTCTGTAGACTGATACTCCTTGCTGAAAAGGAGCATTACTCAATTGCAGACTGTGTCCTCTAGGAGGAGGAACGGGGTGCCCAGGAGTCCTTGAGATTCTGAATGGGATATGTTTAAATGAAACTTCTTCCAGAGCCCTTTGCGTTGAAATGACAGGGAGATGAGCAAATAGACCAAGGAGTGGACTTCCCTCCTGCACACACGCACTAGCAATTTCTGGATTTGCGTAAGTCTCTTGACAGAAATGCATGCAAACTGCACATTCTGCCTCCTGGGGCTACTGAATAAAATGGGGAGGTGACATAGGGCGTGCTGAGGCATTTTTAGATATTGTTTTCCGTATTCCCATAAGAAAGATATTGATATCACAGAGATCTCTAGTTCAGGCTTTAAATAAGCTAGAGCCAAAGTACAAACCTATTTTTAGGTGACTTTAAAATATCCTGACATGTTTACCAAGCTGGCTTCAAACCAGCTAAAACACGTGTAAACAGTTAATACAATATATTGCCGAGACAGAGAATTTCTGCTTTCTTACAGCGTAGGTTAGTAAGTGCTTTTCTTCACCACACAAGCACTAAAAAGGAAGGAAGATATAAATGTAAGCAACAGTGACACCTGACCACAGTGTCAGTCTCCAAATATCCTCTGGATACATAACTAGAACCACAATACCTTCTCCAAAGTCACATATTCTATTCAGGCACACATCAAAAAAAAAGGAAAACAAAACTGAAGGCACAGCCTTCATTCTAGCTTTCTAATGCCATATTGCTTAATAATTTAAGGACAGTGATAGCCTAAAAATTGCAGTCTTAGCAGCTTCACATAACCTACATTAGACAGAGGGTGAATATCATATTTATTATGTACTCAAGATGTCTGACTTTATCAAGACAAAGTCTTCTATGTGTTTGGCACTATATCACTTAGAAGGGCTCAGCTATATGTTATGTATTACTAACAAAGCCATCTATAATCAATTTAAGGGGCTGCTGTTCATGGTCTCTGTGTTCATGATCCCCAGTGCGACTCGTGGGGCCTCACTGGAAGAAAGCAGCTCTGCTGGGACAGCACAGAGAGAGAGAGAGGAGCAAACTCTAGTATCGTGAACAGCGTCGTCGTGCTATCATGGTGTCTTGGTCCTGATAGCTTTCTCTTTCCCCACAAAGGTGCCTGTCCTCAGTGAATCTCTCTGCCTAGCACCTATGGCACCAGGAGCAGAGCAGCTGTACTACCACCAGCCCTACTAGCTCTGCTGGTTAGGTGGACTGGTTTGCAGACGAAGGGGATGTTTTCTGGTGTGATGCTTTTGGAAGTTGTCTCTTCCCAGTTACGAGGTTGCTTTTTCTATTTAGAAAAGTGTGACATCAGTGCAGGGCTAAGAGGTCATGGGAATCACTTCTTAGCAAGGTAACTTCTGAGTTCAGGGGACTTTGAATTCAAATGATAGTATATCTTAATGTTATTTTCTTACACCATTAAGGTTTTATCAGAGTACTAAGCCAGAAAAATACGTTCATCTCTTGAGAATGCAGATGCTTCATGGGGCCTGCTATTGACTGTAGCAGAGAAAGGATGTGATTTCAGGGCTTAGAAGATCTGTAGAGAGAACTGATTTCCTCAGGAGATTACAGTATTTCCATAAATGTGGCAGGGAATATTGTGGTAACAGCAATGACACACACACAAAAAATCTGCGTTCTTCCTCTCATACTGGTTTTTTTCTTGCAGGCTTTGTCACTTTAGCTAGATTTTGTTTTTTGGCTGACAGCCATCCTACAATCTCCAGCTCAGCTGGAGTTACCTGCGTGGATTCCTCTTGATTTTCTCAAAGGATTCCCAGTCTCCTGGATTTTGGCATTACTGTTAGATGTTTGCAACCTCTCTCTCTGAGCTCTGGATCATGCTGCCGGCTGGCTGAGTTGCAAGAGTCTGTTCCCCTTTTGTACTAGTGATGATTAGCTGTTAATACAGGTGCACTGTGCAGCCTCCAGGTGCCTTCTTTGAAAAGGCCTCTGTTTTTCCCGAAGAATTGAATTACCACCTCTCTGAAGTGTTACATCTCCACTGTTCTGTGCTGTGGTGGGGGGCAGCAGCCTTTATTTCCACCACGATGGCATGAAGAGTTGGCTGTCACAGCGCAGTTACAATACCGTACAATACAGTCGCCAGCCCCAGTAAATCAGCACAGCCGGTACTTGCTGGGTTGCCATCTTATTCAGTATATAACTCTTTTCACCAACGCAAAACTCATTCTTGAAATGTGGTATTGGTCAACTGAATTTGCAGGGCCAGAGATCAGCTAAATGTCACCATATCATGATAGCTCACATTTGCCTGTAATGTGGCAGCGGTGACAGTGTTATTAATAGGTGCAGGTACCTGTTCTGGATGCTTTATGGGAGCACAGTGGGCATAAATGGCAGCGAAGGGATTTGTTTGTGGGTTGAGTGACTTCACAGGATAACAAATGTTACTGGCTGCCACGCTGTCAAGGACACAATTAATTCTGGTTGCGCAGTACAGTTAATTTGGTATGCATCTCAAATGTTTTCAATGAGCTTTGCATGCAGATCCAGTGGACCGTAAGTAAAGTTTCTTTTTAGCCCTCAAATCTGCCTCATCTATTTTAAGTGATTCTAAAGGGACCTGACAGCGTCCCTTTATGTGAAACAGAGCTGCTGGTTGAAGTCAGAGGCACTCTGCTCCGTGCTCTCCCTCTCCCTGGGGGCACTTGGGCTGATTGCCTTTTTGTAAGACTCCAAACTCTGCCTATCAGCCTCCTCATCAGCTCCTAGAGCCCTCTAGGTGCAGGATGGTCACCCACAAGTGGCAATCTGTAGCAGGATTCCTGCCTTCGGGGAGCTCCAGTTAAAGGGCTGTGCTGGCCCTTATTAATGGAAATGAAAGCGTGGTTTAACCGTTCTGTTCAAATCTTTCTCAGGTATTTCTAGGGCATCAATTCTAAAATGGAAGCGCCTAACACAAGAATTCAGCTTTGTAAGGTCCTGCCCGTGTTGGAAAAGTGTGCTGATTTTTTTTTTATTTAATTCATAATAAGGAAATGGTAACACACAGAGTAACAGATTTTTAATTACCATTCTTCCTAGCCACCCTCTCCATCTTCTGTTTTCTACTTAGGTTGGTGAAAGTCAAGTTTGTTGTTAAAACAGCAAACTTGGTAGTAATGGAGCAAAGAAAGAAAGAACTCTTTGTTTAGGAACTCACTTAAGTGTGGGGAGGGGAAAAACTCCGCTTAAAAAAAAAAAAGACAGGGAAAGGGCAGTAACTTAAATGCGGCTATTAAGCCATATTATTGGGACCCTGGGTTTGTTCATAATGGAGGGAAATTAGCAATGCAAATATTTCTAGTCACCAATTATCCATGATATAAATAGGTTGGAAATTTGCACTGTTAATACCAGCATGTTGAAACCTTTTCTCAGCAGTTCATCAGCAGAGAGATTTTGGGGGTTTTTCTGATTTGTATTCCTGTAGCTTGTTAAAGGCTTGAAGAGGGGGAGGAGAACAGGAGTAGAAGAAAGTAGGTTTAATGGGCTGTAAGGAGTAAAACTCTTTTCTGTTACTTCTACTGTAAACAAAATGATCAGCTGAAGCCTGACTTTGTTTAAAAAGGAAAAAAAAGTAAATAGCAGTGATTCTCCTGTGCTATTGCTCTTCCATACTTCTACTTTATGTGCCTTCCGTACAGGGTTTCAGCCTTTAAATACAAATAAAGAGGTGTTAAAGGCACATAACTGCCAGAGCAGTGCTCTCCAACCGGTATTTCTGCAGAGGATATCAATAATCCAGGCGGTGGCGAGAGATGTGGGGAGACCGGGGTGCTGTGTTGGTGGGCGCCATGCATGCATCAGTCACCCCAACTCTTCCTTGGCAGGTCTTTAGAGCTTTTCAGGGCACCGAAATAGATTAGAAGCTACTTTTAGCCAACATATTTTGTTGAATGAAATATCTTGGTCAGGCACCAGATGTTTCTATTGAAAACTGAATACACACACAGACACGGGGAGGAGATGCGCCTGCTTTCCTGTCTGCTGTTTAATTTTTAATTATATACATTGAGTGATTGTGGGTTGCATGTTTTGCTCCTGTCTGCTCTTTCATGTTGCATCCCCACTAAGAAACAGCAGCTTTTCTGGTGCAGAAAACCATGAGATAACTCAACATGGTAGTACCGACAGAAAATGGCTTTTTGTGAGTTTGACATTGGTATTATGGGATGCAGTATCTCAGGCTGTGGAATAGCTGTGCCATCCTACAATGTACTTGCTACCTCTCAAAGAGGAAGGGTACCTCAGCCCAGGGTAATTCTTTGGAGTAGCTGTAAGTTTAGAATTTAAAAAATAAATAAAGGGGAAGGTAAAGGAATTTTTAGGCTCATGTTCACCATCTTCTTCGGGAGAATATAAGCCACTGGCTTACCCATAGGAGGAGGTAAGCCCTAAGCTTCTGCTGGGACCTCTGCTGCATTCGCAACATCCTCCAAGGCTTTATGATGTGCCACAACTGCCCCAATGAACTAGGAGGATGGGGTTAGAGATTGGCTGCACAGATAGCTTGTATGGTTTGGGTTTTTTTCCCCTGGAGATTCCTAGCACATTGACAGAATAGTACCTATGTTGTACCTGTATAACTGTGTACAGCTGTGGGGTGGGTGTCACCGTGTCCTATTGCTAATGCAATGGGATGCAAGTCGCTTTATTTGAGGTCCATGAAGGGACATTGTCTGAACTCAAGCCTGAAGGCAGAAAACCTTGTTTATCCTCTTTGTTTCATTCCAGCAACCAGACCAACTCTCTTGCTGTTGAACCCAGACTCACAGACTGCTGTAACTGTGGGTTGCTCAGTGAGCAATTCCTTTGCTTGCAAAGGAAATGTTCCAGGTAAAGGATTGACTTCACTGATACTTTTGGGGTGCCAGACTGGGGTTCAGATACTCATGTTGCTCTCTATCAGTTAAGATTTCTCTGCCAAGGACAGGTGGTGCTGTTCCCTTGGCAATTCTTATACTCTACTGGCTTATGTGGAATTAACAGTGATGCTTGCAGAAGTTTGTCTGTGAAGTTGGCATTGGAAAGTCAATGAGCAATGCACTGTATGATCACATTTCCATGTTCCACATAGTAGGAGTGTTTGCAAGGGCTTTTCAGTAGTGTGTGGATGTGCTCGCAGGCCAGGTCAGGCTATGATCCCTGCCTGCAACGAGTGTGGTCCCGTGCAACACAAATTGCTTGGCAAATGTGTGAGTCCGTGCACGTTGTGAGTATGTGCACACTTGGCTGAAGCAGGGCAAAGTGAAGTGGTCCTTTTTGCTGATTATATTAGCCTTGTAGTTAAAAAAATGTTCTGCAGCAATTTTTAGCCACACTCATGCATGGAGGAGGTAACTGAAGGCTTGGGGCTTATGCTCCTGGTCAGTAGCTATGTGATCTGTGTATTATGGATCATACAGTTTTATACAGGAACATTTTTAGCCTGGTCTTAATATCATGTTTCATCAAAACTCACCCTTTGAAGGAACAGTGCAGAGGGTGAGGGGACAATGGTGTTCACAAACGCTTCTGCTCCTCAGCGTTTCCCAAGAAGAGCTGTAGCAGCTGCTCCTCTCCCTTGGCTGCTCGCTGTAGGATCATGCTGCTCTCATTACTCTCTGTTCTCAGCTGCTGTGTCAGATCAGGCCATCGGTCCATCTACTCCAGGGCTGTGCCTGCTCACATTTGAGACCTCACCCATACCCACTCCTGCACTTAGCTCAGTAACTAGCACTGAACACATGCAAGGAAGACTAATTTCTCCTGTCTTTCCCTTTGTATCTCCTGGCATCTGCTTGTGCCTCAAAGCACTTACCTTTCAGTAGGAACTGGACATGAGGAGCTGTGCTACCACACTGCTTCTGCTGACAGAGTGTCCTAAGAGACTCTAGTGTTGTCCTGTCATTTCCCTCTGTGAATTCATTGTATGGTCTATGTGCACCTGTGTCCTGGAGAACTTGGGAAACCACGTACCTTGGGAACATTTTATTTTAGAGATTCAGAAGGGAGCATTATCATCACCTGTCAGAAATATGTTATGAAGGCAGAACGGAAGGCAGCTTGTCTCTGCATGCTTAACCCAACGAGGAATAGCAGCTCTCAAGGGATAGCAGTTCCTATTTAAAAGCTAAAGAATGATAATTTTCTTTCAAATATCCTCAGAGATTTACATGTCGTTAGCCCATGTTATCAAATCTGGCAGACCCCAAAACACTGAAAACTGGACGACAGCACTAATCCCCTCCTGAAAACAAAGATGACAGAGGTTCTCCCTCACACTCAGAGGTTAGCAAAAAGCACAAGGTTGTTGATGAAAAGCTAAGTAATTGCATACCCATTGCGTTGCCAAGAAGGACAGCTTTCCCCTTGTGTGCTGTTCACTATAAAGCCCTGCATGCAGTTCAAGGGATAACCTGTTTTAAAACAATTAATGGATGCTTAAAGGAAAAATATCTCTTAAGAGTGTTGCAGGAGAAGTGGCTGCAGGAGTCGGGAAGCATACCCTGCTTGGGATGAGACAAGAGCCTGCGATGGCTGTTCAGTGGCGCTGCTGGGCGTGAGGAGTTGTCTTGGCTCTGGAGCGACTCATGGCAGGCAACAAGAACATGAAGAAAGAAACCAAATGCTAACACAGAAGCAAAGTTTTTGTTGAGTTCTACAACTCTTGGTTCTTCAGTCCATGATTCAGTGTTTGTTTGGGGTTTTTCCCCCATGAGTAGATTTTCCTGACTGCTTATGTGATGGGGTGCAGATGTCAGGCAGGTGAATGTGGAATGGTGGCAGAGTAGCTTGCTGGTGGTATCATCAAAATGTTCAAGTGATGTACTTCTGCAGAGCAAAAGTGATACTGCTATGATAGTTCACTTCGTTTGGGGAGCCAAGGAAGTCTTGGTAGCCCCCAGACCAGGAGAGCTTATTGTGCAAAGCACTGTCAAGTGATGCTTTCTGCACACTTTGTTGGCGTGGCAGAGTGGCAAACTTCTGGAAAGGGCAGAAGTGAAGTAGATAGAAATTGCCAAGCCCAAATGGATTGGGATAAGTATGTGTGTGTGTTAGTTCACGCACAGAATATTGCTAACGTCTTTTTCCAGCATGCTGAGCCAGTTGTCACTGTATGCCAGTCCCTGAATTCCATACGTTACTGTCTTTGCCTAGCAAGCTTATGCTCCTTATCCTTCCCTTCAAGGCTTTCATGCTTGCATCCCAGTGCTTTTGTCTATCTGTCATTGCCTCCTCCTGTCTCCTTAAAGCTGCCTTTGTTGTCTTTTTTCACCCACAACTTCACCTTTTTCATATCACTCACAGTAATCGTGAGGCTGGAATAGGCTGACTGCAATACCACCGAGTCCCCTGATAGGAAAGGGCCACTGCAGTACAAAGTGGTGATGCAGAAAAAGCCTGCAACATGTTCAATCACTGTTTCAGTTGCTGTTGATAGAGGTACAAGATGACCTGGGTTTGTGTTGTGTGAAAACATTGGTATGTGCTGGTTTCTTCAAATCAAGGATGCTAGACGTCACGTACAAAGGCTGTGCATTTTTAAATCATAAGGTCTAAAAATTGGATGCTCCTGTATTGTGGTTTAACCCCAGCTGGCAACTAAGCACCATGCAGCCGCTCGCTCACTCCGCCCCGGTGGGAAGGGGGAGAGAATTAGCAGGGTAAAAGTGAGAAAACTCTTGAGTTGAGAGAAAGACAGTTTAACAAGTAAAGCAAAAGCCAAAAGCCGTGAGCGCAAGCAAAGCAAAACAAGGAATTCATGTGCTACTTCCCATGGGCAGGCAGGTGTTCAGCCATCTCCGGGAAAGCAGGGCTCCATCATGCGTAATGGTTACTTGGGAAGACAAACGCCGTCACTCCGAATGCCCCCCCCCCTTCCGTCTTCTTCCCCCAGCTTTCTATGCTGAGCATGACGTCATACGGTGTGGAATATCCCTTTGGTCAGTTGGGGTCAGCTGTCCCGGCTGTGCCCCCTCCCACCTTCTTGTGCACCCCCAGCCTGCTCGCTGGTGGGGTGGGGTGAGAGGCAGAAAAGGCCTTGACTGTGTGTCAGCACTGCTCAGCAGTGATGAAAACATCCCTGTATTATCAACCCTGTTTCCAGTGCAAATCCAAAACACAGCCCCATACCAGCTACTATAAAGAAAATTAACTCTATCCCAGCCAAAATCAGCACATCCTGTTTAATAAAATTTGAAATACCAGGGGAGTCCTAGGTAGAAATATCCTACCCTCTTGCTAATATTTTAAAAAAGCAAGTGGTTGACCCAATTAATTTAGCCTAATGTTTGTGTTAAATAAAAATAATTTTTTAAATTGTGACAGGATTTTGTCAATAAAGACCTAGGGTGTTACTAAGCCAATTCCAGTTAGTGTGGATTTAGGGAAAATGCTTCTATCTTTTGACGCTGCAAGTTTAATTAATAAAGATAACTGCAGTAGTGATATACTAACTTTTGTAAGGCATTCGACTTAATGCATTTGATTGAAATACGCAGTGCTGAATGGTAGCGTGTCAAATTTGATTAATGACCAGAACTCAAAAGCAGTTCTTGTTGGACAGTCATCAAACAGGGATGTTTCTAGTGGGACTTAGCAAGGACTGGCACTGGTTCCAGTGCTAGTCAACACCTCCGTCGGAGAGATGGGAAATAAATTTTCTAATATTTGTGGATGATAAATGCAAGCAGGTGATTGGCGCAGAGGGTAAGTTTTTTACACAGCTATATAAACTAAGAGCTTTTCCAGAGCCATGCACAAGGTTGCACAGTCTTTGGGCAGAGTAATCCAGCTTTCCGTTATACAGAAGCAGCCCTTTTAGTGTGGCGCATGCAGTTGAGTGTTTCTTGTGACTTGCCCAGCCTTTTAGCCTGGTGGAATGGACTAACGTGGTCCTTGGACCTAGACAGGGAATATACAGTAAGGGAAAATACCCCACTTTGGTGCTGGGAAGAGCAAAAGAGCACCCAGTTCTCTTCTCTGTGTTTTAAGAGGAGTGTTAAATTGGAGGTAAGAAAAGTGCAAACATAATCTAAGGTTGGAGAAAAATGTGACATAATCGTAGGCTGGAGGAGATCAGTTTGCTTTCCTTATTAATAGGAAGATGGGGAGGAATTTGATTATGGTATATAAATCATTTCACAGGGAGAATAAAGGCTTCTTAAGGGCTTCTTAATCAAGTGAAAAAACATATTAGCAGGACTTAATAGCTGGAAACTTTAAATCGTAGTGAATTCAAATGGAAGCAAGGCGCAGGTTTCTAGCAGGGAAGGTGGGCAACTGTTAGAACAATCCACCACTGGAAGTGACAAATTCTCCATCTTCAGGTGACTTTAATGACACCTGGGTGATATTCTTGGAGATCTTTTAAAGCATGCATTTTCTGTATGAATAGCAAGACTGTGCTGCTTTACAATCTGTGATGAAAGAAGGTATCAGACTGATGATCTCATGTTCCCTCAAGACCTTAAAATCTCTTTCTGTGTATCTGGGTACACAGCTTTTCTTTGTATTCCTTGGCTGGTATATTGAACGAAATGGGGGAAAAAAGCAATGAATCTGGCACCGTTTCCAATTCAAGGAGGTTCAGGAAGGCCAGCATGCAGAAATATGCAGGTGACAGCCTTAGGCAGAGCTTTGTAGGAAAGTATGGAGATCTTAAACGTGTGAGGGTGGGAAAAGCAGAAGACAGTGCAGTGGTTCCTGTGGGAAGGAGCTGGAGCAGAGCTCATGTAGCATCCGCTGAGCAGCAGGTAAGGAAGATGATTAATTGCTGGGTTCTTGGGTGGACTTAGAACGTCAAAGAGGAAGAGAGGGGAGCTACTGTACTAATCAGGAGACAAACAGTCAGTGTCGTAACTTCACAGGATGAAAGTGAGAGAAAGATGGGGGGATTTTAATACAATATAGGATGGGAAATGCATAGCAGCGTAGAGGGGCAAGGAAGAGAGGGGCCTCAGGCTGGGCAACAGGGACAGCAGTAATACTGGCAACAGCCAAGGAAACTGAAAGGAGAAAAAGGAGAGCTGGGGGAGATGGGTCACTCAGCCTTTCATCATGGTGAAGCTGAGTGACAGCAAGGCAAAGTGTTGTAAAGAAAGGTTTTGAAGGGAGTCTGGCCATGTTGTGATGCAGGGAGAAGTTTGAGATTTCTGCAGAGGCCCTCTGCCTTCCTTGCTATGTTGTATGTCTCTTCTGAAGGGAGTGCCTGGGGGTGCTATTGCAGAAGATGTATGGAATAAATATGGTACAACATAATGCCCCTAATGGTGGCTGTCAGTCAATAGGGATCTCGCACTATTGTAATGTGTTTACACCACAGTTATCAGAAACTAAATGGCCAGGGATGAAGAGAGTGCTGTGCCAGTAATCCTGGCTGCTACTTCAGCTGAATGACAGATACAGATCCTGAACCCAAAAAAGGAAAAGCGATCTGGGCAAACAGCAGTAATCTGTCTGTAGATTCATTTTGCAGCTAATCAAAGTTGGATATAACAAGATTGTAGCATCTGGCAGTCCATAAATGGTATGATGAAACCTTTAACTCTTTGACTTTCTGACAATGCTGCTATGATTTAAACAACTCTTCTTACATTAAACACTGGCAGAGTGGAAGGGAGGACAGAAAAGAGAAAATTGTTAAATTGTGGGACCTTACATCTTTTGAAGAAGAGGCTGTCATCCCTTCATCCCCACAGGACTCAACAGAGTGGAGCTCTGATTTTTTGCAAGACCTGTAGATTCTACACACACTAAAATCCTACGACCAGAGTTATTGTCAGCACTTGTTCTTGCATGCATGAAGCTCACTGAGGCAGAAAACATATTGGAAACAGATTTTCATCTTTAGGAATTCAGTTTGTATCAAATAAATGTCAACGTAAGAAGACCTGCAATTATGTATAGTATAGTAAGTATAGTAAGACTTGCTGGTTTGTAGCTTTAAAAAAAGTCCTTGACCAAAAGGGTCACCTTTTCATATCATCCCTAACAGCCAGAAAGCTATATGTGTTTACACCACAGTTATCAGAAACTAAATGGCCAGGGATGAAGAGAGTGCTGTGCCAGTAATCCTGGCATAGTATAAAACCCCAAGTTCAAATGGGTTCTGTGTTCCTTCTGAGGGAATTCTGCTGAGCGAATCGTCGGTGCGTTGCATGCAGCATGTACACCACAGAGCAGCATAAGCACTGGGAACTATGTCATTTCATTGTTTCTTAATGCAGAAGTCTGAACAGAAAAGAGTGCAACCTCTGAGAAGTAGTTACCTAAAATAGAAACAATATTTTAAGGCTAAACAGTGTTTTGCTTGGAACAGTAGTTTGAGGCTTTTGGTACACATTATGCCTATACAAATTTGCATCTACCCTGATAGCAGGAGAGATTCAGGGGGATATACAGTGCTTGTTCTTACTCATTTTTTATTAATTCTCTTTGTGTGTATCCCTGTTTGTCTTTAATGGATGCAGACCCTTTCAACAAGGGTTTCCTTGGTGGTTTCTGTAGCTACTCTTCTCTACCATTCTTATTCCTAAGCTCTTATCAGATAAAGTTCTCTGAAATTCTGATGCTGTTTTAATGTGGCTCTTAATCTCAACTTTGCCTTGTCCATATGTAATCATCAATCATTATTATAGCTTGTTATGCACTGGTAATGTTCTTGGCCTTGTACATGGCACAAAATGAGAATGACTGCTAGAAAGATTAACTAATAGAAGACTAGGGATGTGCTGGGAAACCTCAGAGGAGGGAGGAATGTGGAGGTCTTTAGTTTTATATAAGATTGTTACTGTTGGCTCCCTTCTGAGTGTTCCGAGTGAGGTTTGAGAACATGCATTGCCTTTTCTCATCTGTCCATCCAATTACTTTGTTTTCTCTCTGTTCTGTTTTTCAAATTATGGCAAACTGAGGTGGAAGAGGTTTTTGTGCCGCATTTCTGCAGCTTTTTCTGATTCATCCTCGGTTTTGTGTATGTATGGCTCTGCCCCAGCACCTAATTGTGCGGAGAACTTGGAAGCTGTTCACCGAGGCTTTCCAATTGCCCTCTCCTCTTTTGCCTACCTGTGGAGCATCATTTGCGTAGCTGCGAGCAGAGCAGACCGTATCTCAGGGGAGGAACAAGGACTCATGCTTGTATTCAGAGTGATTGGCAGGGAGCCTCATTCTTAGAAATACCGTAGGAATGTCACACCAGAGCACTTGGGAAGACAGAGAGATATATATAGAGAGCTCCCCTTCATTCAACTGTTGTCTAATGGAGTTTCTGCCTGTTATCTGAAGTTAGGGAGTGTATTCATTATCTAGTGCATAATATGGTTGATTGCAGGCTTTAAAGTGGGCAATGGTGTTTATAAATCAACAAAAGTTGATCAGAATTAAAGCTGAAGTATCAGTAAAAATGTGTAATCAGCTATTAGGAATACTTCTAACAGCAGTCTTTAGTCAGTTTCCCCTAAAACAAGGCATGTAATCTGCTGGTAATAATGATAAATGTACTTAGAGACATTATGAATCAAACCTCAGTACTGAATTTCAGTAACATTTATTGTAAGACTCCATGACCTGTTCAGTGTCCCCTTATGCACTGCTTATCTTCTGTTGCTCTTTGTATCTGAGATCTGCTTTGAATCTTTACAGAATACTCACTTCAGCCGTATTTTTGAAAGGGAATGCGACATCCAGTCCCCCCCTTAGAGTCCTGTGAATGAGCATTTTATCAGTGAATCAGCCTTGAAATGTTACAATGCTGTTTTAGTATTTGTCAACGTTTGTATAAAACGTGCACAAAGCCAAACCATAAAGAACTCAACACTTAAACAAAAGAGCAGTAAGCATCTGAATTGGCCTGAGAGCTTGAGAGATTACTTGAGCTCCAGAGATTACCATGGACATTTGTTTCAGTGATTTTTCCTGGCTCTTCGTGTAGCTTGCACCTTTACTTCTAGGCAGAAAGCCAGTGCCCCTCTGTCAGAGTAGCCCAGAAACCTGTTACTGGGGGACTGTGGCTTTTTCTAGTCAGACAAGAATACACTGAAATGGTAAAACACTGCTGAATACAAGGCTGAACTATCTTAGCTAACAGTAGTTTTTCCGATAGAGCGATTGATTCTGATGCTGTTGAGTTGATGCCTTTTTCTGGCCCTTGTTAGAAGTAGAGGATAGAGTGGATGTCATTTTGTTTGGTTGAAATACAGATCTTTACTCCCACCTCCATTTCCTCTAGCTTTAAGGTTGCTTCCAGCTGGAACAAAGCACTCCTTAAGTTTGGGCAGTGATATCTTGAGCTACTGGAAAGGGACCAGTCCAAAGCACTTGATTTCAAGGAGATTTAATATGAAGTTTCTCCTCAGAAGAATGTGAACTTGGTGCCAAAGGCCTTGATTAAGACCATTTCTAAGCCTGTTGGACATTGTCAGATGCCTTTCCTGTAGTGATTTAATTAGCTTTGTAGGAAGGTTTAGTGTCAGCTCAGAAAACGAATGGGGAAAGAGGGTATTGCTGGCTGTCAACAATACGTTAAAGTATTATGTGAGAATTCAGCTTTAAAAGCATTTTTCTCAACTATTAACCACAGTTCTCATAAATCACGGAAGAACAGTTTCAAAATTATCCTATACAGGCCGTGCTGAAGAAATCTTCATTATCTGAAAGCTTACATGAAATGGTGACCCGAGGTATGCCCCAGCTGGAGGGACTGTGTGACCAGTACATCCAGGGGCATGGCAGAGCAGGTCATGGAGAATTTTTCACAAGGGTGAAATAAATAGGAAAGACAGAGAAGCTGCTTAACGTTCAGAAATGCAGCTGTCAAATATCACCTCTGCTTAGCAGAAGGCAGGGTGGTCTGCGCTGGGGTGTCCTCTTGTAACAGGAGCCCTCTGGAGAGCTGTGCCAGCGTGGCCCCATCCAGGCTCTTCCTTAGGGCCCTTGCAGGCAGGGTGCTACTCTGGCATTTCGACCGTGCTATCAGCATGGCAACTTTATAAGCATAAAGTGGAAATAAGCGCACGGTCCTGCCTTGGTATAGGACAAAACCCCGCTTGCCTTGCACACTGCTGTCGCTGGGGGAGGTGTGACGCTGGTCTGGACATGCAGCTGGTCACGGAGGTCAGATGCACTGTGGGAACCAAGGCAGCCCTGCTGTGCACAGGTTAGGGTAAAATGAAGTGGGAAGTTCTGGCAGAGGGAGGGCAATGGGCAACACATGTAAAGCTGTGGCTAATGCTGCCTGCTGTGCCGATGTCACGGAGGTTCCTTTAATGATCTCACATGCCGCTTCTTAGAGGAGATTGTGGGGGTGTTGGTTGGTCCTTGCAGAGCTCAGGAGGTGCTGCAGGCAAGGACAGCTTTGTCATTACTCCAAGTCCCGACACAGTAGTTTGGCAGCTGGTTTCTAAGTGGAAAACTTGAATTTCAGAGACAGGAGGAATCTCTCACTCCTGTCCGATTGCAGCCAGCAGCATGGGGGCTGCCGTTACCAGCTGCTCACTTTGTTGTTTGGGTGCTGTGGCATCCCACGCCCTGCTGTCCAGCTTGTGCAGAGAGACTTACCATTTCCAGCACGTACATCTTCCAGAAGTGGAAGCACCGTGGGGTGCTGTCCTGGGTGGTATAGAGCAGAGCACAAAATGGAGTACCCTGCTGTATGGGATGAGGGGAAACCAAACCAAAGCGTAGGTATAGGTTGGAAAGCTGAGATTGCAGCCTGTCACCTCGCTGCATCTACTGCTACCTCCACGGAGTAGTTGTGTGCGCCACTGCAGCACGAGCTATGTACACCTGTCGTAGGGTAGGATTATAACCAATGCTTAAGGGTTGTTGTTCTATAGATCCCCTCAAATCTGGTAGGCTTACGTTGCTTTCTAGTCAGGATGGACTTTTTTCATATAGAGAAGATTGAAATCTATGTTGCCGTTTTGAAAATGTAGATGATGATGATGATTTCTTCGTCATCTGAAATGTGCTGTTTTCAAGTATAACAGCTTGGCTTGGAGGAGGCAGCAAGAGGATCCCACCTGCAGCATGTGTCTGCACACTTGCACGCAGTCTTTACCAAACGTTGCCTGGGTCTATCTGTCATGACAGAGTAAAAATAATTCCACAACACTGTACTGTGCAGTCTCACTAATATAGAGCCACGCTTAGTAATAAATCAAATGCCTAGGTGTCATGTTTCATCCTGTGCAATTAAACTTTGTAAAACCTCCGAAAAATGTATTTTAACATAAGTAGCAGTTCACTGTGAGGACCTCTAATGTGTGTTTGTCACGGTCGATTCAAAAATTCATGTGATGCGCTGAGCGTGACAGTGATTAGAGGATCGTCATTTCAGTATTCATGCAGCTTCATGATTATTTAACAAAGTTCCAGGTTAGCTGTATGGAAAATACTAATCCAGGCTATTTTGTGTGTGAAGTAAATATACAATTAAGCCGATGTCAGATCAGTTGGGGTCAGCAAGCACTTGCTCAATTTTTCCTGTGGAGCAGTATAATGTGACATTTACGATATTGAGCTGTGGTGCCTAAACCCTTACTTAGGCTTCCTGAGTTAAGTCTTTGTAAAGTGGTGCTCATGTCAGCAGGCAGGGTAACTCTTGTTCATAGTGTTATTTAAACTTCCTTGCAGTGCTGGCTGTTTAAAAAACACCTGATGTAATTTGTGCCGATCTCCTGCCCCCACCAAATTCGAGAGAGCTTTTTCTGCACTCTTCACTGTCTTACAGAGGGTCTTTGTGATTTTTGACATTTCTGTGATGAAGCACTAAGTAGTATAAATTTGAGGTCATGAGGGAAAACAAAAATAAAATTTGCATGCAGTTCCAGGTTGTTTTCATAGCTGGTGAATAAGCTCTGGCATTAGGATGTAGTTGTGATTCACTCAATTAAGAGGTCATCAGCAGATCAAAATGAGAGCTAAATACCTTGACAAAAATATCTACCATGGCTAATTTTTTTTACTTCATCTGTGAGCTTTACTTCAGGAAAGCATTATGATATTGTCTAGTAACATTTCTACAATAAACAAGAGCGCTCTTACAAGGGCTGTGAAAACTAGCTTGCTGCTGAAATGTTCTGTAGCAGGGAGGACCCCAACAGTGTGTTTTTTCTTAACAAAACAGAAACAGAATACAAGCACTTGAAGGACTTCTCTAATGATTATTTTTGTATAGCCATATCAAAAAAATAATTAAATGTTTTACAGTAAAATACACTGTAGCCTGTGGAGTTACTACTTCTGATACTCTGTAAATAAAATATTGTGACACGGTTGTGATGTGGAGTGTCGAAGCTGTCTGTCTCACATGGGCACTGTGTAATTACCCATCCTAATCACAATTATGTAATCTAGTATGTTGTTACAAGATTAGGGTATCTATTTATGTAGCTGAATCCCTGAAATGTTCAAAGCACCAAAAATTACTGTGGGGAAAAGAAGGAAACGTAAACATTTGAAAATTATGGTTAGGAAAGGCCGTTAGGGTTAGAAGACGTGCTGCCAAAATCAAGGATATTTGCAATCAAAGGGGAGCGCAGCAAATGTAGGCAGAAAGCAGCGCTGCGGCTGTGCCAGCGGCACTCTTGCAAGGCGCCCTGGCAGGCAGGCTCATGTCTGCCCGGGACCGCTGCGCGCAGTCATCCTAGCCATGCCTTTCGGGCCACCCAAAAGCTGTCACGCTCACTGGGCTCGGGCGTTTCATGGCTCTGCCCTGTGACTGCCCCGGAGCTGGATGTCCTGGGGGAAGGACGCTTCGGCTCAGTCTTTGCTGCCGCCGGGGAGTGGCTTGGGCTGGTGGCAAGTTGAAGGCTCAGAGGTTGCTCCTTCCTCTCTAATTGTCTGCCTCGTCAAGGGAAGCTGTTCGCTCCAGGTCAAACTTGGTGCCATTTTCAAATTAAAGTTCATTGTTGAAGGCTCAAGTCTGAATTCTGTACTTCTGTGACAGCTTTTCAGTTAGAAGTGCAGTGAATTATTCTTTTGCTGCTTCCCTTGCCAGGTAGGGAGTGAATAGATTACCTGGGGTTCGGCCCTTCTGCGAAGAACAGAAGCTTCTCGCTCAAAGGGAGACTGGTCATTGTGCGCCTCGACCCAGCCCATCGTGTCGGGCTGTTTCGCTGTGTACGGAGGAGACGCGTGGAGAGAATTCAGCAAGGAAAAATGTTTTGTGCTTTAGGGAGGAAGCCCTATAGCAGGCAGGAAGAAAAAGCAAAAGAATTATTCACTCTGCTTATAACTGAAAAGGTCTCAGAAGAATAGAAGTCTTAAACTGGCGGCTTTCATCATGAATGTGGATTTGAAAACAAGACCAGGTTTTTGACCTAACTTAAGCAATACGCACAGGAAAGATACCCTTGCAGAAGTGGTTAATGCAAGCAGAGGGGATGATTAAATGACTTAGACCTTATAAAAGGATCCGTTTATCAAGGCTGTGTACCGGGGGAGCTGCCATCCTCGAGAGGCTGGCAGGGGGATTTGCAGAGCCTTTCTTTGTAGGTCATGGCTTCCAATTTGTCTTAACTTGCTACTGATTAAAAGTTACCAGCGAATCTCTCTGTATTAGCTCTCTGAAATGAATTTGTTACCTCAATATTGCTCCAGCAGGTGCTGCCTTGTGCAGCCTAAGAGTTGCCATCACAGTGGCCCTCTTCTCAGCAGACTCAGCTGAGAGCTAGAGACACAAAATGCTGTTTGTCTCTTCCTGATGCTTCAGTTGGGTCCCCAGAGACCATTAAGGGTGTTCATGGCTCCACAGGAGATCTCTTGGGTGACTATACAAAATTACTTTCTTTCACAGGGCTCCAGGTCTGTCTGTCAAAGGGGACTGTGGTACACCCTCTTTGTAAAAGCATTGAGATCTGTTGATGAATAGCGCCACAGGAGATACATGAAGGAAGTGGTGAGGGTTTCCTGGGGTGCAGAGACAGCGCACAGGTCAGACTGCATGACCTGCCCTTTTTGTGTATTTTCTACCAGTTTTTTGTATCTGGTCCCCAGCACCAGTCACCTCTAAAGTGCCCTGACAAAGAGCATATTCCCCATGGATGGGGAAGGAGGACTAACAACTTCTATTGAACACATCAAAAGAAGACCAGAGCCCATGCATCCAGAGCAAAAAGGGGTCCCTTGGAAACATCAAGACAAGAGTGGAGACTAACAGCACAGAAAGAAAGAATAATATTGGCAATAGTAGATCTCTTGGCCAGAGCTCTTTTGTTCTTTGATGGCCTCTATGCTCTTGAATTTTATGTACACAATATTTCACCTCTAAACCAAATACAAGTGTTCATTAATGCCAGTCAAGACTTGCTGTGGAGTTTTTAAATGAGACTCTTCTGCTGAGTCAGATAGATGACACATCCACCTTCTCATGTTACATTGCCTAAAATAGACATCTTTTAAAAAGTGGAATTAGAGTGCATCTTGTCTCACTTCATTCTGCATACTTGCACAGGGATGCCAAAAAGCTACTTCTCAGGCCACAAAGTGATTTCACTACAGATTCAAACATCTCTTGTTTTAATAATATATATTATATCAATGACTTATTTCAGGTGTTGAAAGGGTGGATAACAATGGTTTAGAGGAAGACTTCTTTCCCAAAGGCTCCAATAGTTTGGTACTTATCTCCCCAGTAGCTTTTAATGGGAATCAAGCACCTACAAGCCATTTTTTTGCCTTAGAAAATCTCCCCCGCAGGCTATAGAAGAAGATTGGTAGCATTAAAAATGATGACATTTATCCAAGAAATGGCAAAAGGAAGCACAATAATCCTGCACTTTACAGACGCTTTTCATCAAAAAAGAAGCCCCACATCTTTGCAAATTCAAGATACAAATGTTGCTGCATCCTGACGTTTGACCAATTCAGTGAACTCTTTAAGAGCTTGTATCAATGCTACGTGCCAGCTAAAGACAGAAAGTGAAATACATATGCTGCCTCATTTCTCATTGCAGTATATTTTGACAGTAGAAGTCAGAGCTGTGGTCAGAGCGAGCAGGGTGAAAATACGGTATATTCTGAAGCATCTTACAATCTTAAGGACAATATAAGTGATGTGTAGGTTACTAGGATATAAGACTCCGGATGCCTCCTCCTCCTATCAGTCTCTCGGTGGGTTAGTGGTTAATTATAACCTGCCACTTGGGTTTTCCCCATGTGACTAGCAATGATTTCCCTATTCCTAGATTAATTAAAATGTTAAATAAGATCTGTCCCTTACACCAGTCTCAGGGGTAGCATGTTATCATTTATCCTTACCCTTTAGTTATGGACATTTGGTAAGTTTTCAGACATCTCCACCGGGATTTAATCACAATCAGCTTCAGTTTGGGGGATGGGCTTTTATGAAGTGCTATAGCGCACATTTCTGTTGACTCTGTAATCCAACCAGAAGGAAAAGCTTGGGTTTACTTCTTCTCATCTGCTGTTTTTGTATCCCTGATGAGCCCTGGGTTCCTGCTAGCGCCTCAACATAGGCAGGTTTGTCAGTCGCATTTGTTCTGTTACAGTTTTGGCATTACAGGGCAGCGATTCCCGGATCACCGTTTTTTGCCCCTTCTTGCAGTAGGTTCTGCTGCTTTTCTGATTCTCGGACGGCTTAGCTCTCTACAGACTTGAAAATAATTGCGATTGATATAGTAAATTTGTTAGCTAATTCCCATACCACGTTGGCATTAGAACTAAAAGCTGAGTTTTCCTTCCTATACTTCTTTTTGAAAAAGTGCTGAGCAGCTCAAGCACTTGAATCCTAAATGGTGCTCTATTCTCCCTCATTTATCAGACCTACTTTTCTGTTACTTGGTTCTGCTATCTCCTCGTTTCCCAGAACTTTCATGGCAGCATTAAGTCATTCTGGATCTTCCACTTCCTTGACTCGTCTATGCTGCTTTTTCTTGTTTTGATCCTGTGTTGTTTCTGCCATGCCTTTCTACTTTTGCATAACGGCTTTGGGTTTTTTTTTAAACTGCTTGTTTCATAGTGGAGCCACGTTGCCCTCCCTGTTCCCACAGACCGGGCTGGCTGAGTTAGTGGGAGAGTCTGTCTACGCAGAGCAGATGTATAACAAATTTAGCTATTAATAAATGACTGTATGACAGTTACTATTTCTGTACCCCTTCCTTTTGTGGGGCTGCATGTCAAAATCTGCACATTAACAGAAGTCTCTTTAATTTCACTTTTCTTGTGACTCAGTGGTGATAGCATTTGCTCTTTTATTTGGCCATCACAAGGGAATAGTAATAGATTTTCTCTGCAACCATTTTCCCTCATCATTTCCCATTACAGCAGTACACTTTGGCTTATAAGGATCTCCTCATACCCTTCTGCTGAAATAGTTTCTTGTACAGCAAAGTGGTGTAATAGAGCTACGGTTGCCTTGAAACTGTCTGAAGATTTTTATTTTTTTTTTTTTTAAGTCTAAATTCCATTTTAACAAATACAAAGGAAAACCTGAGAAGGAGGCAGAGGAAGGTGGTTTATTTCCTGTGATCCCAAATGGACATTCCTCCGTTCTCTCACACACCAATATTTTGGATGCTATAAAATGTTTTGAGTTGAAATGGAGGGGGAATATGGACACACATTTAAGCTGGTTTCCCCTGAGAACTGTAGCAGTCATGTACTGGTTGTTTTGAAAATGGAGGATTGCAGTAGAAATGAATTCCATCCTGTGATGCTTTAACAGTACTTTGGGATTCTGCTTGTGTAACAAATGATGTGCTAGTGAGATTTAAAATCAGAAAGATGCAAGCACCTAGGAATACAAATAAAAGTATTTCTGACCTCACCTTAGTAATTGTGATCAAAAATATATCCTGACATTGATAACTAAAATGAAAGAGTGGCTGACAGAAGTCAGCTGGAAAGCACAAGGTTTAGCTAGTGACATTCTGATCTGTACAATTAGGTGGATGCTATTAACATTTAAGTAGTTTAAAAATCAGCTCCCTGAAATACAGAACTGTGTGCTTGAACTGTAAAAATGCCGTCATTCTACCTGACTCAGTGATAATTGCCTAGTAAGTGCTAAACGTAGTGAAAATGCAGCAAAGGCTCAGAAATGCAGGCTAGGAACCAGTGATGGGAATGAAAGCAACATTCATCTTAAAACAAATTCAAAACAGCACTCAGTTTAAAGAAAAAAAAAACAACAACCACAAAAAAAAAAAAACACAAGCTTTTAAAATGCTAAGTTTGATGTAACCAAAGGAGAAAATAAGTGGTGGTGATTTTCAACTGAAGAAATCAGGGATAAAATCTTCACTGTGAGTATAACTGTTTTCTCACTGTCACACACACATGCGTGCATGTGTGTCTGCTTGTACGCATGCTGGAGCCAAACGGTCTCCCCCCCCCCATATCCTCAGCCACAGCCTGTATAGATGGTTGAGTTTGCCTACAGGAAAGCAGATTTGCTGGATAAATCCCAGTTCTGTTTGGCAACAAGTTGCTGCTGCTGTTAGCACATCTGAAAACTCACTTCTTGGTACTGCATCTTCTGCTCCTCAAGTTTTGTCTTGTCTTGCTTACTGAGGCTAATCTGCCTCACTGGAATGGTCCCTCAGAGTTGGGCTGCTCTCTCTGTGTAGTTAGACCACAGCCCTGCAGAGTTTGTCCCCTCCTGTGGTTTTGCATGCCGTGCTGAGCCTCCTCCTAGCACTGAAAGGCTTATTTGCTCCCAGTGATCAGCTGCAAGAGAACTTGACACAAGAGGGGGAGGTAATCCGAAAGGTTTCACGGGAAAATAAGAGATGGGACTTGGCGGTGACCTTTCCAAGTTAACTCATAGCCCAATGGCACGACGTACTCCCTGGGGGAAGGGAGCCCATGTGCAGCTCAGAGGGCCAGGCTGGACACAGTAGAGGCATGCTGCCTATTCAGGCTGACTTGAGAGGTTGCTTTAGGGATCTTAACAGGGTAAACAGCAGCACTTTTTTTCTTCCTTAATAAGAAGGGAAGCATGTATGTGCAGCTGTAACTATCTCTGTTTCAGAGCTATAAGTCTCTGTCAGCTTCAGTGCCTGGTGCATTCCTCATACAGTTAATGCAGCAGCACTTGGGAGAAAATATGGTCAAAGTCACCCACAGGCTCAGCCAAAATAAGCTGAATCAAGAACCATCTCACTGTAACCCCTGGCAGCTGCCTCAGTGTGTGAACACCTCAGTAGGAAGCTGCTTCAGAGAAACTGTCATGTCAGCGTGCTTGGAGATGTGTCTGGATTCGGAGTGCATCTCCCTAAATCCATTGGCTCTATTTAAAGCATTTTGCGTGCACATACATGCCAACTATTTAGAAAAGCTTGCTTTTTTACTGCCATATTTCTACAGAGTTCATCTTATTTGGAAGGGGGTGTGTGTGTGTGTGTGTTTTATTATTTCCATCTTTCACTCCAGATAGTGAAGAAGAAAGCCTTTTGACTCCAGAATGAGAAGTTTGCTGGTGGTGGTCTCTCTGCTACCACCACTACCAGCTCAGTGGAAAACAGGGAGTAAAACTGGGATATTAGTTCAGTGATACAGTAAGTCAAAATTTTGCATATAGATCTATTAATGATATATGAGCCAGAATAGATGCCAGCTTCCTCTCCTAGAGCTACATTTATTTTGCAAAACAATAGGATAAGATGATGTTTGGCTTCCTTTTTGTTAATACAGTGAGCAGACATGACTGATTACACACAGGGAACAGAACAGTTATGTTAAAATGATGCAGTCATTTTTCTGCCTATAGCCACATTTCAAAAACACAAAGGATTATTTGTAGATCACTGGGAAGTGTTAAATGAGTTCATTGAATATTCTGTTAATATGCAGAGATGCAAAACCAAAAGATGCAAAGGTAAGAATTCCTTTGCATCTGTACTTTCTCATCAGAGAATACCAGAGACAAACAACAAATTTTAAAAAAACTAACCACCTCTTGCAGGTTTGGATAAGGGAGGAGTTAGAACTGCTCCAGAGGGCAAAAAGAAAATTTAGATAAAAATAGGAGAATTTTCTTCTTCTTGCTCATAGTAATAGGCATTGACTACTCTTAGCAGGCTGCCAGGACTGGGGAGGTCAGCTCCACTGCAGAGGGTACCCCCTCCCATGAGAGCAGCCTCAGCATCAGGTCCTCAGGCCAGGAAAGGCCCTTGATCCACATTCAGTGGATGTATTTCTGCTGTGGGCGGTGCATCATCTCTGTGATAGTGCCAGTGGAGAAGTGAGGTATGCTTTGGTATGCTGTCTAGCACAGATGGGAAGATCCCGTGATCCTCACACACATGTTCTGTATTTCTGCGTGTCTGGAAAGGCTGAACCGTGCCACTGGTTTTGTCAAGAGATTTTGCAGTGATTAATATTTGACCAGCTCTTAGGAGGTAATGGAGGCTTGTTGTAGTATCTTCCCTATTCAGCTCCTGCCACACACATCGGAATTTATTTTCTTCCTGATTGGCTTTAAAGGTGTGTAATCATGCGAGACTTAGACTGTTGACAGCACAATTTTAATTCTTACCAGCCACTCAACAGACAATTGGTGCAGCAGGAGCAGAGTGCAGGTTCCCACTGTCCCCTCGTTTTAATAGATGCACTGCTATCTCAGTTTCATTAATCGTCTCACCTCTGAACACAGTATTGAAACGTTATCAGCTGCTCTCTTGGTCTTTCATATTCTTGCCATGCTCATGTGCGACTGGAAGCAAGCTGGCTGTATCCTTGTAAAGCTGAGGATACACCTACACCACACGGTGCAGTTCAGTATACAAGTGCTCACGCTGGCTCTCAAAAAGGATCTTGTTTCGATAGCATGGAGATAAGCACAGGCTAATTTACCTTGCTTGTGAGTTAACTCCGTTCAGCAGAGGTGTACCTGAGCTATCTGCCATCTCTTTAGGCCAGGGGTTCAACTTTGATAGGCTTGGGGTATGCTACTCCAGTACAAACAGGAGATGTTGCACAGGGACAGATTTTGCATCACTAGCATGCGTATCTGTAGCAGGAACAGTTTGACGCTTTCTTCTGAGAGTAAATAGTCAGTGTGTCACTGCTTAGCAGAATAAAAGCAAGGACAGGAGTGCAGTGCTAAGGCTGTAACTGAAGACCACCTGTCCGGTGCCCTAAGGCTTCTTTTTGCTGCTTGCATTAACTACTGTTTCTTGATTTTCTTCAATTATTTTTCAACTGCAAAATACCAACAATGTCCTTTTTTTTCCCTTTTATTTCCTTTTATAGCACTTTAAGTGCCTCTAGCTCTTTGACTTTAGCCGTATATCTATCATCAGGAAGGTTGTTTTAAATCTACCTACATTTAGCCCAATGCATAAAGAGAAGTATTACTGCTGGTCTCATTTTGAAATGTTACTAAGAGGGAAAATGAAATTACTGCAGGTCATTTTGAAGCAGGAGCAGGGTTTGTAGTCAGAAGTGATGTTTCAGTGTTACCAGGAAGGAAAAAGTGAACTGATGACAAAGCCAACAGTGAGAAGAAGGGGAGGCCTTTCCTGCTTTGAGCAGCACCCTGTGCCATCTACCCGGACTGCCCAGCCTCTGCAGTGACAGGAATCACTGTGTTCATGACGCGTTCTGAGGCTGAGCTTTATTTTGAAGGATCATCTTTGAAATATGTTATCAATATTTAAAAGGGCTCAATTAGAAGTTCAGGCATATTACACAGTGCAGCTAATAAGAGCCATGGTGTGAAATACAATAGCACTCTGGTGACACTGTTACGGCATCACGGTTAATGACCAAAATATTAAAGAACTTATTGAAGTTCAATCATCAATCAAGGTAAATTGATTCTTCCGGCAAAGAATGCAAATGCATTGCTTTGATACTGCGTGAATACCAACTACCCAGGCTCGGCTCACGCTCATTTCTATGGTTATCAATTTACGAACAACTGGGTGAGCCATGGTGAAAGGAAGGGGGAAGTAGCAATAATTAACTTTCCATTTACTAATTACTGGCTGAAATTGTCACAATAATCCTGATTACTAGATTTCTGCTCAAAGTTTTCCTCCCTCCTCTTTGCATGTTGTCTCCATTGCTGTCTCTGTTGAACCCAGGGCTACTTTCAACAGAAGAAGTTGGAGAGGGGATGAACTGTTTACGTCTTTCTGCAATCAGTGTTTCCTTCAGATGCTAAATGTGTGTGAAAGTGTCCCGGCCTGTCTTGGTCAAAGTTGCCATTATAATCAAGATATCACTGGAGCAGAGGCTTGTTCCCCTGCTGTCAGGAGGTCATCGGTGCCTCTTCAGATCCTGCTCTGGTTCTCTTTCACCTTTCTCATCCAATTTGCTCTGTTCGGCCCTGCACTCAAAGGTCTCCCACAGCTTCTCTCCAGGTGTTTTTTTCCTTTTACTTTCTTAGTTCTTTGGCTGTGCCAGTACCATCAGCCTTTGCTTTGTTCCCTGATGGAGATCTTGCCTGCAGCTGTACTGCTCCGGGCACAGAGCTTGCCTGTGGTCCATAGACCCTGCACACCTGGGGTGCTCTTCCCCTCTCTCTCTGAAGCCTGTAAACACAAGTACAAATTCTGCTATTTTAGTACAATCCCTCCTTCCCCCAAGCATGCTGTGTTAACTGTCACGTGGGATAAGTTCTTGGGGCGCATCCTGTTCCACAGGGAGTAAGTTTCAGAACAAGATGAAAATCTTCAGAGGCTGCAGCTGGTTTCCAGCAGTGGGACACACTGGAGGTAAAACAGGGGTTTCAAACATGCCCTTTGCTTGGATGTCCCCTCTCACCAGCACAGTGCAGTAAGCCTCAAGCTGTGCGACCTCACAGCTGCACTTGGCATCTCGTGAGGGTTCCTTGCCGCGGCTGCTTTGTTGGTTTCCAGCATGGGCGACAGGGAGACTGTCCTCTCACCTGAGTCATCGCAGGAGTGGCAGAGGTCTAATGGGCGCTAATGATAAACACTGATCTCTTCTCACGCTGCTTATACAAATGTCACATTATGCTCTGATAATGAAAAGCGAGAACAAGCCATTCCTTACCTCAAGGACAAAGAGCTGGCACCATGACCATGGCTAGCAACTCCTGAAACCTTGCCAGGACTGATAATATACAAACCAAAATTGCTGTAGTAAGAATTACATTTGTTATATTTCATTAAAAATACCCTCATTAAACATTTTCTGTGAAAGACCAAACTGTCAGAAATAGACCTAGGTTTATAATTGATTTTTCCTACGTGGACTGCTCTCCATCCCAGCCTTCGAGAGAGCTTCATTTATATGTGAAGTGCGTGTCGAGTAAGTGTAGGAGCTGTAGAAGACAGGGACAGAAGAGCTAAGTTGTTGCTGGGAAGGAAGGAAGTACAAATGAGAGAGAGAGAGAAAGAGAGGTCGGCCATTCTTCCTAGGAATACAGATTTTTTTGAGAGATGGTTCTTGTCTTTTGTTCCTCTGCCCAAAGTTACCCTGAGGACAAATGCAGTAACAAAGGTTTTACATGCCTATGTTTTTTCTGACAATGAGGAATGCAGGCCCTAACTACAACATGGAGTACGTAAAAGGCCACAAGAAGTAATCTACAAATGGAAAAATATTCCATACAGCAAAAGACTTGAAGCTCTGTGTGCTGCACTTACCAGAAAGAAGAGCAAGAGGTGAAATATTTGTGGAGTATGAGTACGTAAAGTGAGAGAAGATGCTAGCTGCAAAGAATGACTGTTTAATCCATCAGACAGAGCCAGAACAAGAATCAATAACTGAAAGCTAAAACCAGAGAAATTCAAGCAGAAATAAGGCTGAGATCTCCAACAGTGGGGCTGATTTGCCACTGGAAGTGTTGGCTTCTCTATCTCTTGATGTTATCTAACGCTGGACACCTTTCTGCAAGACTTTTCAGCCCAGCGTAGGTGGAAATAGAGCACAAGGGGGGTGTGAAGGGCTGCTGCATGGAATTTGTCTGATACGGTGGGTCAGGCGAGGTGACCAAATGCTCTTTCTGGTCTTATAATTTTTACCTGGAAATATAGCAGGTGATTTCTGGATTAACTTAGCTTTGTGGTTCTGGTTAGATCTTTTCCTTGAAAACAGCAAAGAACTGATTTTCGCTGAGGTTATTTTGAAGTGTGAATGAAATGAAATTCGTGCTTATCAGTAAGTAATGTCCGATGGGGTGGCATGGAGAAAAACCCAGAAAGCAGTCCTACGAATTAGCGGCAAATCTTCCTCTCCGTCTTTGCAGGCACACTGCTTCCATCAGAAGGTTAACTAGGTCCTTCCACCTTGCAGTTTCATCTCTGCATCAGATGGCAACTTAAATTCCTTTATAGGAGAGTGCAGGTCCCTGCTCTGGGGTCTCAGAAAGACAGTAGCTGTACTAAAACTCACGCTGCTGGATCAACGTGCCATGAGTCCTCCTGGGACATCCAGAGTAGATGTTTCTCTTTCAGGTGAGAGCGAGCCATGGAACAACAGCGGTGGTCCTGGGAGGTCACTGTAGAAACAGACTCAGAAACTGAGACTGAGCTTTTTTGTGCAGTGCTGGTTTGGGACTTTCCAGTAAAGTCAGAGTAAAGGGAAGGGCTGAGTTTTGAGACCGTGTTCTGCTAGTGATTGACCACTAACAGCAAACCCCGATTCTCAGCCCATTGACACAGCGCAGAACTGAAAACAGCTCTTTCAGGAAACGAGAGCAGGGATGGACGGGTTATGTGGATGCGGGGCTCGCATGTCATCAACTTCCCAGGAAAGGAATCTTTCTCAAGGTTGCTGGAGAGAAATTGGCAGCCCTGAAAGCGGAAAAGGATGTAGCTGCAATGCCGCAGCTGATAGAAAATGCTGTCAAGTTTCCTCAACTGTCAGTTAGGAGGAAAAGAAAACGTAGCACAGAGCTGCCAGCACATCTGGCATAAACTAAAGGTTTAACTAAACTAAAGCATCCATCCTCCAGCTTGACCAGTTACACGCTACCCAAGAACAAACTCAGTGGAAAAGCTGACAGGTAACAGATCGTGCAAGCAACATAACTTTGTTCATCAGCTCCTCCTGCCAGTCATACTCCATTAGCAGAAGCACCTCTTTTCACCTGAGTTAGGCGGCCTCTAGGACCACTGCTGTGGACTAAGCTTGGCCTGTGCCAGCAGGGTTGTTCTCAGGTTATTTGGCACCGACTGCCTTGTTTGGCATGTCAGTAACCACAATTGTCAGGTATGGATTTTGGTATCTCCCTTTTTTCTCTGGAAATGGCTCATAACTAATCATGTCACTGTTCTATTTTTAGGTAAGAACACAAAGCTCACCTTTTCTCCTACGGTCATTATTCATTTACCAAGCTATTTTCATTAAATTATTACATGTCTCCTATTACTTGTAACTATAGCTAGAAAACACAGAAAGATGTTAGGGTCATTTTCACGCTTGGTGGAACCAAGACCCAGACCCCGGTGGTTCCAGAATCTGAACTTGCCACAATGTTTAGGGTCGGTCGGCCGTGCTCAGGGAGGAGCAGTATTTGCTGCGCTGAGCAGGAAACAGCTAGTGAAGAATAAATGGAGCACTCGGAGATGGGAAGCAGAAATATTCGTCCTCTTACCATCACCATCTGCTTTCTTACCATTGAGGCATGTGGCATACTTCACTTCAGCCTAATGCCAGCTCTGCCCAGAGGGGTTTACATGAAACAAATGAAATTACTTTCTTCCTTATACTATCCTTGTAAAGTTGCCTGACCATAAGTCTTTGCCCTTTTTCCCCGTGGTTCAAAACAAAACAAAACAAAAAACTACAAATGCTTTCTGGTATTCATATGTGGTGCACATAGTTGTTGGGGGAATGGGGATGGTTGCATTTGTATTGAGACCTCCTCCCGCATTGCTGGCATCACTGCATCCCATAGCTTACCTGTGCACAGTCATTGGGGTGGTGTAGCTGCTGTGTTACTTCGGCTTGGTGCCTAGTTAGACTCTTTCTCTCCAGAGAGATGTTTTAAGACTTGCCAAACCAGTCCAGTCAATTGTGCTGCCATCCGGTCTAGTCCCACTGCAAAGAGCCTGTGGAGCAAACTGGCAGCTATGGCCGTTTCCACCTTCTGAGCCGAAGAGCATCTTTGAGACTCTTGTGGGCTTTAAGCCCGCAGGAGCCCACCAGGCCCAGTCTGCACATCCTTATGAGTTGTTCTTTCAATTGCTGCCTTGCCTAGACCTTCTACATCTTTCCTCCTCTCCCTCCTGCTCCCATGCAAAATGATACAGTACACTGGCACATTTCCTCATTAGCACAAATTTCTGTGGTGGCTGAATTGTTTGAAATGTTAAAATCTGGGCTATGGTTGTCAAAGCCAGGATGCTTAGAAAGGAATGGCTCTTTGCAGAGCCATATGCAGCTCAAGCAAAATTTGAAAGAGAAAATCTGTCTGTAAAGACAGCACACAGTTGACTGACTTTTTTTTTAATAGAGCACCTCATAACACTTGCAAATATGTACTGTAACCACAGCCAGAGCTTATTTATGAGCATGCATAGTGGGCAGTAGTTTTCCCTGGGCATTTGAAGACGTGCTGCGTGGGGAGAAGGCAGCAGCTTTGTTGTAGATGCTCATCAGTGATGGGCAGAAGCGGCGCTAGGCAGTAGCATGTACTAAAATCCTGTTTGTACAGAGCTGTGCACTACTCGGGGCTGGCAATCCTGCCCACTCTGTTTGGACCTGCAGGGTTTAATAAACTGCGTATGCTGCCTCGGCATAGCAGCTTTCCCTCTCCTGCACTGTGAACTCTGCAAGCTTTCTCCGTGTCCCTACTGCAGTTTATAAGCTCCGTCTGCCAGGGATGCTCTGGAGCTCCTTCAGCTTCAAAGAAAGGGTTGCCATTAATATTTTTAAATATAGCCAGCCAGTCTCTAAGAAATACTCAAATCCAGATTAGTAAATGGAGAATTCAACTAGAATGCTTTGAGATACAGTTTTCTAGGAAAGCTGTAAGAGTTTACAACCTTCTCTCTGCTATCTCCAAAATACATTATTTATTTGACTTCAGATTCTCTTAAAAATTTCTCCTTAGTCAGTACCCTGTACAAGATGGTTCTTCCACTTGAAAACAGGGCAGTTAATTACAGTCATAAATATGCAGTCACTGGCCAGTCTCCCTGGGTAGATACATACCACTGAAATACGATTTGTGGAATTTGGTGGTGCTGTAGGACATTCAAAATTAATGTCCCCAAATGAGTATCCTATGGGAGGTTATGGTGATACTGATGTCCTCTTGAAACTCAGGACTGTTGAAAACACACATGAAATAATGGGTATAAGAATTCATATAATCATCTATGAAAAGTTAGACATGAATTAGCAAGAATTGGTTGCTTTAAAAGATAGAAGTTTAATGATCCAAAGAGCAGCAATAGTGGTACCGTTCTGTTCCTCAGTATGTAGCCTTGCAGAAAGAATTACCGTGATGCCATGTAACAAAAATGTTAGAAAATCTAGTGCAACTGTTAAAAACACCGATTTAAAAAGATTTTTGATGATTATGAAATGAATTGTGCAACATTTCTGCTAGTGCAAAAAGTGCCTCTGTAGTACAATAAGTGGAACTGTGTGAACTGTGAAGCCTTAGGATTATAGTTTCATAGAAAGAGGTGTGTGGCATGCCTTCTACTACATTATGTATTCCCCCCTGGAGTACTTCCTTCTTCCAGAGTTTCAGGTATGGAAAAGATGATCTGTTACATTAGCAAAAATCATTGCCTGCAATCAGGTATCATTCCAAGAGCTAAGTCTTCGTAATTAGCAAAGGGAGCAAAGCGCTTGCTGTGTTGCTGTGGTACAGAACTGATACTAGGCAAATTGAAGCAGGGCAGTGTGGTTTTTGGATGTGTATGTATGGGACAGCTGCAGGTAGCATCTCAATTAAATGTGTCTGTTACTGCGTGGTATCCCTCTTCTTTAAAGTGTTTTGTGCTCTGCTCTTGGGGGTGTTGCTTTTGCTGTCTCAGAGATTTCTACAGGCAACTGTTTCTAGTAGTTGCAGCTGCCAATCCTGTGTGAAGACAGCTAATGCAGATCCCTGCACTCTTTGTTTGGTTTTAGTACCCGTGCACATCTCCAGCGTAGCCAGGATGGGGCATGTGCCAGCTTGCAGAGGGCTGAGCTCTGTTTTTGGTGCCCAGCAGCCATCCCGTCACAGTGCTGTGAGATGTGCTGCTGGGCTGGGTTTTGTGGACACTAACTTACTCCAAGGCCCCCAGCGGGTGTTCGGGAGCTGCACAGAAGAGCTTGTTTAGGTGACGTGTCTGTCAAAGAGGCAATTCAATGGGGACATCTCCCTTTCTCCCTCCAGGGTGGCTTAATTCAGAGACTACCGCCTACAGAGAGGGGTATCATTCAGAGTGAAATTACAGACAACCGACAGGATCCCTGTCCTCGTAAATCCCCAATAATTGTGACAAATGTCTGGAGCGCCGCAGGCTTGCAGCGCTCTGCCAGCTGCCCTGCCAGCTGGCAGCCACGGCGGCAGGGCCAGCACCTTGCGAAGCTGCCGCAGCACCGCCCCATCCCGGGGCTGCCGGGGGCTCCCTGCTGTCACCCGAGCTGGGGCTTTTAACTGATTTCTGAAAGGACACGGGATCAGATCTGGTTAAAGCAGCCAAAATGGCAGCAGTTGTTTCCTGCTGCCTGATTTGTTCATATTGATTACAGACCTTAGTGGAAACCCACAGCTGAAATAGCAGAGTTTGCTGTCAGTTCTGCTGTGTCAGCAGAATCTTGAGATTTCCGTAGTTCGAGATCAGAAGGGAGATTAGGTTATCTGTCCCAATGTCCTTTCATCTTGGGCAGATACCAGGTAGTCCCGTGACACCACCGGGCATCGCATTGCACAGGAAACCCACCCCAGGCACGGCTGGAGAGCGGGAGCCTCAGGTGAGCTGCTGACCACGAAGCCTCCATAAAGCAAGGAGGGGGGGCTTGCAAGGGGCTCATGGCATCCCTGCAAGCTGCACTGGGCTGCTCAGGTGGGGAAGCAGCCTTCCTCCCTCTCCCACGGTCCTCGTCTGCTTTCTCTCCCCAGAGGTCCATTAGTATTTCCAGTCCCCCAGCTTTGTGCAGATTTCGTGGGATCATTCCTGGTGCAGTCCTCAACCATCATTCTCGTCCAGCCCATGGTATACCTATAACTGCTCTCTGCTGCTTCAAATAAGGCTGGGAAGGAAAAAAAACCACGGACACACTGCAAATAAAATTCCTCCCTGAGCAAAGCAGACAGTTGTCTGAAGCCCTGGGCTATGGGAATTGATTAGAAGTTGTCTTGTTGCAGCTGTTACATGTGTGCTGGGGGCAACACAAACATCCACTCCTGCCTCCAGCCCGCTCAGCGAGACGGGTGCTGGGGCTCGGCAGTTTGGCTTCCCAAACCAGGCAGCACCCTCAGGCCCACGAGCCCAAACTCCCTTTTCTACACACATGCACCAGCGATGCAGATTCTCTGGCAGACGGGAAGAAGATTTTTTTATCATTTTTTTAATCTCCTCTGAAAGATCCCAAGCAGTGGTGAATCCATCATCCTTCCTGGTGACATGCTCCAGTTTTGAATCAGCTTCACAATGAAGAGATGATGCCTGTCCCCAGCACGGCATGTGGCTCTGGGGATGGAGGGCAGCAGCAGAGCCACGCCAGCGCCTGGGCAGCCATTGGGTCAGCCCCAGCTCCTCGTCAGGGGTCACAGGCCGTGGCCATGTGGTGGAAGGAGGTACAGCCCCTGTGACATATTTTTCTTTCGTGCACTTGTAATTGACTCTGATTTTAGCAGCTGGTAAAATACATGCTGAAAGAATGTATGGGGTTTTGTCCCAGTGTATTGTTCCTCCCCTTTTTATATTGCATTGAACTTGCTTACTCAGCAAACGTTTTTTTTTATTTATTTCCGAATTAAGGATGTGAAATTTCTTTCATTTTAAGATTTTTTTAAAAAAAAACAAATATCTGTGGAGCTGCCACATTGAGATTGATTCCTCGGGAAAGTGTGGTATTTAAAGCTAATCTGTCTTGAGTTCGTAAAGTGCTTATTATGTGTGGTGCTTAGGACGTGAATCACTTTTCTTGGCCAGGGTGCTCCAAGCTCTAGGGGAAGAAGAGGAGTGTGAAAGGTGCAGCTGCATTTAAAACTGAAGTGCTAATTTTGAAATATCTCCTTGTAGCGATGGGAATTTTTCTCCCCCAAACAAGTGTTTGGTTTCAGGCTGGCTGGAGACACGTCCTTAAAGAAATAAAAGAAAAAAAGAAAAAAAAAAGAAAAGGACTGTCTGCAGATTCATTTTTCCATTACTTGGAAGTCGTCTTGTATATAATTTAGATGGGTCTTAACGAGGCATAAAGTCACTTTCAGAAAATTGATGACTCTTCGTTCACTCCTCTGTGAAATGAGGGACTGGAGCCTTCCCTTTGTTCCTTTGGTGGGATCATCAGATCTGATTGCAGAAACCCAATGAAGCTCTTAATCCGAGCACCAGAGTAACCACAGCTCTGGCCTTCTCCTCTTTATTGATCTTGTGGCCAGGCCACGTTTCTATTTCAGCCTAGCATACTCCATGTTTCCTTATCTCTAGTGAAACTCATCCCTGGCCCTTTTGGGTTTGTTAACTCTTTAGTCACCTAATGTTTTTCAGTAGGGTTCAGAGAGTCTGTGGCTGTGCAGAGAGGACTTCTGCCGGCTCCGGCTCTGAATTTGTGGTCGTGTGGACGGAGCATGACTTGAGGCACTCAGGGAGTTGGGGTCTGTGCTGATCACGACATATTCAGAGTCTCCAGTTCCACCTCTTTTTATCTCCGCTTGCCCCCTCTGCAAAGCAGGGTGTGGACACAGTCCTTGCGCCACCGCATCACAGTGGGTCCCCTGGCAGTTGCGGTGTTCGTGCCTGTGGGGGATTTGCATCTGCCTGGAGGCGCCTCGGCAGCCTGGGAGGCAGGTGAGCCCAAAGGACAGCCAGGGCCTGCAAGAGGTGGTGCGTGTTGTTCATTCCCCAGTTCTCGATTCATGAGTTCAAGCTCACCAGAGAAGCCGGCAGGTGTGAATTTTTCATTGCTATTTCCTCCCCGTGCCTCAGCGCACCGGGAGCTGCAGTTTGCCGACTTGCCCGCTTCATAGCAGGAAAGGTCAGGAACCTCATAAACAAGGTGAGAAGCAGAGTGGGGCGGCGCGGCCGCCCGGGCTGCCGATTCCTCCTGACATTAGAGTGCTAATGAATGTTCTGTCATGGTCCCGTGAATATTGCAGGAAGCTTTCGCCTCCTGCCTCCCCTGCCTTGCCCGGGCCTCGGAGTTACCAAGGTTACCTGATGTGACTTTCCCGGGAGAGAGGAGCAATAGCTGCAGGTCGGCTGCTCCCGGGAGCATCCTGCCTCTGCAGCGGACGTGGGGAGCGTGGCCAGCGCGGCGTCACCTTCCTGGCACTCCCTTTGGCTGCTGCTGTTCCACTCTCTCCCACCCAATGCTGCCTAAGGTGTCATTGGTTTAGTTTTATTTTATTTTTTTTTTTTTTAGTAAAGATCATATTAATTTTGTTTTGCTTGTATAACCCGGACTGTTATCATCCGACTAATTACTCACACATTTTCCTTCAGACAGCAAATGGGAGAGATAAAACTGCAGCAGGTTTATGTGATTTCTGCTTATCAAATTACTGTAATTATTTGAAGAATGGCTTAAAATTGTATGGAGTAATGAATTTAATTATGAGTTTGCAGCAATGCCTTGTGCTGCATGTGGCTTGCAAATGGGCAAGTTTATGAGAAGCTCTTCATAAAGCGGCAGCAGACAGGATTGCAGCACACTCCTTGCGAAGAGAGGCTCCGGCACCTGCATACCACAGCAAGGGGGGACAGGGCACGCTTTGCACAAATTGACAAATTGTGCTCATCATTCAACTGATCAGCTCACTTAGTCCAGTACTAATACAAACCCAGGCAAGATAAAGTGCCAGCAGCCTCCTGGTCGTGGCATGCTGCAGCGGTTGGCTTTGCTCCATCTCCTCAGCCCCAGGCCACGCGGGGGACCAGCTCCCTTGCCCAGACCTCTGCACCTCCTCCTGTTCAGGAGATCAGCCTGCAGGTAGCTGTCAGCAAAGGCAGGTCAGGCAGCGCTGACAAACCTGTCCTACCAGAGCCACAGCCTGTTGCAACCTGCTCGAAACACTCAGAGTAGTGTTTGCCATCTCTCCGCTCTGCACTAGGAACAGCAGTTTTTTTCACCACAGCTGAGAGATGCACAGGGACATGCCTGACCCCTGTGAGCTGTGGAGCGCACCCTCTGCTCCTAGGATGTCCCCAAACCCTCAAACGCAATGAATTTCTCCATGCCCGCTTGTACTTTTCTTTACCCCTCTGCTTAGTTCCAGGTGCTATAAAAAATTGTGTTCTCCTGCACTCCACCAAAGGGCTCCATCCCCTCCTGAAACTGGCAGACGGGGACATGGCAGGTCTCCGTCCCCACAGCTGTGGGGCCAGTTGAACAGCTCAAGGGAAGGAGACCCCACATCCCTGTGGGCTGCTCCCTGCCTCTTGTGCACAGATGTGGAAACTGTGTTTCCTGCCGGTTGAGGTAGTGACGATATATGAGTTTTCAGTCTTTTGTTTTGTTGACTGAAATACAGACAGTAATGAGACAGCCAGTTGTAGGAATACTGACTTTTACAGGCAGATGGTTGGGACTGGGCAATATTTTTTATGCTTTTTTCCATTACATGCTGCTGGTATTTGATGTAGACGGTGTTGTGGATAAATAGCTGGAAAGACTGGTCTGGAAAGGGGCAAAGCAAGATAAAATACTGTCTTTCAGAGCAGGTTTGTTTCAGAAAGCAGGAGTGTGTTCCTGAGGGACATACTGGCAAAGGTGGACCACGCCTCCATTCCCAACAAAACTGGGTTATGGAGAGAGACATAGGGCCAATGGAGTGAAGAGATTTGGGCTAGATGCATTTAGGCAGTGGAATAAAAGTTCAGCCAACAGAGAATTGAAACTAGGTGTATGGGAAGTGGAAAAACTGCTGAAGCTTCAGGTCTTCTGTGCTGTGATGTTCTGAGCTTCATAAAGGACTACTGGATCATCTGATACAACCCTACTTGCCACCTTGTTCTCTGTTGCATCCCTTATAACATGGTAGATAGTTCAGGCTTAACTACTTAAAATATCAGATATGAAAGGCAAAAGAATAAGTGGCCAAGGGCCATCCAATGTCTGAAAGCTTTGCAAGGGTGAAATGGCTTAGAGATGATATTAACAAATGGTTCATGATCTACAGCTCAATGATTACACTGTGTCAATGTTTGGATTTTTTTAATTTAAAAAATGGTGGCTACCATAAGAGGTTACCAAATTTTGAAAGTGCAAGCCTGCCCTAATTTGGGCTTTAGGCAAATCTGGCCTCACATGCAAAGAGAAGGCATTAGCAGTCAAAACCCCTGTCTTTCTTGACGCGTGAATAAGGGAGTTTGTGTGCAGGATGGAGTCGTACGTGGTATTATGTCTGTCTAAATGCAAGGTCAAATGAGATTCTAAATGGTATTGACTTTTAAAAGAGCTTGTCACAAGGCAGACATGAATTCTGCATAATCTCTGCAGTTTTATGTAAGTGAGGAAGCAGCGAGGTACGATGAGAGCACTGAAAAAAATGTGGTGGTTGAAGCCATAAACCAGGTGTAATTTCTGGCAATCTTTCCATAACCCTGCTTAAGCCAGGAAGAAAGAAAAGCCCACTTTCATTTGGAAAACTTGTAAAGATTTGTGCGACGAATGCTGTAATTGGTTGTATGTTGACGGTGGTCATAAATACAGTTGAGTGAGAAGAGATTGCAGGGCGTAGCAGTTTGCCGCTGTGACTCTGCCCCCCAGCCGTAGCCAGCCCCTGTGGGTGTCTCCAAGGAGAATGTATTTTCTCCTTCCCATACTGACATGAAGTATTTCCA
>NW_008825574.1:447508-451081 GCF_000699105.1 Pygoscelis adeliae | reverse complement strand
CTTAAGTGCCAGAGCATGAGATTTCATTACCCTCAGTGTTTTTAGCCGTTATAGCTACAAATGTTATTAAACATCATAAAATTGTCCAGTTCTTTTAAGTTCAGCTACAGTACTTTTCCCAATTTGTGCTTATATGAAAAAAGAAGACAGCAAAGCTTGTCTATGAAAAAATGAGAAAATAGTTGTCTTAAACTCTTACAAGCAGTTTGAAAATGTGCAATAAAATTAGCAATAATATTTTGCACACGAAGCTGCCTTCAGGAGGGATCTGTATCAGACCAAATAACGGTGGCTAATGTTTTCTTCTCTCAAATCATTTTTAAAGGTCACTTCATGATCAAAATCTACTTGCTAATTTAATTTCTATTCTCAGTGTGAGTGTAAGATGATGCTGTTATTCTGTTTGCAGGTGGTTTACTGGGGAGAATCAACCTTTTGCCTTTGTTCTCAGCGTGTCAAGGTCTGGGTCCCAACCTCGTGCATGTGGCAGCCCAGCTTCACAGGCTCGTAGGGCCCTATTTCCCAAACCAGGGTTTCTCAGGTGTTTTAATCCAAGGGCTCTCTGATCTCTCTGAAAAAAATATATAGACTGTGCGGTGTAATGTTGTCTCATGGTACCAAATAAAAATTGTGTTTTCACTTGCTTCATTTATTTTGCTGTTTTGTTTGCTGCTTGCATGTGTGGGAGGGCGAACTTGTGTTTATTTGCTGTTCTGTAGGAGACCAGGGTTGTTCATGAGCCACAAGTTGAGGGGGAGCATTCTTGCTCTCCCTGCCTCACATTACCTTAGAGATTTCCTCTCCCCAACTCTTTCCAGTGTCTCCATTCTTTTAGGATGCACCTTTCTGTCTCAAGGCATGGAATCAGGTATGTTGCTGAGCAGAGTTCAGCAGAAAGAGAGAAGGAGAAGAAACCTAAGGAGTGAAATGTTTTGGAGAGTCATATTAGCCTTAGATCAAGGATTCAACAGGCAGTATGAAACTTGGATTTTCAGCTCTCACATGGCAACATTCATGGGTTTATTTGGGACATTTCCCTCCTACTTTGTCACGGGGAATGATTTCCTCTGTATGGGCTCTGCAGAGATCTGCCTCAGGTCTGCTGTGGGGGAGATGTGGTGAAAAGCCCAACAGCTGACTGGCTGCCGGGGGGGGTCGTCTGCGGTGAGCAAGCCTCAGGAGCGGGCAGCTCAGATTGCATGGGTCTGTGGTTTCCTTGCCATTTCTGTCTCCTAGAGAAACCCCCCTGCTGAGACATGGGGCTGGTCACAAGGAGACTGAGCACTGCCTGGAGAAGACTGGGACTGTGCTGCTTTTCACAGATAGGATAGGGACCTACTTTGTCTTCCGTCAGGCAGGTCATGGGTCTAAAAACCCTGTCTGGAGGGGAAGAAGATGTTTTCCCAAGGAGTCTGAAGCCCCCGTGGTCATCTCCAACATCAGAGACTCATTGTGCAGGGTGTCTCCTCCTGGCATTTTGTGTTGGTTGTCAGCTCAGTAAGGTGAGCAGCTGAGATTCAGCCTATTCCACTTCTGTCCTTGGCAAGTGTGTCCTTTTGTATCCCAGGCGAGCTTGTGGTTGGAGCCCCCATCAGCTCTGAAAATCACAGCTATGTCTTCAGGGCCTCAGCAGAGTATACCTGCTGTAGGGTTTGCTGTTGACGCTCTGAAAAGGGACATGTGGTCTTGTTTACTTTGTGCGTGAAGGATGCCTCCAACAGGAGTGCCAGCAGTTATTTTACTTTACACGCTCCCTCTTAACTTTTCCTCTAGCTGAATAGTCCTGACAGCAGTGGCCTGTACACTGTGTACTGAGCTGGGGAAATAAGGATTTGCAGTATTCTTACCTGCAAGGAGATACTGCCTCTTACATCCTCTAGGAAAGACTTAGAGCAGCCTCTGCTTAGCAGAAAGTTTTCTTTCCTGTTAGTGATTGCAGCTGGGAGAGCCGTGCCTCATCTGTTGCTTGTAATTACATCAGTAAAGTATCTTGGGAGAAGGTTAAATAGTCTTTTGTATATCAAATAAAGCCAGTGAACTTCACTGAAATCATTTAATGCAAACAGTCCTGATTATCTGTATATACTGCCATGTGATATTTTAAAAGAACATCTTAAAGGGAAACGTGGAATTGTTTAAGGCCTCTAAAGACTAGAGTGCAGAGGCACACATAAAGCAAATGCCTTTATTATCTATGATCTGAAGTAGGCTTTGAATCCAATTGTTTTTTTCACTGTTGTAAAACATGAGAGATTTTGATATGGTAACTCGTATTTGAGTCAGAACTTTCTCATTAACTGTTCTTCATGCACATCAAATTTTAGAGACTGAGCTAAAGGGCTCTGCACATCAAGGATGGAACTGACTCAAGGACAGAGCTATTAAGGTGTGTAATAATCAAGAGAGGAGAATTAATTGTCTTTAATTTGGCATAAATCCCAGGGACCGTAACTTTGGTTATTAGGAATTCAGGGCCTATTTCCAATTAGTTATACCCAAGCATGCTCATGTTTCCAACTTTGGGAGTCCAATCCATGAGCGTGTTAGCGCAGCAATCGTTGACATGCTAATAAAGAACAGCGCTGCCTGACCTCTCCGTGTGTGGTCATTGCCAGCCGGTGTTTGCCTGGCAGTAAATCAAACCATGGTATTGCTTTATCGTTTCTGACACCTTGCAGTAAGCAGCTCAGTGCATGTCAGCTGCTTGGGCAGTCTGTGTAGACAAAATCACTTGGCCTGTGCTGGAGGAGGTCAGAGAGGCTGCTGCGACTTTTACATGCTTTTTAGTCTTTGAGCCTCCTTCTGAGACATCTGCTCCAGCAAAGCCGGGATGTCTTCCCTTTAGGTGTATGAAATGTAAATAGTGCAATTGTTATCTGTACCGGAAAATCTGGTCTAACCTGAGCTGGGTTAAAGAAAGAGGCGGCAGCAGTTTCCTGAGTTGGCAGCAGCAGCGAAAGCGCATACTGTGGCTGCGTAGCTCGAAATAACAACACCTCCATGCTGACAACGTGGGAAAGTATGCGGGACTGCTCAGCCACGGCCAGCCAGCCACCCCTGCACGTACTTACGGAGCAGGGTGGAGGTGCCACGTCCCGCAGCAGGGCTGGCTACTTTATACGCACTGGGAAATGGAAAACACAGTAACATCACCCTTGTTGTAAAGCTCTCGGTGTAAATATCTGAGGCTTCTAGGGAAAGGTGGGCCCTGAGAGTCCTGTAGGAACAACCTCCTTTTGCAAGCCAGGCTGTGTGTATCTTGCATCGAAACACCAAAACAGGGCCGGCAGGAACACATGTATATGTGAGGGGCAGGAGGAAAGATGGTTCAGAGCAAGGAAGACAAACCGATTCATGCACTCAGTTCCCCTGTAATCGTTTTCTGAGACCTGCAATCTCATGGTGCTTTAGCCCCCCTCTGTTGAATGCTGCCTGTCAGTCAGTCAGGAATGAAACAAAACTCGCACAGGGCAAGAGCATGACGTTCCCCTATAGCTGTTCTCAATTCTGTTTATCCTGAACCTTGACTTTCTTGCATGAGAAGGTCCTGGGAAGTCCACAGTGGCTACTTCC
>NW_008825574.1:420275-446928 GCF_000699105.1 Pygoscelis adeliae | reverse complement strand
CGTGCCCGGGGACGCCCCCGCGCTCCCCCCCCCCCCCCCCCCCCCCCCGTTCTGTTATTTCCCATTTGAAAAAGAAAAAGAAACAAGGAAACCTCAACAGCTACTGTGGGGATGGCTCCTCCCAACCACTAGTGTGTGGAGCTAGTGCAGGGATCTTCCTAAAGAAACCTGGAATTACGTTGCAGGGGAGAAATAGCAGATTGTCTTTAAAACTTCAAGGCCAACTATTCTGCATTTTCCAGAGGGGAAAAACCGTTTTGAAGCTTTCCTTAAGTTAATTTTCCAGCTGAAGCTTGCCAAATCTAGGTGTCTGTTTAGCTTCGTTGGTCTGTGCCTGGTAGATGTAATGTTTTCGGGGCAAAGGTAGGGACCATATTTAAGGAAAACACAACCTTCTGTCTGGGAAGGAGGAGTCCCATGCCAACGAGCTCTGCAGCCCTCCTCGCATGCCAGGGAAGAGGGGTGGGGAAACCCACAATTTCTGTAGTGGTCATTTGATAAAATGAACCTTGGACTAACAGCAAATACGTCTAATGTTAGGGAATGCATTTTCCTTGAACAGCAAAGGAATTTCAGCTGATCTCCTGCATTTGGTTTATGTTAAGATGAGTACCATAGGAGCCAAGAGGTGCCATTTTTTCTGTCCGCTTGGCCTTGATGTGGTTTCACTGCCAGCTTTCCATTTATCTGTTGTGTGCTCTTTAATTCATGAGGGCCTGCACTGGGGATTTGTTTAAAGCCTTGGCTGAAATTGTCAGCCATTCCTTTTATTGCACATCTTTCTGAAAAGATGGGTGTTGTGGCAAAGCAGTAAATAGGATATTGAGCCTCTGCAACACTTGCTATCTGTAAAAAGAAGAGTATGTCCTCTGTTAAACTCTGATCAATTACATCATCCCAGCATTAAAAACCATTACTTGTCTGGCAACGGTGTCTTATTTATGTTTGCATATAGCCATTGGCTTGCTACGGGTCTTTCGCTGCGGGCCTTTGTACTTCATACGGTCTCTGAAAGACTGTTAAGGTAACCAGAGTCTCCATCTAAAGTGATGTTGGAGCCAGTGCAATTGATGGATCTTCTAGAAAGTGATGGCTTAATATAAGACATAAAGCTCATAGTAAGAGAATATTTCTGTCCCTGACTCTGGTTAAGTCTCGCTGTGGTTTTCCCCTTTATAAAAAGTCACTTCCCCACCAAGTAAGTAAAGTTAGTTACCCAGTATCTCAAGATGTTTTCTGTGATATTTTAAAACTTCTGAATGGAAAGCAGTGATTTGCCATATCACTGATCTGTCTGGAGTTCAGATTAAATTAAAGCCCTTCTTACAATTCTCGAGTGATTTCCGTGCCTGCAGACCCTCTATGCCTGAGCTGGCTGCAATAGAACAAGTGCATTGAAACTTCATATTTATTGTTTCATTTGAAGATAGAATTTCTCTGAGAAAAGGTACATCAGAAATTTTCACAGAGTCACAGAGGTACCTGATGTCAATATGTGAATATTTTCTTAAAGGTTATTTTCTTTTTTAATAGTATAAAGAAATAATGCCTTGAACTAGAAATTTAATTTGTGTTTTACTATATTGGCCTTTACTGGACTCGTTCTGTATACTAGTTTTTACTACTTTGATATAATTTCTGAGCATTTGCTCAAAACACAGATCACTACAATTAAGGAAATGGCAAATGTAGCCACATGCATGAGAATTTTTTGAGAGTGGTAGGAAAGGATGGTGCTGGAGAAAAGGCATAGGGTGAGGGAAGAGGCAGTACGGGGAGATGGAGAGCAGAGCAGGCTGTTGAGGACCAGGGCTGGTGCTTTTCAGCTTGTTTGCTGCAGAGGAGCCATGTTTTTTTAAGAATTGTGTTTGTCCTTCTTTCCCACACCCACACGCCTTGATTGCTAGCTTTGGGATTCAAACTCTCACAGCATCACAGAGCCACTCCATCCCATAGCTTGGTGATTTTGGAGGTTGCCTTCAAGTTTCAGTTTAGTCTTTGAGATCAGAGAGCAAAGAGGTGTTTCGGGAGGGTGTTCTTCCAGGGGGGAGATTCTTTGTTTTCCTTTTGAAGCACTGGTAGTTTGTGAATGCCAGAACTGGAGCATATTTGTGCTTTCTCTAATGACTCTCTAGCTCCTCCTCAGTACAGTCTTAAATTTCAATTTCCAAGCTAATATTTCCAGAATATTTAGAATGTTCTCAAGAGTTTTTGTTTGGGGGTTTTGGGGAGGGTGAAAGACAGACAGGAGGGAGTTCTTTTCCTCTCTCAAGTAATATCACAGTGATTATCCTTAAAAATCAACTGCTCTTTCATGTTTGCAGAATACCTTCCTTTTTCAGTAGCTTAGATGCAAGGAAAGGCAGTGCTTTTTTCTTTCCCATGTTGGAACAATTGCTAGAAAAGAAGATTTTTTCAGCAGGGTATTTTGTCAAAACATACAACTTTTTCCCATCCCTAATCTTAAAGTTTTGCTTGAGAGTTGCTGGCCACTGTTGCTTTGATAGGCTGTGATCTTCCCCCACAGGAGGAGAGGCCGCTGGATTGGCAATGATGCAGACAGGCTGCAGGAGCTAAATAGAAATCAGATTTTAGCACGATCTAGTCCTTTCAGTAGGAGTTTAAGTGACCGAAAATCTTGCATTCTGGCCTGTGAAGTGGAAATGAACAGATTTAGTATTCCAGCTGAGTGGCAGCAGGGACGCTTCACTTAATCTGAAACTCTATGTTAGAAAGCATGGGAGAGCTCTGCTGTCAGATTAACTCTGTTCTCGTGCATTTTTTCCTGCACTGAACTGCAACCAAACATACATGGATCAAAAGTCACATGCTCCATTAATTTAACCACACGTTGTATTTAATGGCATATGGAAATGCATTATTGACTGCACATCTTAAAAATGAAAATCTCTATGCTAATAGCATATCACATCAGTGGAGGTGAAGTAGTATGGAAAATGCAGAGGATTAATAAATGACTTAGAATACAAGTAAGAGCTATTTCCATGCTTTTCTCTGAACAGATTGAAGTTTTAGGTATGTTTTAGTGGGAGTGTGTTTATATATTCTGTCACAAGGAAACATGCAGTGGCAATAGTTATGTTGTATTTCTCAGTATAAAATATTAAAAAGAAACAATGGTTTGAAAACAGTTCTACAGGCAGTTATATTCAACTGTTGGTACCAACAAATGGCACAGTCCTGCCTGAAAGCACAGCATCTTTCTTCTTTTACTGTTCCTTTACTATGGAGTCTTAATAGTTGGCTGCAAAACCTTTCTGAACTCATTGTCTTTAAAGAACTTTTGTGAGTTTTTTCAATGCATACTTCCAGCTGATGAGTTTTTTTGTAAGTAATGGTTGTTGAAAGAGTCTAGGCTTATTTATCAGCTGTTGGATATGACCCACAAAACTCTATTTTTACCTACTTGAAATTATGCTGTAATTTTTGGGGAGGAAATGAAAAACTGGGGTTTTTTTCCTCGCCAAACAAGGGTTAAAAAAGGGACGCTCGCTCAGGCAGGGAATCTTACAGATATGATCAGTTTTACTTGTGTGTAAGCTCTTCCTCACCCACATTCTTGACATTTCTTGCTGTAGTTTCTGCTGTGCTATACTCTGAAATGACTTTCAGTGCCATACAATCTAAGCCCTTTTTAGTACTTCATTAACATGAGCGACTAGTTTCTCCGGTCTCTCAGGAGAATACTTGTTTTGATGTGTCTTTGGCTTTGAGTTGTCTGTGGACATTGCTCTACATTCATGGCAGAGTCGTGGGCTTGGATTTGGAGCAGGAGGTGTAGGGTGGTCCTCACCTCTTAAGGGGCTTTGCGTCACACTTCCCACCACTCTACGAGGCTGTCATCAGCTTGGAGAGGCTCTGCCCTCCCTATGGCACAGAGCTTGTTTAGCCTGAGCAGATAAGCTTCTGCTATAATCTTCCTTCTCAAGTTTTTTAGCTGTTTTAGATCTATTAGGCCTAAGTCTTGGAAAAACTTGAGGTTAGGACCAAGACTGCAAATGTGACTGACATTGTGAGGAAGCCAGAATGGAAAGCAAGAAGAGGTAGCCAAGGTGACTGAAGGATGATGTGGTAGTAGGGATTTCATAAATGCCATCTCAGACTGTTACAATCTAATCTGATAAAGGTGTAAATAATTGTTTTCTTCCAGGATGGCTTGAGATCTCCTAGATGACAGCAGACTCCACAGCTAACACATACTGAACAGAAGTTGTTATTACTTAGGAAGATCCCTAAACTAAGAACTTTAACAGTGGGTTGTAGGTATAAACCTTTAATTTGCCCAAGTTTGTGACTGAATACTTACTTCTGGTCTGCTCTGAGTCAGCTTCAGCAGCTGTTAATCATCTTTGTGTTGCCCTCCGTCAAGCACAGGTCACAAGTTGTTATCTGTGAAGGAGAGCAGGGAATTGCCTGTTAACTACTGAAGCTGTGGCTAGATTCAGTCATCTCAGCAGATCTTGCAGTGTTTATGAAGACCCTGGATCAGAGGAGTGCAAGGCCATGGTAGTGCAAGAGCACTTTCTCCCAAAAGGGACCTTTCTCACGCCTTCCCTTGAGCCATACTCAGGGGCAGCCACGCTGGAGGGTGACAACCATTGCCTCCATCAGTGCCTCTAGAGCTATGGCTCTTTTATGTGTCCCGGCCTGAATCTAGACTGGATTAGCTACCCTGTGAGAAGCTTAGAGGTAGCTGTGGCTGATGTGTGGCTATGTGTGGTGTATCCTAGAGGGCTTTGGTAGTGGCATGCTGCAGTGCTTCTCAAAGGGAAGGAGGATGTATTTCCTAATGGAGGGCTGGCCCTGCATCTGTGGCACCACCTTTTGTCCTGGCCAGTTCCTTTGGGCAGGTCGAGAGGCATCATGAGGCCCAAGGAAGGTTGTTTGGATGATTACAGCATCTCTGAGGGCTGGGAGAAACAATTTGTTGCAGTGCCCCCTCAGGCCTGGAGAACCAAGGTTGCGCCCTGGGTGGGAGGGAGCACTGGGTGCCAGCGCACAGCAAATGCAGGCTGCTCAGCCCTGGGGAGGTGACATGTTGCTGCAGTGACTGTGCGTTACCTTACGGCCACACACGTGGGAGCACGGTGAGAAGCAGCGCTGGGACTTGGCAGGAGCACAGGCTGAATCTGCGTCGGAGCCAGTTGGGAGGCGCTGCCATGTCTTGCTCTTGGGAGCACCTGCATCTCTGCAAAGCCGTCCTGCTCCCCTCTGAGATAAACAGGTGCTTGGGAATGGCCAGCTGTGCTACTGAGAAGGTATCAGTGGCTTGTAAATGGAGATAATTGCTGTCCAGCCATGAAAGGACAACATTAGCAGCACCCATCTGGCACTTGAAGGGTAGCACTGTCTCCATCGGGTGTTTTATGGACTCATAACCTCTAGAATGAGCGGGTCCTGTGAGCTCCCATGCCATGAGCCCCCGGGGCGAGGATCTGCCTGACAGTTTATCCTCTTCTGCTGTGCCTAGTCTCATATTTTCTTGAATTTTCCTTACAGTACTTTCTTTGTTTTGGACTGACTCAGATTCTTTCTTTTGTGAACTGTTTTGCTGCTGCTGCCGCTGTGATCTTTCTAAGAGATAGCAAATACTTTGTTTATTGTAAGCTCTTGTGCAGTAATTCATGTGGTTACACCATGACACAGAGAAGTCCTTCTGGAGCTCATTTCCACACCCACCCATTCATCTGCGCCCATCTCCCCATTTTCGGCAGGCAGCTTCAGCATGTCACGTTGGCATGATGTCATACAAAACCAGCAGATTTGTCATCAAAAGCCTTGTCATCAATAGATGACTGTTTGTATTTTCTGCCTGCCTGAAACTGTTTTATACTTGCTAACCCAGTAATTAAGACTTTGCTGCCTTTGAAACAGGTTGGTTTCACTGCCCCACCTTTTCCTTAGGCAATTACAAGGCGGTGCCAATGTTGACGGGGCATTCATTAGCCTGCATAAGACTTGGCTCCAGCAGCGAGCATGCACAAACGCACTCCTTCTCCCACCGCTCCCCGCACAGGCGGTAGCCCAACAACTGGGCAGCCTCTGGAGACCACGAATTTGGATAATATTTTTCGTGAGCTTCTTAGGGGGCTTTTGTAATAAGAAGGGTGCAGGAAGAGAGCGTCACCTCAAAATGGCTGATAAAATGCTCTTTGTGCAGCTTCAGTTGAACCTGAACAGAGCAGTGTCAGGGTTTTCTTATCATGTAAAATGATGCCGTTCTTCTGGGCCGCTGGATTGCTCGACTGCTTTTGATTGTCTTGCGGTAATTGAATAGCTGCGCTGTGTAACCTGTGCTGAAGGAATTAGGACTGTTTATTCAGCAAACAGATGTCCTGGATTGTGGCGTGCTTATGATCTTACTGGCTTGCATCTTTCACTAGTTAATATTGCTGACTACCCAGGCTATCTTCCTTGCACTGATAATTTTGCATTTGCTAATGCATTTCAGTGTCTCAAAGGGAGATTTGGAAGCTTGTAAAATTTGTAAAGTAATTCCATTGATCCATCAAATACGAGTCCGTCAGTAGACAAGGGTTACCCCTGCAACATCCTATGTTATATTGCATCAAACTCTTACCAGGATCGGTTCAGCCCTGGTGACTTGAACTGGGGGAGATCCCAACCTGCCTCACTGAATGGGTAGGGAACATGTGAAATAGCTTTTGATATGTGTATCCTGCTCCTGTGCAATGCTGACTGCAGTCAAACGCATTTATCTGAGATCCCTCTACCCTCAATCCATTTCCTGGCTTGTCCCTAGCGCTGCACACTCCTGAGTGGCTTCACATAGCTGGCAGAATTGAAAACAAAGCAGCTTTGTGTTTTAATGATCAACACCGAGCCCCTAAAATTGATGTTGGGCTGGAAGTTCCCCAGCTGACACAGGCTGGCAGGAGCCAGTGGTCCAGATAAGCTGTTTCCAGTCCTGTGTGGGGATAAGGCCCAATATCTCACTTGAAATGAGTTGAGAACACTCCTTTCAGTGGGGCAATGGTTTTGATAGACTGGAAGAGATTTAACCTTACAGCTACTGCTGTAACACATAGAAAAGCTATTTTTTGCTATTTCCAAATTATATTGGGTATCATTTTTTTTCTCTCCCTCAGCAGTCTGAACAATTGGACTCGTGATACTAAGCAGGCCTGGCTTTTATAGGAAGAGGAATATGACAAATAACTCCCATAAACGTGTTTACAGTTTGCACTATCATTTCTAAAATAGTTTCCTATGTTGACACAAAGAAAGTTCACAGTGGTAGGGGAAAGATTTTACAGGTGCCAAGTCATGATATGACCTCCAAAACAGTTGCATGGCTGCAAGACCGGTGAGTCCTGTACGGGGTTTGCGCTCGTAGGAACCTGATATCCAACCCCTCCAACTTTTCTGTTTTGTGAGAGATTACAAGTTTTGAGCAAAATCCTGGGGGTAATCCTGCAGGATTCAGCCATCAACAGCTGTGCTCACCACGGACTCCTCTGCAGGCCTTTTCTGTAAGCAGCTGTTATCCACATACTGTTCCATGCTGGGGCTGATCCGTGCTTCTCATAAGACATAAATTGCAATTGCCTTCGTGTCCCTTATCATCACTTGATATTTGGAGTGATGCAGAAAATAAGGACGCCCCAAGGGGTATGTGTCTCACAGCAGCATCCTCAAGAAAGGTAGTTTTCTGGGGAGCTGGTGAATGAGCTACGTAATTGCAGCTGCTCTAAAGGAGGTCTCAGCTCCAGTTTGGGGCTGTGGGAAAGGTTTCTTACCTTAGCTTTTCCCTTAAAGATGGGAAATGTGTGGCACAAAAGAGCTGTAAGAGAAGGGGGCTTAGATTTCTGTCACCTCAGAAAGGAGATTAGCAAAGGGAGCTGTCAAGTGAGCATGAGATATCCTCTGCACATGCTGTCATGCTAGATGCCAGAGGGACATTCCTGGCTCCTTGGTGACTGCTGCTAGCAAGACCTCAGCCTGGTCATGGATTTTCCGAGCTTCAGTTTGTGCAAAACCCACTCGTTTTTTTTCTCTCGCTGTTTCCTTCTCTTTTCCTGCTGCTTCTCTCTTCTGTTCCTGTTCTCCTGTCATTTTTTTTTCATGGAGGGAATTAGAGCTTGCAATGCCAGAAAAACTCCTGCTTGTGCCTAGATTTTGCTTGCTCTAACCTAATGCCTATCTGAGATACACCCCTTCTGAAAGTATCTGAAACCCAGAAAGAAAAACTGGTTTAGATAGTCTGCACTTGAAAGCAGATTCATAGCCTGTTTTAATGTGTATTAAAAGCACACTAGCTACCCTTGAATAAAACCAAGGGCTGACAAACTCATTTTCTAGAATAAGGGTATCCACGTATTGGCATGAATAGGAGGATAGCTATTACTGACGAGCTTCTCCGTGTGCAGACAAGTTAGTACAGCTAGCGAGGGCTGAAAGGAGCCGAGGCATGACTGAGCCTCATAATTAGACGTAGATTAGACTTTTGCTGGAGGGGAAGGCAAGGCAAGAACAGCTCTGAACTCCTATCATCACCTGTAGCGTTTGAACACAGAGACATCCCTCACTGTCCCAGGGAAGTCAGCAACGCCAAGTCAGGCTGGAATGAAGCCCCATTATCTGTACAGGAGCATTGCTGACAGGGCAGGTGTGGGCTTGTGCCGGGCTGTGCTCTGTGGTGTGACCAGCTCAGGTTTTCTCCACAGCCACTCTTCTCCAGGAGGGTTTGGGGGGGCTGCCAGAGCCACACAGTACCAGGTGAGGACCTGCAGTAGTTGTGGTCCCCCATTTCATGATGGTACGGGCACCTGAGGCCCTTGGACCACCTCCGGAGAAAGTGCTTATCCTCCCCTTGAGCTTGAGCCCCGGACGCTGTGACGTTGGCCCTGTGCAGGTCCCCTGGAGCTACTCCAGAACTAATAGCAGGTGAACCCCAGCCTCCCTGTGTCTGAGGTGCCACCAGAGCCTGGCTGTCAGATTTCCCCTGGCGTCTCATCACAGCAAACCGCTGCTCTTAAACATCGGTGTTGCCTCTACGTTTGATTGATAAGGGATCAAACAAGTCCTTACTGCCTGTGCATTTTTGTAGATGCAGGCATGCCAGCGCTGCTTGCTTGAGTTTTGGTGGTGGTGTGGCCATAGCAGACAGGCAGGTTTCAATCTCCAGGCATGCATGGGAACTGGCCTGTACTGGTACCAGTGCTAGCCCAGGGAACCTGCTGTGGCTCTGACTATGCAGGATGCACCACTTTGCTACTACTGTCATTTGCTGCTATAGTTTTGGGGCTCGTGAGCAGTTAAGAGGGAAAAGACTGTGCGCCGCATGAACCTTGCATGCCTGCCCATGCCTGTCCATATCCAGCTCAGCACAGGGTCATCACGTGGTGGTCACCTGTGCCCTCTGTCCAGGTGTTGAGTGCCCAGCATTCTCATTGGGCTCCATAATGGCTTGGGCTTGCAGGGGGTGCATGGTATGGGAGCAGCACTGTAGAACTCTTTGGAGTCCAGAAAAGGCTTCATCTAAGAGTTCTGGTGTGGCAGGGGTAGCTTTGCTGCCGGGTCTTTGTAATCAGCGTCTCTCTGTTGTACTCAGTGAAGTCAAGTTTAGATCATTTAATTTCTGCTGGTCTGTGGCTCATAACAAACTGCTAATTTTGATTGAACAGTCATCTCCAGTGCAGCAGGCTGGTGATGTACCTGTGGATCAGACATTGTGAAGGATTTTCTGATCTCTCTCATTTCTGTGGGCAAAGGATCATTGCAGATGGGAAGAGATTTCTTGCACAAATGCTGGTTTCAGATTTGCTTTTAGCTATGCGCTAAGCCTCCACACAGACTTTGGACGAAGTTAACTGGGTGATACTTAGCTCAGTGCATTCTTTGTAAGATCTTGAACAAACCAGAAAAGATTGTCAATGGTAATCATGGTGATTAGATTAGATCACTTCAGGGTTTCAGGCTCCCCAGAGTAAACATCTGCTTTCAATACCGTAAATAGCAAGGTGCTGCACTTTAGGCAAACTTGGCCTCGATCCAAGGGAACGTCATTGTTTACTGCTTTTCCTATGTATCTTCCTTTGCTTTTCAATCTGTACCATGCTGTACTTCTGTGTGTACCCTTCTTTTGTTTCTTTTCAGCCATGTAGGAGTATGCACTGTGGTTGCTCAGTATTGAGTGCTTCTGTTGCTTGTTATTGAATGCTAGCTCTGGTGTCATTCCAGTTAAGCTCTGTGTACCTTTTGTCTTTGAAAATCAATGGAGAGCAAATTAAAAAAGAACTAGTTTTCGTGGTACCTTTCATTTTAAAAAAAAAATTCCATTTATGTTTGCTTATGATGAGAGAGGTTTCTAGGGAGGCCAGTCTGGGAGACAAAATATGGTTTGTGCTTTTAATAAGCATCAGGAACCGCTTTTTCCTTTAGAAAACCTTGGATGCTTCGTAGCCACTCTCATCTAAACAGAAAAACAATATTCCAGGGCATTGTTTTGTTTACAGCAGATGTTGCCTTGTGCTACAGAGTCTTGATTTGCAAACAAGTCAAGGGTCTTGGGAATTCTCCTGACATCTTAGGGAGAAATATGTACGATTAGCCACCACAGGCCGTGTTTGTGCTGCAGGTGTGGCAGTACAGGTAGAAGGAACCACCTGAGGTGGCCTATTGCTAGTACCTTCCTGTCGGGAGTGAGGGGTATGGTTCCAGATGTGTGATGATAGCAGGAGAAGTCAGATTGCAGCAAGTTCAGACTCCTCTGGGACTTGGGAAGATGCTGAGGTCTTGTTTGTTTTAACACTGCAGTGAGCTGGGAGCCTTGCAGAATTGAATTTGCCAAAGAAGGAGGATTGCTTAAGTTCCCTTAAAACAGGGGAAAAAAGAAACATGCTGAAAATAATTGAGTTTCTGGTGCTTTAAAAGCTTCTTAATGTTCTTCAAGTTCTTTTTTTCTGCAAAAGTATGTCCTTTTGATTGCAGTTCAGGCTTAGCAGAGTACAGTACATCTTGCCACAGAATGAGTAAATGAGGTCTGTTCTGCAGCTGCTATTGAATGACGATGTTGGAGCATGCCTTGGCTTATCAGTGAAGGCTGCCTAATATATTCCACTCAGCCTACCTGAGCGTGCTCTGCAGCAGCAAACCCAATTAACTCTTTTCGTACCTGCTGTATGAATGGTTTTAGCAGTTATGGGGGTGCTTTGTTTTACAGTATTTCAGTAAGACATGCCAGAACTTGCACTGGCCATTTCTCGCACACCTCTATTGCTCTCTGCAGCCCAGAAAATGCACCAGGAACTTGCCACAGCACAGTCTGGTGAGGTGGCTCATGAGCAGAGCGTGGCTCATTAGCTTTACATTCATTAGTTTCTAAAAGCCTTCTGAATCAGATTTGGGGGCATGAGGAAGAGATTTACAGTCTATCCTACCAGTGTGACAGAATGTTCCTAGTCAAAAAAAGAGAAAATGAGCCTCTCTGGACCATTCTAAGGGGTTTTATTGTTTAGCTGTTGTTTTTCAAGATGCCTCAAACTATTTGGCTTTGTGTTTGTCTGTTATCTTCAACTCAGTCCTTCCACAAAAAGGCAAATACATGCTTTTACTGAATTATTAACAACAATAGATGGAGCTTACGTATCAATGAAAATTATGGACGTTTCCCAAGGCAATTGATTTAAACGGAGTTAAATTTAGTGGAAGCTTCTATTGGTGTAATGAATGCTCATTATAGAGCCTAATGTGCTTTAAGGGCTTGAAAACCTTCTCAGTAGGGAAGTCAGGCTGCTGTTTTCCAGCAGAGGCACAGATGCTGTACCATGGCACTGCTGTCACTACAACTGTATTCCATCGCTACGCCCGAACATTTCTCTTTAACCTTGTATGTTTTTTCCTCTTGCAGAAGACCACCTCCCAGCTGGCTTCCCGACCATTGACATGGGCCCGCAGCTGAAGGTGGTGGAAAAGGCCCGCACAGCCACAATGCTCTGTGCTGCCAGCGGTAACCCTGACCCTGAAATCTCCTGGTTCAAGGACTTCCTGCCTGTCGACACTGCAACTAGCAATGGGCGAATCAAGCAGCTCCGCTCGGGTAAGGTAGCAAAGCAAGTAAGCCTTCCCTACCTCCTCACTCGTCCTCCCTTTTCTCTTTACTTGCTGCTGTTGTTTTTTCCCTGAAATGCTATTCTAAACCCAAATGTCAATTTGATTTGAGCTTGTTTCTTTTACAATATAAAAACAGTTTTTGGAGCTGATCCTCTCTGGCAGGATATCGTGGCTTGTTAAAAGGAGACAGTAGAGTGGACATGCCTTTTGGAACATCACCTGGATTCCTTCTTCGGTAGACCGTCTTGACTTACCCCAAATCCTTGGTAGGCTCAGACATTTCACTACCAACTCAACAGGCCTCAGATACTTTTAATAGGAGCACAGTGCAAATCAGGACAATGAGATACTGGTTGAGATTTTACAATCAGTGGTCGCGTACTACCTCACTCCTTACATAGACTCTGCGAGACAGTGCTCTGCTTTCTGTTGAGATCTTTATCATTCTTGCTATGTGACACCACAAGAATAAAGAAAAACCCAAGAAGCAGTAATTCTATAGATTTCAAAGGAAGGTGGACACAGTTTTGAAATATACCGTTTCTTCTTGGATTTTTTTGTTTGATAAGCCAAACACTAGCTTTTGAAATACAGACGGTTAGTTCTTGTGGGTGGCTAAGAATGCACTCATTTTAGCGAGGAACTCTTGTTTTTCTGCTGCTCTGTTCAGTCGCCTAGGACTGTAAGGCCCGTTAGAGAATTAAGGAAAATAAAACGGTGCTTTATTCACTGAGGAAGCGTAGCTCCCCACCATGAATTGCAGTGGCTATTTAACAATGCACAGCAGCACTACACAGCAGCTTTAGTCTGGGGAAAAAAAGCCCACAGTACCCTACAGGAAGTACAGAAGGGAGCAGAGCTGGAACAACTTTGGTCTAGAAAGGTCTCACGCTTAAATAAGAGGCAGACTGCCTTGCCTGGCCATGATGTATCTCTGGGCACTCAAAAGCCATTTGTTATGAGTGCTGCTGCCAGGGCAACACCGTCTTCCTCCTAGCAAGGTGAACGTCTTGACACATTTCCCCACAGTAGGAGCCCTCTGCATAAATCTGATGGTGCTTGGATGATAAGAAGTAGGCTTGTACTTGGGGGAGTGGGTAATGAGACATCACTCTCCTCAAAAATAGAACCCAGCCTGACACTCCTGATCCCACCTTGATGTACCAGTGAGTGCTAATTATACTAATGCATTTATAGCTTATGAAATTTCCCAGTGACCTTTAGCTTATCTCCCCCACAACATGGTTTAATCTTGATCTGTTTGTGCTGAAAGAAAATATCACACTTGTTAATTATTCTGAGAAGCTTTAGGAAGCAGCGATAGGAAAGTGCACATGGATGTGTTTCACTTCATAGCTGACTAAATCAGCATCAGAAATTACCATAAATGAGCAGCAAGGCAGCTCCTGATGCACTTGCTGTATGTTCTCCAGCCTCCTTTTCGCAGGCACTTGGCTGCTTCTCTACCAGCTGCTTCACAAGTTTAGTGAGATAGAAAGTTTAAAAACAAACTAGTAAACCCTGTCACTGTGTCCAAGTTTTGCTTCCTATTCACTGTTCTTGAGCAACATCTCAATTGAATATTTCACCTGGGATTCAAATTCTAGAGCTGGCTGCTTGCTGAAGACACAGTAATTACCAAGGGGAGGTGTCAAGGGAACCTTTTAGAAATCAATGAGCAGCACACATCCTCAGACTCGCGAAAGAAATTGATTAGCTTTCTAATGTAGTAAGGGAGGTTTCCACAGTTCAATGCAAGAGACTTCCAAATATGAGTGGTGATACAATGCCAAGATTCGCCAAGGCTCTGCTCCACCCTGGCATGAGTGGAGAGCAAGTTTACCGCTTCTCATGGGCCAGAGATTCAACCCCTGCTCACGTTTGTAGCTTTTTCCTATATTTGTAGTTGATATAAAGTAGGGCCTGCGTTTTGAAGTGCCTGAGTCCCACTTACCTGACTGCAGTCACCCTGTGTGAGCAATGTGATGGGTTGGGCAGTCTCTGATCCATTCTGCAAGGTGCTAATTGAGCTCTTCAGCACTACACCGTAGTGGGGCAGAGTTGTTTTTCAAAGAAAAGAGTATTTAAATAGATACCTCATTATATGGCAGAGTTTAATAGTTTGCAAAGTCTCTGCTCCATTAAGATCATATCTTACAGCCAGCCTGGCATATCAGCATGAATGTCAGTTTATACTATCTCAATCTAAATATACGCTCATTTAATTTCATTTAATTAAAACCCAATAAAAGCTAGACGGATGTAATATAGTTAAAATAGCTACAGCATGGTGTGAGCCCAATATTGCATATATAGAGTGTCCAACCTTCAACGAGTACATAACATATTATTATTCAGATGTACTAAATATAGGTCATAAAGGTCAAAGCAGCTTTGGAGTCTGACTTAGAGAGGAGGTTGAGGGATGATTTCATTTCTTCAGGCTCCTAGTGTGGAATAAATAGCTAGAGGTAAAGAAGCAGCATGCTTGGGAAAGGTGCTCTCTCTTGACACTCACAGCTACGTGGGCTGGCATTGCTCTGGGGGCTTCAGGCAGGTCTTTGAACTTGCATGCAGTCAGATCATGTGCCCAAGGGGCCTCTGAACATCAATTTCTAGAGGTCTGTTAATCTTCTGTCGAGGTACTAGAGAGTTTATGGTTTAAAACAACCAAGCCGTTATCTTAGGCTCTTTTAAACCCAGAGGACTGGTGCCTTTGTCAGGAGCAAATACACAGTTTATAAATCTGCCCTGTATCCTACCGTCCCTCATTTACTAATTAAATCTGTATGTGTGTATATGCATTTTTCTCATTAAACCTTCTGACACTTAGCATAACTCTTTATATTTAGAGGGCTTTTTTTCCCCTTTCTCCCCAATACATAGATCTTTCCTCCCGAGTAATGCTTAATTCTTTTTTAACTCCACCTCTTGGGTAGTTTGCCAGTACGTGTTGGGCTAATTGCTCTAGAGATGAGAACACAAATAAATACAGGTTTTCATCTCCATTATCACAGATCAAGGCAAAAGCAAGGTCTCTGACTCATGCTGGTTGTAGCAAAATTCTCCCTTGCTCATCTTTCTAATACTTCCCACCTCTTGTGGAGAGGCTGCTTTTCTGCAAATGCAGTGATTCAAGACAACTCCCTGTTCTCCCCCAGGATGCATAGCTTCAGTCATTGTCTGTCAGTCATTGACACAGGCTCTAAGGCCAGCTCTGGGCTAGGAAACCTCTCCAGCATACTAACTCGTTTAAAACCTGCTTGGCTGAACTGATTTTAAAACTGTCTGGACATTGTAGTATTGCAGGTGATGTACCTAAGAGTTCTGGCAGCAAGGGTCAGTGCTACACCTCTACACATGTTTTAAAATTAGTTGATGATGTGGTGGAAAAACTCTTAATATAGATGAGATTGTACTGATGCTTCACAGTTCTGTAAAGATTCTTGGATCACAAGCTCCTGAAGACTTCAAAGCAACTCTGATGGTATTCATACTCTCAAAGCTCCTGAATGCTTCCAGTGAGTTTCATAGTTGAAGAATTGCTCTTCCACCTTGGTCTTCAGAAAACTTATGAACAAAATGTCAAATTAGAATAAATAACTATTCTGAATGTTAACATACAGATATCTTTGTCATGTAAGGAAACTCCAGAAATTCAGGGAGCATTGTCATCTTTCATCTAGTAAAGAACTTGGTCTTACGACAAGTATCATTCTCTTTTAATCACCATCAATTAACTGAGTTATGGAACCATGCCCTAGGCCCTAGTGTGGCTTTCAGGCAATTAACTGCAAGTAAAGTATCACAGAGGGCTCTGCAGGTGATTTCGGTCACTCTGGAAAAGCGTAGGTGCCTCTAACAAAGAAGCAGTGGGAACTGGCTCACCAGATCATCTTGCTGCATTTATGCTCTCAGAGTTACCAGCAAGCGTTTTCATTTTAGTCTTGATCTTATAGGTAGAAGCACTACTTATTTGGAAACAAAAGGAATACCCAACATACACAGGACAAACTGGCAAAAAGAGGTGGTGCCTGTCCCAGTGAAATGGCAGTGACGGCCATATCCTGCTTCACTGGTAATAGCCAGCAGTCAGTACCCAGCAGAAGACATTCAGCTCCTGGCAAGAAACAGCTTTGAGTCCAGACATCAGATGGGCATCGACTTGGGACAAGGTGTGTAAGGACAGCCCAAAAGAACGGGGATTGGGGAGTATTATCCAAAAGGATGAGGAAACCCACACAAGGATGGATGCTTTCTCAAAAAGGAATGACTGGACGAGGGTTGAAGCAATATCGTGGCCAACCAGTTGACAGCTAAAGTTCTATGTCCTGCAAGAACCTATACTGCACATCTGGGTCTTGCTGTGTGAGGTGCACACAGCAGTGATGGGATCCACACAGACTCCCTGTTGCAACTGGTGGCAAATAGCCAATCTTTTCTGTAGTACTTTCACTTCTGAAAATAGTTTCCCCTAAATTTATGTTAGGAAGTAGCCAAAAGCACTGTTGGTGTTCTCTCGGATTCAGCATTGCACTGCCCTAGTGCCCAGCTGCAGCCAGCAAGAGCCTTGGTTTCTCTGATGTTGCTTTGGAGTGATTTTTTTGGTCGTTTACGTTCCTACAAGGAAGTGGTGTGTTGATAAGTCCGGGGTGAGTTTGTGTCAGCAGAGTGAAGTCCCTTCTCCAAGAGACCCTCTCCTCCACACTGGGAAATGCAAATAATCCCATGGCGTTTTCCAGTGTATTATCCTATGTTTTGCCATGCTTTGGGTGCCTGGCTGTGTGCTTCCAATACACGGAGGATGTCAGGGTCAGCATTCATTCCTGACTGAAGTGAATGTACGGGGTGTTATTCAGTGTCTGTTACCATGAAGGGGAAATAAACTCTCCTTCCCTATAAGTGTTTCAGACCTTTCAAACACAAGGAATTGGGTTTGAAGTTTGATCTTGGGGTGACCTTTGCATAAAGCAGCCTGGTGATCACAGGGCACAAGTTGGCCTCAGTAACCATTCGAGTGATGGCACCTCTATCACTTGGTGGACTCTCTTATGTTGGCACTCTGTGGTCTACGTGCTGTGATTTCGTCCCTTCGAGGGACACCTTGAAAGGACAACAACCAGAGATGCATTGTCATATGATGTGAAGGGTGAATGGGAACTTTTATTCCTTCTGGATGAGGAAATTTGAGGTCCAACAGAAAAGCCTTGTGCACTCTCCGTAATGGTGTCCTCTGAGTGAAGAGTGAATGTCTTAACTTTGTAAAGGTGAGAGAGACCCAGAACAAACACTGCGCTTAATACAGCAAGCCTCTGTGCTGCTCCCACAAGGGTTGTCTTACATTTGGAGGCCAGGAGGATTGGGATTTAACGCAGGAAAAAATGAGCTGGTCACACGTTTTAGGGAATCTGCTTCAAGCATGCAGTTGCTCCTAGAGCTCTGTGTAGACAATTGCGTATTAGAGCAAAGGGTTTAGCCTCTACAGGGAGTAGATTTAAAGATTTGCTGCAAATCTTGTTGGTTCTAGGGCAGAACAACAAACCCTACTTCAGCCAGATGAGAGAGAAGGAAGTCCTGTTTTCTGCCCCTTGAGCTTGTGCTCAAAGTCATTGCACCGTTCCCATGGGAAGTGACACATTGTGGTGATGCTTTTCTTAACTCTGAGAATTGTGGAAGGGGACGGGGAGCGGGGGGGGCGAGACCAAACAGAACAAAAATATCACTTGGCAAACTTTCCAAATAAGCAAAGAGAAATAACCCTGTTTTCCATGGCTGTGCTATTCCATGCGAGTATCTCGGGGTATAACTGTTCTGTCAAGGGTAGCGGTAGTTACCAAGATAGATAAATAAGCAGCAGATTTATTATTGCAAGAGAGAGATTACCCACAACTTCAGTCACTGCAAGATCTTTCCTGATGCTTCAGTCATCTGTGGATAGAAAGTGTCAGAAAATATAACCAAACATAAAGTTAAAATGGGGTAATGTCATTTAGGCAGAGGAAATGCTAAAATGAGTAGTTTGAATTGCTGCTCCTGCTTAGAGAAAGGACTCTGCCTAAAGGAAGGGTAGTTAGGAAAGAAAAAGAGTAAGTGTAAATATTGCAATTACTTTTTAAGAGGCAAGTTAAACATGCTTAAAATATGCCTTCTTTGTATTTACAGAAATTCTTTTCTGTCTTTCTTTCCCATTGGGTGATCATTGTTGTGGATAATGGAATGAGCTGTAAATCTGAGATACACGACACTCTTGTATGCATACTGGTATTTATTAATCAATACACTGAACATGATTTGACACTCTGTGTCCTGTTTAACCCTGTTTTTCTGTCTGTTTAAACTCCTCAGTTTTCTTTGGTAAGTGCTTGGTATTCAGATCCTACAAATCTGCATAAAACCAACACATACCATGGACTGCCTACAGATTCAATCTGCATGAATCTCTCCCTTAATACTAACAACCTTCATATGTGCAAAATAAGACCAAGGGGACAAAAGTGGGGATTAGAAGGGTTCCCTGCCAATTTGCCCAGCTGGAGCATCTCCCCTTCAATCATGCTTCATTATTGATTGTACACTGAACTCAAGACGCTGACCAGTGGATCCTCCACTTGCTAAACACATTGACCTCATAAAACAAACGTTTATAGATTGTTACAACAGGATAACTTAAGCTCACTCCCAGAGAAGCCCTCCTTATAAGATACTCTTCATTATAGCATGTAAAATTATCTCCAGTGCCTTATAAAGGGGGTACGGATTCCTTTCTCCAGCTAACACCCAAACAAGGCAGGAACAACAGAGGTCTGGCTAGCGTGCCATTGTTGCATTACCAGAAACTACTTTGTTTCGAAATATTTCTGTATGTAAAGTTAATTCTGCATGACACCAATTTCTTTGCTGGAGGGAACCTGATGCAAGGGTTATGTGAATGTGAGAATGGCTCAAAACTGATTTGTTACACTCTCCCCTTAGTTTAATTTCTTTAAGCGAGCAGATTTTGTCCCACTGGTCATTCTAACCTCAAAGCAAAATTGCACCTAGCCTCCGCAACCATGCGCTTTCCACCCCTCCCGTCCAGCACACTCACGGTCACACAGCCCCCAGGACACCCCCTCCTTGTTCTGTGTGAGGAATGAAGGGGCACTGCACCATCTTCCCAACGTGTCCTCCATCTCAACTGCTTGAACAGTGGTGTGGGTGAATGCAAGTGGTGAGGCCAGCCAGCAGCGCCACCTCAGCAGCTTAGTTCGGCCCCCGTTCGTGAGCGTGGTGGCTTTAATGGCAAGATGCAGGGCTGGATGCTGCACTCCTGGAAGCGATGAGCTTTACTAACCTCCTGAGAGTGTCACTCTGACTTTTATTGCACATCAGTTTCTTTTTGTTTATTCCTGTCGCGCTAATACAAATTCTAGCTTTAAAAAAACTTTCTGCTTTTTAGTTATAATTTTCTTCCTTTCCTCTTTGTACTAATGCTTCTCTCTAATCTTATTTGCATTCAAATTACCTCACCAGGTGGTACACCGATCAGAGGTAAGAATGCTGAAATGTGCCTCCAGTTGTCACGTCACTCCATCTCCTGTCTGCCTTGTCCCTTCTCCTCCGGTGTTTCTCATCTCCAGCTTTTACTCTCAGCCCTAACTCTGCCAGTGCTCTTGCTCATCTGCACTCTCCCACTAGTGTGTTTATTTTGGTTGGGTTTTAGCGTGATTTCTTGTAGACTCATCCATTGCGATTTTGCACTGTTGAAAGGGGGTTATTCAACGGAAAGTTTGCAAACTGGAAAATGGTCCCTGGCCTCCGCCACGGGAGGGTTGATGTCTCCTGTAGCTCCTGCAAGTCTCTGAACTTCCCGTGCAGTTGTGGCCTCTGAGGTTTTGTGTGTAGGGGGTTTTAGATGGATTGCTGTGGTGTAAGTGTAAGGAGGTAACATTTTCACAAGAGAACAGTCAAATTCTTCTCTGCTGCTGCTGACAGGCATGAAACTCTAATCAGAAGGAGATAAATTCTTGAAAGTTTGAGCAAATCTGGCTCTGGGATAAGGAGCACCTTTGTTTGCGTTCCTCATGTATGCCTTTCAAGTGTGCTAACCCTCTAATGTGGTGGCAGAGTGGGGAACCACTGCCCCAGACCCCCCTTTCTGAGCCGGGCATGCCGATGTTGCTTTGCAGCGCAAAGGTTGGTTTTCAATAGATGAATTGGAAGCACATCTGGCTGCTTTAAGCCTTCATTAATTAAACCCACCCCTGGTTTGACAGCCCAGTGTGTGCAGTCCCTGGCTAGTTTTCACAGCCTGTATGCACCAGTAATGACCTTCCAGTTGGAGTGTTGTCTTTTCTAGCCTGAACACTCAAAGCTGTCCCTTTAGTGTGTTAATCAGTGTTACATGCTAAGGCCCTTCTGAATTCTCTTGTGATTTTGGTTACCCCTGTTGACTGACCCCTGGATTTCTTGACAGAATGACTACCACCTACAAATGAACATGACCTCATTTGTTCAGTTTTCCTTGTTCTCCCCTTTCCTTCCCTTTTTCCCTGAATCACTGCTGGAAGTTAATAATCTGACTCTTTGGAACTGGTTCTGTTGCTGGGGGTTAATGTTTTCAGCTCCCGTTAAGTGATTTTAGAGTAAATGTGAATTGCCGTTTGATGTGTATTTGCATTAAGTTGCCTCTGTAGCAAATCTGGGTCAGGGAAAAAAGACTGCAAACCTTATTTTGATATGAATGGGCTTATATATCTGTCATTCCTCCCTTTGGAACGCTGGAGATTGACAGCTGTGATGTTACAAGCTCCTTAAACTATTTCTTCATCTCCTATTTCTACTGCAAATCCTAAAATGAAATGACAGATTGAATGCTAACTAGTTGAGCGCTCTGAGCTCCCAGCCGTGCACGCCGAGCACGCAGCCATCCCGGGGCCTCCCCATGCACTTGCTGCGCACCCGCCCTGTCTGATGACATTAGTGACTCAGCACCAGAACCGTGTGGATGCTCCATACGTCCTGCTCGGGAACTGAACGCATCTCTGTGAAAAGAACCATCCATCTCATAAAACATAAGTTCCCCGCACCCCTACCTCCCTTCCCACCCCCGTTTGAGTCCTGATGAGGTATTTTAAGAATGTTCTTGACATTATTTAAAATATATGTGTCCTGTTTGAATGTCAAAGATGACATTTCTGTGAGAGCAAACAGAAGCCACGTGCTGCTCTCTGGCTTCTCCCAGAGGATTTCTGTCAGCCTAATGCCTCTTATTTAAAACGGAGGTCACTGAATTTCTAAAGATAACGACAGATTAGATGAAAGTGCTTTTATGATGGTGAGGTTGTGTCCATGTAGAAGTGACTGTTCTGCCATGTTCTATACCCAGCTGCACTCTTGTTCCTCATTAAGGTAAGTTTGATGCTTTGGAATCCATTAATTTGGTCTGAAAGGAAGGGTGAACTAATGACTCTTAACAAACGCTTTTGGTAATAATGTTTGGGGGAGGAAGGGGAGGTTTTGGGTTGATGTAATTGCTGCTGTGACTGTGTCGCTAGGAGTTGTGTGTCTGAAGTACGTGGGAGGTTTGAGCATTACCCAAGGCCTTTGTGCTGGAAGCAGCGTGTGGTTAGCGAGAGGACGACCTGAGAAATTCTACCATGCGCCCCTCCAAACAGGAGGAGATTTTTCTCTCTAAACACCTCATTTGACCTTACCCCCACATATTTGGTCCTTTCTGTCCAAGATGTCTCTGGCTTCCCTGAAATGGGAGGAGCTCCCATCTGTAATTGAGAATCTCAGTTTGTAGCTTCACTCTTTACCCCTGCGGGACTGCCCCAGATAGTAATTTAATCTTGAAATCCCTATTTGTTCATCAGAAAGACATGGAGCTGGCAGATGCCCATCAGATTAGACAATAGCTAGCTTCTTAAGGTGACCCACAGATAGTATCAGCAAATCCATGTTTAAGCAAGTTCTGCCCCATTCTCATTTTCAAAGTAGACTATAAGATGTTCGTTTCCAGCATTTCTCAGGAATTGAACTCGCTCAACCTTTTGTGAAACCTGGCTGCGTTATCCTGCCCTGGGCTGTAAGAGAGAGCAGGGCACCGTTGTGTTTCTGGTGGGTGCTGGACTGAACAGGCATTAGATCGTATGCACATGCGGAGGTAAAGAAATATCATCATCTCAGGCATTTTCCCTCTCCAGTCAGATTTGTTACTTTTCTGTCACCACAGGAAATATCCGAGGTTCCTATACATAAGAGTATTTCTTCCCTGCAGACGTCAGTGTAGCAGAGGTCTGTCTGAATTAACTTTAGATCAGCTCACTTGGGTGTCAGAAGCTGTCTCTCTGAGAAGCCAGGTAAACACCCGCACCGACTTCTGTATAGCTGCAGCTAAACCTTTTCCAGTCCCGAGCGAACTGGTTTAAATATAGCTCCAGTATTTTGATGCTATCCTGCAAGCTGGAGCGTAAAGCTATCCAAAGAGATTAGAGGAAGCTAAAAGAATTTTGCTGCCTCTTTTTGAGCATGTGTTTGTACATTTGATTGCACTTTGTATATGATAGGATTTTTTTCCTGTTTCTTGAGCTTTTTCAGTCACAAAAGCAAAAGAAAAACAATTTTAAAATGAGAAGATGTGCTTGCAAGAGCAGACAGTGTCAGGGGAGGTTGGGTGGGGTAGTGCCTGGAAATGGTTGTAATGCCATGTTTCTTACTGTCGGGATTCAGATTGACTCATGTCCCTTTAGAAGCACACAGAGGCGTTACTGTGCATTTGACAGTGCTGTAGTTTTGCTTCTGACGCAGAGTCCCCTGAGATTTCCTGTACTTGCTGGTGAGAGATCACAGCATCCTGAAACTTCGCTGCTGCCGAGCACGTTGGGTCTTCTCTCCTCCCTCTCTGCCCGAGTCCGGTCCAGTGGCAGTGGTCGGGTGCTATCAGCAGCTGCCCATGGTGCACAGGAGAGTGATTTCTCAGCAGCGCTGCCATCCAGAACAGGCCCCTTGCATGCCAATCACTGGCCTCTCAGGCATAATGACCATAATGAACACTAACAATGAAAATATATTTGTAGTTATCTTGTTTTGCATAATTGGCAGTGCTGATGGCTGGTGAAGGCTAGGTGCAATCCTCTGTAACAGCTGGGAGGTGCTGCTGTTATAAATTACAAAAAATAGTGAATATGGGAAATGCTTATTTTCATTATTAGTGACTCTTGAGTGATTTTGGTGTCTTTCAGTTTTTCACAGCGCCCATGGCAAGCGTCGGTTATCTTGGGCAGCAGCCAGGGTGTCAAACTCCAACCCCCTCGTTGTCAGGGCTTCACAGTGCCTCTTTCTCCACTGTATTCACACTTACGGGTCCTTGTTTGGTCTGGGCTTGCCTCTGGCCCTGCTCCACAGCTCCCTGGACTTTGTCAGGAGAATTCTCATTCTCTGGGAGGCAATTTTTAGCAGAAGGGGGATTGGGACCGACACCTGAGAACTGGCTGAAGGGGTGGCTAAGATTACTGCTTCAGGAAAAGTCAGGCAGTGTTTCTGTGGAGGAAGCTGGTGGGAGGTAGGGGGAAAGAGAAGGGAGGGGTTTGGGGTAGCCGCGTGCTCTAGTGTGCAGGGTGGGCAAAATTTACCTGTTCCCTGAGAGGAAGGGCCCTGGTCAGGTAGCTGGGTTCATTAACGTCTGCGTTGCAAGTCCTTCCCTTAGATGAGTCCTGTGACTGCAGCCTGGTTCCCCTGACTCCTGGGTGCTTATGGGAGCATTTCATTCCATGTCTAATTTTATAACCGGGGCAAAAGGTCAGTCCCCACCCCTGAGCCAGGGGGGCTGAGGCTGTGAATGCCCTGCTAGAGAAATGGAGCTGCTCCCACTGCTGGGGATGGAGCTCTGACCTGAATAGATACGGAAGAGTGTTGCCCGAAGAGCTGCCGTGTTTAGCTCCATGGTGCTGTCTGGGAGAAGAGAGCACAAGCACCCGATGAGCTACGGAGCAGGATTTCAGGGAGATGAATTTGTATGGCTGCTCAGAGCTTTTTACGTTTGGTTTGTCACCTAGAGGAGAGAGTGACAAGCCCTCCTTGGCACAACAGTACCCAGCGCTGCCAAGAAGCGGCTCTTATCAGGATCTGCCTTCCCCATGCTCTGTGCAGTGCGCTTTTTAAATGCTTCTTTTAACCACTGTCACTGCAACTAATGATTCTGCCTGAGCACAAGTATATTTGAATAGATAAGTATCTTGGAGAGCTGGGGCTGCTGTCTGTGCCCGAGTTTAAAGAGCAAAAGCTAGGAGAGGAGGGAAGGGACTGGCAAGGAGATACCAGCACAGAGTAAAGAACCTATAAGGGATGCTTGTCAGTCAGCAGGGCTGTCTCCTGCCCTCAGCCCCAGAAAGCTCTGCCTTGTCACCATTCTCCCTGGCACTGGAGAGCAGCCAGGGGTTTTTCTCAGGAGCTGTCAGCTCTCTTATAAGCTGAGATGTGTTATCGGTAACAGATCTGAGCCGCGAGCAAGATTGACATGGCATCGCAGCGTGGTGAGGAATGGCTGCCCCTCTTCTGCTGGACCCCGCTGTGGTTCAGGGTGCTTAGGAGGGCAGCAGAGGTCGAGTGGTACTCAGCAGGGAGAGGTTTCACTCTGGTGCGCACGTACCACTGCAGAGCCCCATGAGCTCCCAAACAATCTGTTCACTGCTCCTCTCTGTACACATATGCATGTCCTGATGGTAGATGGTCCTCATGCATCCACTGAAGCCGTGCTATCTGATTGCACATCAGGACTCAGCCATGCAAACGAGAACAAGGCACCTGCCACTGGAGCACTCGAGGAGTCCATATGAGAAGTCTGCAGTAACATCCTGCGTGAACAAGACCTTACTCAGCAACTTGTGCAACATAAATCCCAAAGTAATGAATAAAAGTAAATCAGCCTTCCTAGCCCTGGTTTGCAGAGGCACGGAAGATTCTGAGATGTTGACAGGGCTAGGAATAGAAATCAGGTCCCTTGCACTTGTCAAAGCAAAGAATTCACCGTGCTTTTGAGGGTCTTTGGATGCAGCTTCCATGAACTTCAGGGAAAGGAGCTACTCAGGACTCAGTTCTTGCTTTCCTGTAGCTCCTTGTGTCCTGCCCAGCCTAGATTTGAACCCTCTAAGAGATGAAGCTATTGCCTTTCTCTGGGATGACTGAACTAGGGCCTGGAGCATTTTACACTTGAGGAGCTTTTCCCAAGGCTCAGATGCATTTATGTCTCCAGCTTTCTGATCTCAGCAATATCTGAGCTTCTTATTCATAAATCTCTGTACCCTGAGATACCCTACACTTTCCTGTATCCATCACGTAGTTGTAGGTTGTCCTTCAAGAAAACCCCTATAGTCCCGCTGACTGCCATCAGTTTACCATGATCCTTCCACTTTCTGCTAGCTGTCAGCTATACTGCAGGATCTGTATGTTTGTCTAATGATGATTTATTGCAGTAACTGATTTCTTTCTGGTTCAGTTGAGAGGTTTACTGCTTTTTGGGTTCTCTCTTGTTCCTGACATGGCATAGTTCGAATAGTCATGCCAACCCAGACAAAACCAGAATCCCTTGCCCAGTGTCCCTGAGCAGTTTGTAGGCAGTTGCTGACACAAGTTATATGGTTATAGTATGATTCTAGAAATCGGTCCGCACTGGCTGCAGAACTGACAGGCAATAATAGCATGTAATCTGAAACTGCCCTCTGCCTTCATTTTCTTCATCCTCTTATGCTTTCCTCTTTTCTCTCCAGCACTGATGTTGAGGTCCCTAGAGATAAAATATAGTTTGACTAACCAACATTTAAGAGGCATGGTGGTCGCAAGTATAAAGGGTATAAATACCAGTGATATGTATTAAATGGCTAAAAGGGGCCTATAAAAAGGTATGTGTTCATGGCAGAATTACCTAGGGATCTTCCTTTTTTCTAGGCAAACACAACTGCCTGTCACCTGAAGCTGGCTCTGCTTTCAGCCCAGCCAGCAGATGAGGGCTACAGGCTAAATCAGAAATAGGCTCTTCCTCAGGGTGATGACATCCACTCTTTTTTGTTCTGGTTTTTTTTTTTTAAGTTTGGGTATGTTTTGCAGCAAACAGCTTTTCCCAGCCAAGCCTGATGCAAGCACTCAGAATGAACTCTGCAGCACATGCGTGCCCACAGAGTAATGAGCAGAAATTAAGAAGGATAATACGTGGTGAGTTCCAGGAAAACCTTCCTGACAGAGAGCATAACCAGGCTGTGGCATCAATTCCTTGAGGAAGTGGTGAAAGACCTATCACTCGGCACATTCAAAATGGGATTGGACAGAACACAAGTACATTTACAAGAGGGAGCAATCCTGCCCTGCCCCCAGGGATGGACAAGATAACCTAATAGGTCTTTTCCATTTCTAGATTCTCTGATTCTCTGTGTCTTGTCAGTGCTGGGAAGCTTCCTCCTGCTCTGCTGCCTGTCATGCTGCTGTCTGCTTGAAGATGTTTTTCCCAGGCAGCATGTAGAAATTCAATGTTCTCCCTGAATTAAGCAGCAGTGCTCTGTAGGCTTTGGCCTGTGGGTGTCCA